>NC_056744.1:1087041375-1087389708 GCF_019279795.1 Protopterus annectens | reverse complement strand
TATAATGGATAGGTATGTCTCAATATCCCTTCATTTACTTCACAGCTGCAGGTGTCTGTGCTGCAAATCAGCAAGCCTATGCAGATAGGCTGCTAAGGCTGCGCCACCAGGCAGGTTAGTAGTTATTCTGCATGTATTGTTATATAAAATATGTGAGAGAGCCTGAAAAAGTGTTGTAGCCCAATAATACAGCCATAAAATGCCCTGAATAATTTCTCTGCATGTACTGTTATATCAAATAAGTCAGAGAGCCAAAAATAGAGTGTAGTAACCCATTAATAAAGGTAAAATAAGTCTGGAATACTATCTCTGCATGTACTGCCATATAAAATAAGTGAGCGAGCCTGAAAAAGAGTGTTGTGACCTATTAATAAAGGTATAATATGTCTTGAATAAGTCTTCCGTATGCACTGTAATATCAAATAAAGGAGAGAGCCTGTAAGAAAAGTGTGTAATGTAATCAATAAAGGTATAATACTTGGAGTGTGTCTGTGTCACTTACTTTGAAATGTTGTTGTACCCTTGCATTAAATAAATAGTACTGTTGTATTAAGTGCTGTCAACCCACAGTTGGGCAGTCCCATATAAAGTGGATGAAGGAAGTGCCAGTAGCTGTGAAGCATATATACAGTCCTCAACAGTCGGTAAATGGCTGGCATTCATAGGTAAATCTGGCACAGGAGTAGCTTGTCAATGTGTTCCCCAGAAATGTGAGTGTGCTACATGAAATGTAGGATTCTGTAGAAATTTAACTGAAAATGTCACATGAACACATCCAGATATGTAGATACATAAATATAAATAAAAAATATAACTATGTAGCAGTAACATCTGCATCTTGGACAGTTAGTATGTGAGATATAGGTCAGGTATATAATGAACTAGCCAAACCCATTACACAACCTAATGCATGTTGCCTAGTGTAATAATACATGTAGGGGATATGCACCTGCAGTCAATAGGAATGTAGTGTAGAGTAAAAGTACTTATAAGATGTTAATGGAAGTTTCTTTTTACACCCTTCTCTATGTGCATAAACAATGCAATTCCACAACTCAATGGGTATGTCTAATCTCAAAACATTTGTTGGGACATATGTCCTATTGTTTTATAAATATCTGCATTTACTTTGATGCATGTGCCCTGTTCAAACACCACAATCTTGGTGGCCTGTTGCCACCAATCATCCCTGCATGCTGTTGTAATGTCCACTGTCGTTCAATATATGCATGTGTTGTGCTTGCTGTTCAACTGTTGGAACCCTGGTGTGTTGGGTTAATGGGAATATTACTGCATGCTGTTACAACTAATTTGGAATGCTGTTGTCTATGTTGTAATTAAACACACCTAATCACAGAACGTATGGGAAGGCCGGTCCCAGCGGACCCACCTGTCCCTCCTCAGCTGGTGACTGCACCTGGCACCAGCAGGTCCGGTGCCCAGCCCAGGCTACCCTCCTCCATTGGTCCTGTACCACCTTCAGGTGGAAGCGCTGCAGGGGATGGGGCTCGTCCCCCCTGCAAGCATGGGTGGAAATGGGCAACCTGTCACCCTCTGAAGGGTCTGGGTTGTGGTGCATAGGGAGATCCAGCGTTTAGTCACTGATCCCCTATGCCAGCTTGAGACAAGAGTGGCGTGACTCACGGGTGAGCTTGCCCCTCCTAAGCAGCCCCCAGCACAGCCACCCTAGGGGCTGTGAATGTGCAGTGGTGACTGCCCATGGGTGGGGATCTCAGTCCCACTGTTACCATCTGTGGGCTCATGGGCTTGCAATTTCCAAACATCCGTCCCCGTCAATTGTGTTCACCCACCCCATGTGCCATACTCCGCCCCTGTATGCATCTTGTTTGTCTTGTCTGTTTACCTCCCCAACCTACCTCCCCAAATATACCTACTTCCTCTACCTCACATTCCACTCTCACCTGAAAAAAAAAAAGGCAATCTGTTCCCACAAAAAAATGACGCCCCATACATAGCTGCCCATTTC
Source organism: Protopterus annectens (assembly GCF_019279795.1). Taxonomy (NCBI): domain Eukaryota; kingdom Metazoa; phylum Chordata; order Ceratodontiformes; family Protopteridae; genus Protopterus; species Protopterus annectens. The sequence goes on along the minus strand of NC_056744.1, from coordinate 1,087,387,721 downwards.
GCACACATGTCTGCTGGACATGTAAACTGATAATTAGAATTGGCAATACAACATACTTTGTTGTCCTCACCCCTCTCTCAGGGGTGGAAGGTTTCAAATTTCACTCCAAATTTGTAACATATGCACAGCTGTTGCTGGTAAAGAAATGGGCAGCTATGGACCTTCCCTACACCCGTCCTGCACATCCTGAGCTGGTTTCCCCACTGTCTTTCCCTCTTTGTGCCCCCTTTTTCACCACTTTCCTATCTCCCCATTTTCTTTTCTTTCAAAGAAATTAGCGTGGGGGTTAGTGAGAGTAAGCACTTTTAAGCAGTAGTTAGCGGGTTTGAGCGAGTGTGCGCATGTGTGCGCTTAGCTAAGCATCGCTAAGCATCACGCAAACTCACGCAAACCCACTTACAACTGCTTAAAAGTGACTTAGTCACTCTGTATGTCAGGGCCCTTGTTCTGCTCAGCAGCAAAATAAAACACCTCTTTCAGTCTCGAACCCCAGACCTTGGACACTGACTGCATGAAGTACCACTCAGCCACAGCAGATATACAATAACTTGGTGCTAAAATAAATATATCATGCAATACAATGAGTGAATGTAAAGGAAAAATAGGAAGGCCATAACACTAAGCTTGTTCTGTGAATCTTTGCCAGCAATTGTTGTGGAATTGCATTACATGACTGTGATAAGAGAAGCAGCCATTCTAGCAGCAAATAATGTTATAGAGGCACTTTACAACCCCCACACAGTATCATAGCAGGACAAACACTGGCATATCTGATTAGGGCAGAGGCCATACTTCCCAACTGTGACTACTTTTCATGGATGTCCCTGATTGTGAAACATATTTTAGCTGTGCCCCTCTGAATCCATCTGAAAAGTACTGACGTTAGTCAGAGAGGTGGTGTATTACACAATGAATAATCACAATAATAACAGTAGACACTGCTTGTACTTCATAAAAGGAGTACTAATCCATATGCACTGCTTCACTCAAGTCTACACTTACTGTCTCTATTAGTTGGAAGGTATACCTCACTTTTAACTATCTATCCCTGACTCCAAGCAAATATGTATCTGAGTGTTTCATAGGCCTGGCAGAGGCACAAACACACAGGCATATCAGCTTATCTGCTGTTACACACTCTGCAAATAGCTTTGGGAGGACTTCCACAAGCATACCCTTATGTAGGAGTACAACACAGAAATACCAAAGGATGTAGCCATGTACTGGTAACAACTGACTGTAACAATACCATTGTACCAGTGCTGGAAACACCTGTGGGTTGCACAGACAAAGAATAACAGGCTAACATCTGGCTACCATCTGGATAGGTTCACAGTTGGGAACTATGCAGACAGACCACCTGCCTTGATAAACTAACAGGTACACACCAATCCTTTAAGTCCAGTAAGATAACACTCACACAATAAGACATGATCTCTGTATGTCTGCATCCCCCAACCCCAAATTTTAAATATACGTGTGTGTTTAGGGTCAACCAAGGATGTAGGTCGACATACTCAGTAGTGGAATTGTCCAGTTTACCTGAGAATCCTGTGCTAATGTCAACAATAAAAATACACAAACCCTGCAGAAGTGAGTACATCAATATGCACAGTATAACAGTTCACAAACAGTTCATGTGTCAAAAGAATACTTCTCAATAACTACTTTTGTATAGCAGTTAATTACATAAGTAGAAAAGAAACAACATACTCACATATATCTTGTGTAAGCATTTGTAGGGGTGAGTTAAACTCTACACTGATAGCTCTGTACTGGAAGTGGCAACAGTCAGGTCCGAGTACAACTTGTACATCACTGTCTACACCTCTAGCTTCAGATATAAGAAGTATACCAACCTTCTGACTTAAACAACAGTGTCCACAGCAAACAAGCATGGGCCCCACTCGGGAAATCTGAAAGGGCTACACCTACAAAACTTAGCAATTTATAGCATTGGGTTGCTATGACAGTGAGTACTGCAATTACCACACAGCAGGCTGTATGCATTTACCAAATGCTGGGCACCAATTGGTGCAGAGGTCATCACATGCACATGTGCAGATACCTATAAATTCAGACTGTACTTGCTATCCCCACATGCTATCATTACATTGCACGTGTTAAAGCATCACTGAACTTGGGGAGGAGTAAAAAATAATTATCACTTAATAACACAAAAGTTTAATTAAGTAAAAAGACTTGAGTGAATTACCAACCAAATATATTAATTAAGTAAAAAAAAACTTAATTAATAACCAAAAGAAATTAAGTAAAAGCAATCTTTACTTAAGTAACACCAAAAAAAAAAAAATTGTCAAAACATACACAGACGGACCTGAAAGTGACAAACAGGTCTGCAACAGATATGTGATTACCAGCAAGTAGTAGATGTTTATGAAGAGTACTGTAAATACTTTGAAACATGCATATGTGGCAACAGTAGGTATGTATGCACTGATGCCATGCATGACTACTGTCATGGACAAATTAGTGTGTAGCTGTGTGCAGTGGGACATAACTGTGACATATGTAGCTCACCATTTAATGTCAAACATCCGATCATGTCATCTATGTTCTGTACAGTACTGTGTATAATGGCTGCTGGGGGTGTAGTGCAAACAGCTATATAAACCTGGATGTGACAGAGTAACACATGCATGATAGTCATATAATGTATAGCTTAGCATTGGCAACTGCTGTACCAGGCTATTATAGTAATGCAGCATTAGCAGCTATAAATACTCCCTGTAATATTATTGTTATGCACACATGTGACAACTGTTCATGTTGTAGCAAGGCCCAACAGGTCATCCGTGAGGTCTCCGGACGTACAACAGTGTGTACCTTGTGTGTGTATGGCACACACATATGTAGAGATATTTATGTGTCAGATACATTAGCATCTTAACATGTGCATAGAGCAAGGTACATACTGCAACTGTTTGTAAAGGGTGGACATATATATGTTGGTGAAGGTTGTTATGTGCACATTTTCATGTAGGTTGTAGTGTGTGGCAAACAAGACAGCATACAGTGCTGGTATATGACATGTGGTGTTTAAACGCTGTGGGTATGATTTGCTAAGTTTATAGTCTTCCAGACAGGGAGTCCTGCTAAAGATACATGGCCTGAGAATACCCTCAATGCATTCTGCACAAGACTGTGCAAAATTATTACATAACTGTATCTCTCTCAACCCTTGCATAATTGATATTCCCACCATGAAAGGTGGACTGTATATGTGCCTACATGTAAATCTATATGTACACCAATGGATGTTTATATGTACGTTCAAGCTCAATGTTGTAAATGTATTGCCATCCCTTTTGTTAAAAACCCTGTACCCATGAACTACCACATAGGTGGTAGTCTATTCAACACCAAAAGTGTGATAAGAGACCCCGGGACACAGGTGGACAGTAGTGTCCCTTTTGATAATCACAGTGCCACACTAGTCATGTAAACTGTGTACGGTCCACATGTCATCACAAAAGGTGTGTCATCCATGGAATAAGAGGTCAGTGTTCCACTCTACTTATCAGTCATAAAACCCATCATAGAGTACAATGACCCTTTTGGTATGTACCTCAGAAGACATCTACAGCAACTGTAGATGCCAGGCACAAACACCACAAAGAGTATTACCAGACTCAAACAGATGCCCTATGCAGACTGTCTTCCAAAATCACAGCTACACTGTGTCGCATACTGCCTACCCAGAGACAACCTCTGCCTAACATACAAAGCTATGACAAAGCCACAGGTGTTGGACATGCTCCATGTAAACAGATCAAAATCCCTACAAGCTACACACTGTACTGATCTAAACCTTGTAACATCAAAAGGCAGAACATGCTGGAGTGGTACTTTCCCATCTCAGACACATACCATACTCTGGAACTAACTGCCTATCAATAGCAAAGAAAGGTCTTCATTAGCAGTCGTCATGAATAATCATGATGAATGGATGTGAGATAGGAAATACAACCCGGGAATCACCTCTGTGGCTCTGCATGACAAGGGCACATGAACTTAAATTACATGGGTGTTTAAGGGCAGGGTACCGTATGGCTAGGCTTCTATAGGCCCTACGCCTAATAGCCTATGAGTTACCTAGGACCCGATACACACACACATGTACATGTTGCATTAATTGCTATGTGAGGTTGACTAAGTGTGATGGTGAATGTGTAGGTGAATGTGTCAACGTTGTGTATATGCGTGATAGCCTAGTGGGAAACTATTTATATCATGGTATGTAGTGTTCTAGCTCTGATCCCTGCAATAGATATGTATGCTATTGCTAGGCAGGAAAAGCAGTATGGTATATGGTGTGACATAGTCCCATGGTGTTGACTGGAGTGTGCCATTGTAGACTAAAGCAGTACATGTATGCTTATTGATTGCTAACACTAGTGAATACAAATCCCGTATGAACTGTAGTACTATCTGAAGCTGTAGGCCTAAACAGCACAGTATGGTGTATATCCACATTGCTTGGAAACACTGTTTTGTTTGTTACCTGTAGTCCTCACACATTACATACTTCAGGCATAAGGTTTTGTAAGTGCTGACACACAGTACTGTATGGAACACAGGTAAAGCTCATCTGGGTTGCCATACCTTTGTGTCTTGTAGATATGTCTGATGTGTGGGTGGGTATGCCTGTAACATGGCCTCGGTCGTATGTGTGTTACAGGATATAAGTGCATATCTAGCAACATGTATAGTGTAGCACAGCAGTATGCCACCTATATTGAGGAATGTGTACATATGTTACTTAGGGGTTTGCTATCAACAAGTAGTGTGGTGTACTAGTAGTACTGTAACTGTACTTCATTTCAATGGATGACATATTTCTGTATGCATTAGTGGCTAGGTGGTGCATTGTGTCACATACAGTGTGCCATGTGCTGTTGTATAGCCTTACATACTGGTTTCACTTTGTTGCTGTGCAGAACATGGTTTAATATATAGAACGTGCCAGGCACTGTCAGGCAGTTGTGGGCTGAGCACTGATGTGTGGTATTAAAAGTGTGTATCTACTGGCAGCCAATAGGTTGCTATATATGGCATTTCATTGATATCTGTACTTTAGAATGTTAAGTGTGCCACATGACTTGCTCACAATAATTGTTTTATTGTCTTCCAGGGACATGTCTCATCATCGCAACCCTGCATATTCCCCTGAAGAGGAGGAAATAATTATATCCACCCTATTACAACATCACACCCTGCTGTTCTCCAGAACCAGCCAGGACCAGCATGAGTGCACTGCACTGTGGCAAGATGTTGTCCGTCGGGTTAATGACGTAGGCATGCATAACCGGACTTATGAGCAGGTACACCATAACTGCAGTGATTTAATCAGACATGTCCGGCAGCATGCCTCCGATGTCCACAGACAACAGCTTGCCACAGGTGGTGGTGCATCATCACATCTGCCCCTCACCAAAGTGGAAGAGCTTCTCCTCAGCGTGGTGGCTCCTGGACAACCACTACAACAGACGTGTCATCATGGAGGCCGGAGTCACCCAGCAAGTTGACTCGGAGAGTGCAGGTAACATGCCATATCTGTAGACTACTGTTAGCTCAATTGTTAGAACATGCATATGTCAGATGTGTACTGTGTATTTGGAAGATGTGGAGCCTGGTGTTGTGCAATACTGATAATTTGGAACATAATCTGTATGCCTGTGACTGTCAACCATTGTACTACTGTAAAACTGCAAACTCACAGCAGCAATGCCACAGTTGTTGACACTGACAAACTGTCTCATATCCTTGTAGGTCCCTCTGGTGTGACAGCAAGACAGCAGACCCATGCTGGTGAGTGTTCCACATTTAATATGGCAAATAACATGTGCATGTCATAGGTGAGTTGTAGGCCATATACACATGTAAAACAGCTACACATAATGCATGCTCTGCATGTTTTCTGTGGGACTATGCACATCCCAGTAACATGAGTAGCTGCCTCAAACACATGCTATACACAGAACATCCCAAACAATTGTGGTACACTGTAGTGGACATTGTATAGGCAGAGTTAATACACATGCACACAACATACACCACCTTGTCATACTCAGTACATGTTAATATGATACACATGGCATATTTAGATACCTGCTGTAAGGTCAGACTCCAGTATCCCAAATGTCATCCACACAGCACACATACTATACCTGAGGGGTAGAGGCCTATCATGGGGCGGTGCAAAACTCTTCAACAAAAAACACATTCATGTTAGGCAATGCTCCCTATTGAACACCTTACATACCCATGTAACAACTGATGTGAAATGGTTAATGTAGCCACAGTGCTGCAGTTCAGGTACAGCAAGATAGTTGCCAGTGTGGCACACATTAGTGGCCTTGAGTGACCACATGATGCTGCCTGATGATGGCTCATGGTACTACACTACATCCAGTTACAGTAACTATAGTACAACACATAGCATCCATTGCTATACACCTGACAGTTGTGTGCATCCAGCCATGGTATGTATACCTGTGAGTGATGGTGCACAGGACATTGAAAAGCATTTAATACTTGCACAGCAATGTTGTGTCCATGTACACATTGTGTTCCAGGGTGAGGCCAATCATTGAACAACACACATGCATCAAACACATGCATACTGTTATTAACAAGGACTCTCTACACTTGCACTGCATGCTGTTGAGCAACACACATCTTGCATGTGACACGTGTGATAGGACTCTTTGGCTTGTGATACTGTACTCCACCATCAACCATTAATGGGTATGTTCTGGATTGCTGTTGGTGTGTGTGTGTGTGTGTGTGTGTGTGTGTGTGTGTGTGTGTGTGTGTGTGTGTGTGTGTGTGTCTACTTTAGTGAGTAGTGTTCATGTGTTCATGTGTGCATGTGTTCATGTGTTTATGTTCATGTGTTCATGTGTGCATGTGTTCATGTGTGCATTTGTGCATGTGTGCATGTGTTCATGTGTGCATGTGTGCATGTGTGCATGTGTGCATGTGTTCATGTGTGCATGTGTGCATGTGTGCATGTGTTCATGTGTGCATGTGTTCATGTGTGCATGTGTGCATGTGTTCATGTGTGCATGTGTTCATGTGTGAATGCGTGCATGTGTGCTAACATCATGTACAGATTGTAAAGTGTGTTTCCTGTCTCCCTCTCACAGGTGCTAAGGTTGTGTTGGTTGAGTGCAACAGGGAACCTGAAGACACTGCCACAAATAGTGGAAATGATGAAACATGTGTTGTGGCACAGGCAGGTTTGACAGGGTCTGTCGTTGGTCCGCCATTCGATAGTACACAGCTTTCCACACCATCTATGCGCACATTCATACTGCCAATACATCCCTCATCACCAATGGCCTTAGCTGAGGGACAGCATACAGTAGGCATTAACCAGGATAGTGTGGTATCTATGGCACATGCATCCCCTCACAGCAGCCATACCCAGATTCCTGGAATGGTACCACATAGGTGGATGTCCAGGGGTTCTAGTGGGAGCACTGCTGGTCGCAATGCCCCTGGCAGATGTGCCCCCACAGGTCTTACAACCTCAGGTATGTTCCGGGCTGTAATGCAGGCACAGGCACGTATGGAACAGTACACCAGACAGGGACTGAGGGTGCAGAGGGCCCATAACACCGCTATCAATGACAGTATCCGTGACCTTGCTGGTGTAGTGCGTCACCACACCGAGGTCATTGATAGACGTTGGGGGGAGACATTAGATGTCCTCTGCAATGTCATGTCCATGTGCAAGGATGCAAGGACAGTGCAGGATGGCTGAGATGTCGACGTGGATGTATGCCAGCAACATCATCGGCTGGCAGTTGTCGCGGATGACACACAAGTCACAGCCGCTCCCATAGTGGCAGTACCAGCCCCAGCAATGTTGGAGCTGGGCTGTCAATAGACCATCATAGAAGACCACATGCACGTGGCTCTGGCCAGTCCCAGCAGGGACATGGGTCCAGTCGACATCCCTCTGCCTCTGATGATAGTACCCAGTCTGGCTTAGTACCCGATACTGTCCGTTGCACCCCTGCCAGGCACAGGTACTGTGTTCGTGGCCAGAGACGGTGATCTGTACAGCCTGGCAGGTACAGTCTGTGGCTGTCCCACAACCTCCCATATATGGCAGCCACATGGTGGAACTATGTGCATGCAAACACACACACATAATCCAAACACCTAGGGCTAACACATATACACACACACATTACATCAACATTGACCCATGCTGTACTGTTGTCCCTCACACACACACACACACATACATGTCGATTGGATGTGTTAATGTCGGGCTCTGGCAAACCAACAACACACCCTGTACATATGATGAAACTGTGCCACCTCCTGTCATCTGTAACACTGATGCAGGAACAGGCTAACATGGTGCTGATGCACAGGGTGACTTTATAGCAGTGTAGCAATGTTAGCATGTTGCCAACTGTACAGTGTAATGCTATCCTTGTAGGTATATCTGAGCAGGCATGATGCATTAAAGCTATGGTTATCAATGTAGTATTGTTTATAACAGTGTTAATTCCAAAAATGTATTGTATGCCCATGTGCCACTTGGCTGATGTGTGTAGTTTTGGCAGCATGTGTTGGTGAGTGGACAGTACGTGTGTGATGTGTGCAGTACAGAGTTGCAGGTGTACATTTGTGAACATGGTGGTGGTGCACTGTCTGCATGTACGTGCATAGTGGACACATGGGAAGGGTGACATGCCCTGTATTACACAGTGTCAACACTTCATAGTTTCTATTGGTGGCCAGTATGCATTTTAATAGACATATGTTTTAACTTGGGTACACATGTGTGTATGACATGGTTTGACACTATGCTGTGGGTGATACTGTTACTATCTGTCATTGGTTTGCATTCTGGTAGTATACACAACCTCAATAGCCTGACTATAACCAATTGTTAGATGATGTTTTGACAACTGACACACAGATGTAGGAAACTCAGTAGCATTTGGATGCATCCGGTACTATACTATTCCAGTAACCAGTGGTATTGACCGCAACCCATTCCTGGGACCACTCATGTTTGGCATATAGCCCTTTTAGGTACAAACAAACCCACTAGGGATATGTCCGTCCACATCTGGAAATGCATACAGTGGCCTGCAATGCATTCTCCAGATGAGACACTTATCCTCCACAAGGGTATCATACAGACAGATACCTGTTTTCCAACCCATGCTGTAAAGCTGTAAGCCAAATATAGCATAGTCATCCACATTTACTAAACATAGTATCCCGACAGTACCACATAGGTAGTAGCCCCAAACATGTAGAACAGGTACCAATGTGTACATACAGCCAAGTGTTATGTCATCTGTTCCTTGGTATTCACATTTCCATAGGTATTCTGAAGTCCCTCGGTGTATCACATAAGCAATAAGGGGTCTGTATGCATATCCACAAAGTCGTTGTACACCTATAATGAATGTCCATTATTCACAGACTTTGTTGTGTTTGAACATGTCTGAAATATACCCCAGGCATGAACCCTCACTCACACTATTCTATAGACACTGTCATGGGTGTGTGTGACACAGATGACCTAGGCCACAGATCACTACAGTGGCTGGCCTTGTCACAAACATACATATGTGACCGAAGGTCTGAGAGGCAGCAGCACAATCTGTCATAGGTAACAGATGTATTCATGTAGAAAGCAGGCTTCACACCTATGAACTAATTGAGGTCACATGTACATATATGTATTTACCACAAAGATACCTAAAGTGTGCAATGCACATATTGTTGTTATACTGACATGTCATACAGTAGTAAAAGCTAAACCCACAACACATTGACCAGCAGTATCACACACTCACAGATTGCAGGATTCAAACCCCTACCTATCTATGTTCTGATACTAGAAAGACACGCATTAACATGACACACTATATGCTTTAGTGGGAGTTTTTTTTTCCACTGCTATATTTGTAGGATGCTGACATCATCAGACTTGCCAAAGAGGAATATAACACTTTTAAGGTGTTTTCCTAGTCTCCAAAAAGGGCAATACGCTCAAAGGAAATCACACAGACACCTACCCCCACACACACACTCAGCAATTGCAGGATGCAAACCCCTATCTAGCTATGTTATGATACTGGAGAAATACGCATTAACATGACATGCTATATGCTTTAATGGGAGTTTTTTTTTCCACTGCTATATTTGTAGGATGCTGACATCATCAGACTTGCAAAAGAGGAATATAACACTTTTAAGGTGTTTTCCTAGTCTCCAAAAAGGGCAATACGCTCAAAGGAAATCACACAGACACCTACCCCCACACACACACTCAGCAATTGCAGGATTCAAACCCCTATCGAACTATGTTATGATACTGGAGAAATACGCATTAACACGACACGCTATACGCTTTACTGGGAGTTTCCATTTCCACTGCTATATTTGTAGGATGCTGACATCATCAGACTTGCCAAAGAGGAATATAACACTTTTAAAGTGTTTTCCTAGTCTCCAAAAAGGGCAATTCTCTCAAAAGAAATCACACACACACACACACACACACACACACACACATTGCAGGATTCAAACCCCTACCTATGTTATGATACTGGGGAGATTCACATTAACACGACACGCTATATGCGTTACTGGAAGTTTTCATTTCTACTGCTATATTTGTGGGATGCTGACATCATCAGACTAGACATGGTAATGTGTGTGCACTTAGTTTTATGCAATCCCAGGACTGAGCCATGGGGGACAGCAGGTGTTACCAGCTTGAACAGGACTTCACAATTCTTACCTTGTGTGATCTATCTGTGGCCCAGTTGCCAATCTATCTGATGACAATACATATTTATGCACAGGTTGTTGATTATGTGGATACGACATGTGTCTGGGATGTTGGAAAAGGGCTATTCAAAGTGTATGTGGAACGTGTGTAGCTCATTTCATTGATGTATGTCCTGGGTGGCTGCCTTGCAAACAGTCTAGCAGGTTTGGGAACCATGATCTGCCCATGACCAAACCAAGGTTTGTAGGGTTGTGTGTTTATAGGCTTCCAATAGCTCTGTTTCTGACTTCAATCATGATAGACTCCATGGCCTTGCAGATCAGACTTCTTAGGCTTATAGGTTCATAGGTTCATAGGTTCATAGGTTCATACTAGGCTATCTGCCCAAGGGCATTTATAAGCCTAGCCCATAGTTATGTGGCTTTCGCCACCCCTTTAGTTTGAATAAAAACTATGCCTATCATTTTGCTGTGCCTCTGTCAAGCAGTGACACTGAAGTAATCCCTGGGGTATATCTGCAATCTCCCATCCATTGGTCAAGATTCCTCTTGAACAAGGCCAGAGAGGTGCTCTGCCTCACATGTACCGGGATTTTGTTCCACAGCATAGGGAGTCTCTGGGTGATGAATCTGTCCCTCCAGCACGTTCTATTTCTAACTGTGTCAAGGTTTAAGTCTCCCGCCCTTGTGGTTCTGAGGGATCTAGATTTTTTGAGGTGAAGCATATTCATCAAATCTGGGTTTGACATGGCCTTATATGTCAGGCACAGGTCACCTCTGAGCAAGCGGTATGAGACTGAATAGAGCTGGAGTTCTTTCAGTCGGGCAGCATAAGACATATTTTTGAGACCCTTTATCCTTTTGGTGAGGAACTTTTGGGGCCTTTCAAGCTGCAGCAGGTGTCTGGTCAGATACATTCGAATGGGGCATTGTACTCAATCATAGGTCTAATAAGTGATGAGTACAGGGGCGATGACCTCCCTTGATCTAGATGTGAATCCCTTCATGATCAGGTGGGTGATATAGAAGGTTTTTCTAACTACTTTAGCAACATGAGTGTCAAACGAAAGGCTACTGTCAACCTGGGTCCCCAGATCTCTGATGACTTTTTCTGTGCTCAGTGGATTGCCACCTATATGGTAGCTAGGGGTAACCTTGTTTTTCCCGAAGGGTATGACTATGCATTTCTTGGCGTTTAACTTCAGGCCATGGCTCTGGCACCAGTTATCCGTTTCTGTGAGGCCCTTCTGGAGGATATCTGTGTCAGATGTGTTTTCGACTATGGCGTCCAGTTTGCAGTCATCTGCAAACTTTGTCAGCCATAACCCTCCTGTGTTTGCTTGTACTTCAGAAAAGTAGATCCAAACAAGAGTGGACCCAGGACTGAGCCCTGTGGGACACCACTTGTGACAGGCTTTGAGTCTGACATGGCTCCAGCAACTCTGACCCTGTGGGTTCTGTCACTTAGCCAGTTTGCAACCCATCTTGTGATGTATGGGTTTACATTCAAGCTGATGAGTTTTTCGATGATACCTGAGTGGGGTATTGTGTTGAAGGCCTTTGCCAGGTCGAGGTAGGCTGTATGGACTGCCTTTCCCTCATCAATGGCCTTGGTGACTGTCTCGAAAAAGTCAACCAAGTTTAAGAGGCAGGATCTGCCTTTGACAAAGCCAAACTGAGTTGGATCCAAAGTCTGCAAGTTCCCTATGTCTTTATTTATGAGTTCCATTATGATCCTCTCCATGGCTTTGCAGATAAGGCTTGTCAAGCTAATGGGGTGGTAATTTCCAGGGTCTGTGGAGGCACCGCCCTTATGAAGTGGGACCACAGTCGCCGTGCGCCACTCCTTGGTACGTATCCTGAGGTGAGGCTAAGATTAAACAGCTGTCCTAACTGTGGGTTTAATTCCTCGTTGAGTTCATGAAGCACACAGCCGGGGACACCATCCGGTCCCATGGATGCTGTTTTTTGCCTTAGTGAGGGCAGTTCTCACCTGGGCGTTGGAGATGTTTGGGGGCTACAATCCTCTGGAATAGATATCTCTCCTTTTGGGGGTGAAGTTTGCACTGAACCTGTCAGCCAGTATGTTGGCAATGTGTGTAGGTTCAGTAATTTTCACATCATTTTGAACTAATTCTGAGCATATCTGGGAGTTTCCTCCTAGGTTTCTAACATAGCTAAAGAAGGCCTTATGATTCTCTTTAGAGTCCTTGGCGATTTTCTCTCAAAATTTGCCTTGGATGATTTTATGAGAGCTCTTAGTTTTTACTTATAATGATCAAAGGTGTCTTACCTTTCAAGGATTTTGCTCTATCTTGTAGTAGCTTCCTCCTTTTGTTGTAGAGCTTGTTTATGGCTGGGGTCCACCAGACTGGGCGCTTGCCTTTGGTACAGAGAGTCTTAGTTTTGTTTGGGATTGCCTGATCCATGCAGTCCTGTAGGTGCTGGTAGAAGGCATTTGTAAGTGATTCAGCGGTTTGAGTAATGTTTACCACTGGCTCAGGGGCCTTAAAGGAGACCACACTAGTTTTTAGAAGTGTGAAATCGGCTTTTGAGAAGTTTTTCACTGTGGTCTTTTTGTTTCAGGTGGGGGTGGGATGAGGACCTCCAGCAAGATTAGTTTATGATCTGATCTCACCAGTGAGGGGTATACTTCGGTGTTGAACATTTTGATCCCATGTTCGTGATGATGAGATCAAGTATGTTTTCTCCTCTTGTGGGGATGGTGACTAGTTGTTCCATGGCATTTGAGTTTATGAACTCCAGGAATCTTTGGGTTAGAGTGTTCGGGCTTGAGTAGTGTTCCCAGTCTATATTAGGGTAGTTGAAGTCACCTAGTATGATGGTGTTTGGAGATACATTTATCCCTCCAATGTTTTCAGGAAGGCCATGTGAGGTTCCTGAGTTTGAGAGGGTGGCCTGTAACATGCTACAAATTGCAGAGCAGTCTTGCCTATGGTTAATTGCACCTGGATGGTCTCCGATGCATCATGCGTTGCCACCAACCTTGAGGTGTGGGTGTCCTTTATGAATATGGACACCCCCTCCTTTCTTGGTGTTGTCCGGATTTTGGGGCCGGAACGCATGATATGAGGTGAAACCTGTTAGTGCTGGGGTGCTCTCAGGAGCCTTGAACCAGGTTTCTGTCACAGCACAGACATCGATGTTCTCCATATTGAGAAGGGCCTCGAGTGCATGCATCTTGAGATTGAGACTTCTGGCATTGAGCAGCATTGCCCTTAGTTTTTTTCCTTTTTGGTGTTCTAGGGTGGTAGGTTTAGAATTTGAGCCTTGCCTAAAAAAGGCACTATGGGGTGGCAAGAGCCTTTGCCAATATCCGGAAGCCCAGGGTGACAGGTGCAAGCCGTCCCTTGCGAAGCAGCGTGGCTTGTCCAGCATGTCATCCCAGGCAGACAGACATTGGATCCCCTTTGAATGACACCAGAATTTAAGCCAATTATTAAAGCTGATCATCTTATCACTGTATTGTGGCATCATTCTAGGTGAAGGTAGGATACTGCTCAAGGTCAGGGTCATACCTGCCTGGGCTACATAATCAGAGAGCTCCTCGATGTCCCTTTTCATGTAGTCCAAGGAGGTACATCTCAGGTCATTGACACCAGCGTGGACAATGACTGAGTCATACTTGTACCTGCTGTTGAGAGACCTGAGTGCTTGCGTTATGTGGTGGATTCTAGCGCCCGACAGGCAGCTTACTGTGACCTTCTCTTTACTCAGTCTGGTGAGCGGGACGTCAGTGTGTCTGACTATGGAATCACCAATGACAAGTGTGTCTGGCATTTTGTTTGGCCTTAAGGGCTGTGACTGTTTGACACTCTGACTGTGTGGTCTATGTGTTGCATGTGTTGGGTTGTGAGGTGGTAGTTGTTTGGGTGTCTGCTTTGGTGGCCTCTGCTGTTTTGGTAAATTTTGATCAGAGCCTCAGTATGTCTTTGTGTGAGTATGTGTATGATTTGAAGTTGTGATGGTACCATGTGTGACTGGGTATGTATTGTGTGTGGTTACCTTCTCCTCCTGTCTGGTCTTGCCAGTCCTATGTTGAGAGAGCTCAGCCTCCAGTTTGGCCGTATAGTTGCATCTCGCATGTATTTGTGTTTTGTGGGAGAAGGAAAGGATTGTCTGTGTACATGAGGCAGTTGTAACATTGCCTCAATATTCCCAGGTTCACCAGTTGAGCTGGAGAGGACACTAGCAACTGATCCCTCGACATACTAGAAGTAGTAGATAAAGAGACTTTCAAAGGACTCTGGGGGAAGTGGGTTTTAGGCTGGTGGGGTACTATCTATAATAAGAGTGCTTTATCAAGGTGCAAGTACTGTAGGAGTAAGTGCTAGGCTTTACAGATAGAGAATAGTCTACTTGGGAATCAAGTAGAGATGAACTTTTCAGTTATAGGATATGCTGGTTAGATCAGCAGTACAGCTCGAGGAAGGTAGTTTTAAGGGAAAATTGGAAGAGTGGAATTTAGATGGCCCAAATAGTTTAACCTTGTTTAACCGCCACTGCTCTTGTGTGCAACAGTGGTAACTCAAGACTAAATCAGCTTCACGCGTTAACGTGTTTTATAGCAGGGGCTGAAGGGAGCTAGGAATTGGCCCAAACGACCAATGGACTACTAGTTTCTGGCTGAAACTTCACCAAATCAGACAAAAGGCGCTCAGTGCTTCCCACTCCCACTGGTAAGCAAAGAAACTTCCCTCCTTCCTAATAAGGCAATGGATCAGTAACAGGAACTAAAAACAAAGCCCAGGGATCAGCAACTCTGAAACTGGACTACTCTAGTTCAGTAAGGCGGAAAACAAGAGATTTTTTGTTTTATTACAGAGACAAGGAAAAAACAGACAGTAAATGCTGTAAATCGGCTAGCACTTTAGTGTGTAGCCTACAGAAACAATTTGCAACAATTAGTAACTTAAAGTGCAATAAACAGTGTAAAATGCAGAAATCACTTAAAGTAGCAATAAAACAGGCGAAATGCAGTCGCTAGCTTAAATAACAGTGGGAAAGCCACAAAAAATACTTATATCTGGTAGAAAGTTACTCTTTTAGCTCTCTGCTGCTTGGATCACTCTGCAGGCCACCACGAGGATCTGTGCTGAGTTGGTACAAGCTGGAAAAGCGTGTTTAGCGTGTTTTATAGCAGGGGCTGAAAGGAGCTGAATTGGCCCAAAACAACCAATGGACTACTAGTTTCTGGCTGAAACTTCACCAAATCGGACAGAAAGGCTGCTCAGTGCTTCCCACTCCCACTGGTAAGCAAAGAAACTTCCCTCCTCCCTAATAAGGCAATGGATCAGTAACAGGAACTAAAACAAAGCCCAGGGATCAGCAACTCTGAAACTGGACTACTCTAGTTCAGTAAGGCAGGAAAACAAGAGATTTTTTTTGTTTGTTTTATTACAGAGACAAGGAAAAAAACAGACAGTAAATGCTATAAATGCTGTAAATCGGCTAGCGCACTTTAGTGTGTAGCCTACAGAAACAATTTGCAACAATTAGTAACTTAAAGTGCAATAAACAGTGTAAAATTCAGAAATCACTTAAAGTAGCAGTAAAACAGGCGAAATGCAGTCGCTAGCTTAAATAACAGTGGGAAAGCCACAAAAAATACTTATATCTGGTAGAAAGTCACTCTTTTAGCTCTCTGCTGCTTGGATCACTCTGCAGGCCACCACGAGGATCTGTGCTGAGTTGGTACACTAAGACTATAGTTCCCATGGTCTGTTGTGCACCAACACTTGTGTAGTGTGCCATATGTTGCTGTAACCCATTCAACAGTTTCATATCCTGTAGAGAGGGTGCGGTTCAACAGACTGTTCAGGTGCAGGGTCTGTTTGTTCTGCAGTTCACTTATGACACATATAGGGGCACAATGTAATCCAATTGATGCCATGTTTTCAGCTTTGGAAGGAGCTGTTTACCCATTCTACATGTGATATCTCCTGGTATGATGATAGGGCCTTTTGTCAGTGGGAGGTGGGTATGTATGTATGGGCCTGTCTGACAGGATGTTGGCATTGTCCATCATTTACAGTTGGCCCTGACTCAGGACTTATATGAGTGTACATTGCTATTTATGACATAGCTGAAGGAAGTGACATGGTTCTGTATGGACTCCTTCACAGATAATCTTTCCATGACCTGGATTGGATAGTGTTTGGAGTGCACATTGTTTATTGATGATACTGATTTTGTTTTTTTTATTTTCTTTGCTTTTCAACTTTCTATGAACAACCTGAGTATCTGTAGTACATATTTGATTATGACAGGGTTCCAATATATTAGATATGTGTCTGTTGTCATATCACTGTGTGCACAAGTCAGGATTGGTGAATTGTGAGTGGTTCCTGGGTTAACACATGCAACTGCCAGATATGTGTGGCCCACTGCTGTACTCAGACATGGCCTAAGTGTGTGAGCATGCCCAGTTTGGCCTTTCAGTATGTTGTTGCCTGACATTTGCCTCATTTATTCATGTGTGAGCATGCCCAGTGTGACCTTTCAGTATGTTGCTGTGTGAAGTCCACTACATTTGTTAACGTGTGTGAACACGCCCAATATTAACATTTATAGTATTTATAGTATATGTGTGTTGTAAATCTAGTTGTATTTTTACTGCAGGGCTCACCTTTGTGTCATAACTCTACAGGGATTATGCTATGCCTGCAGGGTTTCCATGAGACACTTTGCATAGACTTATCAACATTTCTTCATACCAGTTGACCAGTGAAATACTGTCATGGTTTAGTGGTTCAGTACTGTGACTATAGTGCCCACTGTCCTGGGTTCAAGGACTGTCACTGCTTCATATTTTCATACTGGGCAGACCAGACTGCTTAAGGAACAGTAAAGCAAATATGACCATGTTTACCTGCTTTTGCTCAACTATGCCCATCTTTGACCAAACTTGCTCAACATTAACCAACATTGCTGAACGTTGCCCAATATTGCTCAACATTGCCCAAAGGTGTGCTACTTACTGTGTGCAATTTTGTTTACATATACTAAATAGTGGTAAAAGCTGTTTAGCACTGCTTTATATTGCTTAAAACATGGCAATCATGTCTCAGGTGGTGCTGCAGGGCTGCCTATGTCGGATGCACATAGTACACTCCCTATACATGTTTGAAAACAGGTAGTGTCAAGTTAGGCATCCCTTTTACTATATGTGCGAGTCAGAGAGAGGTATCATTTCCAGGGTTCCTACTGAGCCAGTGTATATGCTATGCGTTGCCTTTTCGCCAAGGCCAAAGCATACTGGGCATGCCTCCTTCTGCCTACTGGGGCAGGCTCAGGTTGTTCCTCCTCCGAGTCATGCTATGCCTGTGATGGCCTTGGCAATGGTGGGGGGCTGTTTGGCCTGGCCCTATGCTGCTCCTGCTGCAGCTGTTTTCGCAGGATCATATTATGTAGCATAGCACATACCATGACTATTTGGGTACATGTAGTTGGTGAGTACTGCAAGGCTCCACCAGATGTGTCCAGGCACTGGAACCGTGACTTGAGCAGCCCAAACACACATTCGATTACATTTCGTGTTTGTGTGTGTGCCTCATTATGGTGTTCCTGTTCAGGTGTGTGTGCATTTCTGATGGGTGCTCCAGTGCATATCCAGCATCCCCCA
Organism: Protopterus annectens; assembly: GCF_019279795.1. Taxonomy (NCBI): domain Eukaryota; kingdom Metazoa; phylum Chordata; order Ceratodontiformes; family Protopteridae; genus Protopterus; species Protopterus annectens. Next base: position 1,087,369,276 of record NC_056744.1, on the reverse strand, counting down.
CTAGGTGACCCTGAGGGATGTCCCCACTGGCAAATGTCTGGTACAGTTGTGTCAGATGCCAGATATGGGAATCATGGTAGCTTCCAGGGCAGCCAGCACACACATTCATTATTACGCCCTGGGCATCACACATGACCTGGCAGTTGATGGAGGGGAAACCCTTGCAGTTAAAGTAGGCCCTACCCTCCTCACCAGCTGGTGCTTTGATGCATATGTGCGTGCAGTCTATTGCACCCACTACCTCAGGGTATTACACTATTTGCTGGAAAAGATGCATATTGCTGGCCAATACCTCACGGGAATTGGGGAAATATACATGATCACCAACATGTGCTGACATGGCATTCAGGAACTGGTGCAGTACCCTGGATGCTGATGTCTGTGAAATCCCCATCATATCACCAGTTGGTCTCTGGAAGGTACCTGTTGCTAGTATTCTTAGGCCAACACATACCTTGGTTTCCACTGGGATGGGTTCCCCTCTGTTGGTTCTGTATGTGAGGCGTGGCCTGCGCAGCTCAACAATTTGCTGCATGAGGTCTCTGTCCACTCTATAGAGCTCCACTATCTCCAGCTCATGTAGCCCCTGGTAGGTTTCCCTGGGCCTGTACACTTTTCTCCGTCTCCTCACTGTGGGTTGTTCAGCAGCATTTGCATTGTCACCACCCTCAGCATGTTGCATATGTCACCTTATAACAGCAATGGCAGCCCCTAACATTTCTTTGTCTCAGTAAAGCTTTTTCAGTTTTCACTTCTATTAGCTTACTGCAGTGTTGCAGTGTCTCTGAGAAAAACATAGTGGAAAGTTGTTTGCAGAGTTTTAAGTGCTGAGCTGGGCTGGGCTAGTGTACTGCCTGTGCAATTGGCTGATTCTGATTGTTTTCACCTGCTAGCTCTGCTAGTTCTCCTTGGTTAACTTCCTACTATTTGTTGCGCTTCCTTTTCCCTTTCTGTTTCCACAGGGGGCAGCGCCGCACAAACAAGCGCAAGCATGCGCACACCAGTTCACACGCGCGCACACATGCTTACACGGCCTAACACTTGCTGACTCCGGCTTAAACCCACGCACACAGGTGCAAACACGCTTACACAGGTTTCAACAACCTTACACATGCTTACTCTGGCTTAAACATACGCACACAGGCGCACATGCGCGCACTCAGTCTTACTCGGTTTTACAGGCGTGCACACGTGGGCATACACGTTGCAGGCACTTCTACAAGAAATTTTAGTGTTATCCACGGCATACACCTTCAATTTCTTGCCTTTAGTTAGGATACCTGTTGACACGCCTCTTCCAGTGATGGGTAACTGACAGCAAACACATGCCACTCTGCTCCAATGAGCTTACATTCTTTCATACATACCCCCCTCATGATGTCACCTATCATCTACTCTGATACTCCCCTTATCCCACTCTTACACTCCACGGACTTTGCTCATATGCCATGTGAAATTGGGATTCACTATCCTTACCCTCATTTGCATAGGATTGCCTACTAACGCTTGGTTACATCTCTTAGACTGAGCTTCCCCCCTTAGCAAACTCTACTCAGTAGCCATGTTGTCTTCAGCCTGCCATTCACTTGCATGGCAGTTGAATATTTAGAGTAATATCCCTCTTTGTGGCTTTTATTTATTTTTTTCATGGTTTTTACAGCGCAGCACTTTTGCGCAATGTTGCACTATACTTAAACTTCGGAGATCGAGGTAAAAAAAATATATATATTTTTTTTATTTTGCAATGAGAAGAATTGCCAATGGCCGTATAATTGGTCATTGGCATGCTTCCTTAACTGGATGCATCCTTTATTTGGAGCTGTCATGTCTCCGTTTTGCTATTTGCAGAACGGTACTCAGTTGACAATGGAGTACATTTCTGCAAATAACACTACTCTTACTCGGACAGGTTAGGGTTTCCTGGATTGCAAATTTACCTCATTTGCATAACTTTCAGCAGCAAATGAGGTAATTTGCATAACTTAGCCCTGTCCGTGTAAGAGTCATTTTAGGAGCTCTCTTGCACGACCCTGCCGGTTGTTCCTGGATCGCTCGGCAGACATGTTGGCTGCATGGAGTCTTAATCTACTCTTTGACTCCGTGCAAGCCTTCGTGAATCCGGTCCACAATTTATTTTGTATTTGTTTATCATAAAAGAGAGAAGACTGGAATAGATGGAGGTGCAGCACTATCTCTAGTCTGCACCTCTGTTCTTTGCATTACTTCCTAAGAAATGCTTACACAGATAGGTATAGTACTGAAAATGCACATAGGTGGTAGTATGACTTTGTTGCATGAAATGTCTACAGCTGAGGAAGCAAAAGGCATAAAGTGGCATCGCACACAAAGCTTAGGTAAAGTCAAGTCCTGTAAAAAGTAAGAATTGTTTCATGTGCTGTTTGTTTACTGGGTCAACCCTTATCAGATATTAGTATAACAACAAAAATTACAAGTGTCCGTAATTATAAAGATAAAAAAATGTACACATAAAATGGACTTGTTGCAGTAATATACAGCTGCAAAAAAGCAGTAATGTAGGGAAATAAAGCCCTGACTATGTCACAAGCAACTTGAGTTCAAATAATGGCTCAAGCGTCTGTAGAAGCAGGAAGAGGAGGTTGGGAGTAAGTGGCCACTGCCTGCGTGCCTATCCAGGGGGGAGGGAGGTAGTTCTGGTTTACTATATGAGTGACATCTAGTGGAAGCTCTAGTTGTCTAGCCCATGCTGTTTTGTGCAATCATACTGTTAGCTGAGGGGGAAACCCTCAGACAGCAACTATACTGGAGCTTGGAAGAGCCATCATAGGGGAAGGGGAGTACCCTGTGGAGGGAGAGGGTAGGCTGCCCTTCAGGATCAGCAAGGCTGACCTGCTCCCTACCACTTGACTCTTGTCACAAGCAGATGAGCTCACAATGAAAAGGCCAAAGGATTAGCCCAGGGAATCCATGGATTCCATGACCACAGAACAAATACTGAATAGGCTTCAAATGATGAACATGTACATGAAAGTAACATTGAACTACGAGTGTTTTCAATAAATTCTCAAAAAGGAAAATTATTATTTGTGCCTGAATTTTTTACAAATGATAAGAGAGTGAAAAAGGACATAGATACCAGAGCTGAAGTTATTTCTTATACCTGAATGAATATTTCACATACTAGGTCAGATTCTATAAGTAAAAGCTGTTTGGAAATCACACACCCAAATATATAACAGGTAGAGGTGGTAGCTGCAATTACACAATGCTGGTGACTATGGGAATGTACTCACTTGTACAAGAATAGAAACACACACTTGTGTATGTGTGTGTGTGTGTGTGTGTGTGTGTGTGTGTGTGTGTGTGTGTGTGTGTGTGTGTGTGTATGTTTTATCCATTCTGATCTTCCCCTCATTAATTGATTAACCCACTGTTTCACATTGTCTATCATAACACAATGCGCTATGTTCCATGCTCTGGTCAACAAAACTAATGCTACCATCCTCATATATGCATCTGAATTTGATCAGTGTCAGAACTCTCTTAACTGTACTTAGATTACATGTTGCAAATGTAATGTGTCACCATAATGCTGAATGTTATGGGATCACATCACGACTGATTTAGGTAGCATTCTACATTTTACATAGCAAGCCAAAAGCCTTGTTACAGAAAATGTTATCTTTTAATGGATATTTGTGAGATAAACAATTCATATCAATCATCTCAATGAATGGCCTCTGCAATGCTTCCCCAAAGCATTTTATGGCCCTGAACCTTGCACTGTACACTTTGATAATGCATTAGAATTATGAAGTTTAAATATTTATTATCTATTTATTTATCTTTGTTTACTGGAAAAGGTCTGAGTGTGTTGTACTATCCATTTTCAGCACAGGCCTGGGGAGAAAAGCTCCATTTGCTTACATTGCCATCCTAATTAATCTTGCTGCTCAGAGCAAATACCACCAGCATTACTATTATGCAATATGGTGGCTATACTGAGTCAAGTCTAAGGTTAACTAGTGCAATATGGTAGCTAAACAGCTGCTATTCACTAGTCTCTATTTATTCTCTATCTTAACAGTGTAGGGGTTTGGTGGTGGGTATTTATTTATTATTTATCACTGGATAATGAGTACTGAATGTGTTTATGTAATGTGAACTACCTCTTGCATGTCATACGTGTTCTTATTTTCTTTCTTATGTTATTCTTTGATAGTGCTACTAGTATCTACGTTATTTGCACTGCATCTCTCTCGTAAGTTGACATCTGTAATTTCATTTAGGCTGCACTTGTGTAGTCCTAAATTGACAATAAAGTTTCTTTGAATCTTTTGGATCTTTGAATTACATTATACTAAATTCCAGTTAAAACACAGAGTAGTTAAATTTCTATTTACATTTATACACAAACAGTAGTTACATTTATACATTCAAAGATTTTACAGAGGTAGAAGTTAGTAAAGAGAAAGCCCACATTCAACTTAGTGGATTATACTGGCAGCAGTTATTTATAAAAAAAAGTTTTGTCATTTCAGTAAGAGATTGAAACTATTCTGTTTAAGGAGAGTATTTGGAGAGTATCATATGGTGAACACAAAGTCTTAACTTGTCATGAGCCTGTGCAAGACCAGATTGGTTAAGATGTTGTTTAAACAGTAGTTTAAAACTATTGAGTTTGTCTGAGTGTTTTATTTGTGTGGGGATACTATTCCAGAATTTAATAACATATTGGGAGTAGAGCAAGTCTCCTGCAACATTATTTCACTTATTTGTAAGTAATACGAATTTGTTACTAGAACAGAGGTCCCTTGCTGGATAGTAGGGCAGTAATTAGTTTTGTAGTGCAGGGCATTTTTCTGGATGATGAATGAGTTTGTGTGCTGTAGTTAGTTGTGAATACGTTAGGTATTTGTGTATTTCAAGCCAGTTTAATTGCCTTAAGCTATGACAATGGTGGGTCCTATGAGGGAGACTGGTGGTGAATTTATCTATTTTATTATAGCAGGATGCAAGTTTCTTTCTTTGAGTATTGTTTTAATGTGTTATTATAGGAGCAGTGTATAAGAGAGTCGGAAATAAGGTGGTGACTAGAGTTTTTCTTGCATTATCTGTAAGGAATCCCTTGATCCTATACAGGGAGTATAGTTTCTGGTGTGTAGATTTAATGGTGTGCAGTATATACTGGTCATATTTGAGACTGACATCTATTAAAATCCCTAGAAGTTTACTGTGAGTTACAATTTCAATGACAATATTATTTGCTAACTTTATGGTAAAAGATTGCTTTTGATTTTGGCAAATTTTTGAGGTAAAAAGTATTAACTTAGTTTTCTTGGGGGTGAGTAGAAGGTTTGATTCTTTGTGCCAGGTTTCTACAGAGGAGAACGATTTTTGGGTAATGTCTTGGAGCTTATTTATTGTTGAGGCCACCGATATTAATGTTGGTTCATCTGCATACTGAACTAAACTAGCATGGTGAGTGAAGGTGTTGAGGTCATTAATAAATGTATGTTAAACAGTGAGGACCCAGGACAGATCCCTGAGAGACACCTAATAGTAACTGGTTGAAAAGACAAGCAGGTGTGTTGCCATTTAACAGCTTGTTGTCTTCTAGATAGGTAACTAAGAAACCACAAGAAGAAGTATTGTGAAAGTCCTGTTGAGGAGAGCCAAACGAGCAGTTGCTGGTATGAGACAGTGATTAGGATTCATGAACAGTCTGTGCAAGAATAGTCTATTCTTACATGGACTGTTCTGCTTCTGTGTAGGAATACAACAGCAGCATGCCCTACATATTAATGAGGGCACTCTGCTGTATCCCTACTCCTTGTATTATAAGAATTTATAAGGATCTGAAGAAGCAATTTGCAAAAGCGCTTGTCCTTTTTGTTCATTAAATATTTTATATAAGTGAAGATTCTGCCATGGTTGTCCAGTTGGTGTTGTTTTGTATGAAGTCTTGCTCTTATCTTCTGCACATTCAGTATGCATTGGTGATTCTTTTTCATGTAAAACTAGCATGTCAGTGTCCGTGGACACTGAAATAAGAAAAAATAAATAAAAGCAAACAATCCCTAAGAAGTAGCCTGCACAGTACATGACTGTCCCTGAAATGGCCAGATCCCTGCCACATATGCCTGCAACCTGCTGATAAATATAAGTAATAAATTAATATTTCCTTTTATTTATTTATTTTTTTTACAATAAAAAGAAAGTTTAAGCACAGCGCACCAGGTTTGTGCACCTCATCGCTTTGCTCAGCCCATCTTAAATGCTGTTTGAGAGTGAAAGAGAATTCTGAAGGAGAAATCCTTGTTGCTGATGTAGTGTAGTGGTTAGAGCACTGGTTTAGCATGCAAGCCATGCACAGTCTAAATCCCAGCTCTGGCTAATATATTTTATGTGTGGAAGCAGTTGTAAATTATTTTTTATAAATTGGAATGATATTTTTAAGTCATATTCTTCACGTATGGTAGTGTACGGCTGGGAAAATGCCATAGGGAAATGTAAAAAACTTTTTCTAGTTTTTTTTTTGTAAATAATTGCTTGCGACCTGTTACACCTGCCGCAGCTCTGCTGAAACAAGCTAAGGATTGCTTAAGCATGAAAATATAAGCAATCCTTAGCAAATGTAAACTTTGATTGGCTGGTTTAAGTCTTGCTAAGCAGATTTGCGTGGAGCTAAGCATAGCTTAGCATATTTAAAAATCGGCCAATCACAGAAAGATGTGGGAAAATGGCCTTATTTAAATCACACAGGTGGGAATACAGCCATATCTCTTTGAGTCTGATCAGAGCAGCAACAATGTCAGGTGTAGGAGAGGGTGTTCGCTTTCGGACGCAATGCTGGGGCATCCAGGAGTCCAGGGTCATGGTTGGACTCCTTATCAAAGACCATGAAGCTAGACTGCTGCAGGGCCAGTACTAGGGCTCCCAGTACAAAACGGAGGCCTGGGACCATCTGGCACATGATCTCACCAGTGCCACTGGCATACCCCGAACTGGTGAGCAGGTGAGTCATCACTATGACGACCTAAAGCATAGGAGGGGTGAACTCTTGGCCCAGTGGACCAAGAGGCATGAGCAGAGGACATCCCAGTAGTTTGTAAGTATCCAGTCTGTGTATTTGTAAATAATTATTTAAAAATTGTATATGTTACTGTACAGGTGTACTTAATGTGTGTTCTTTCCCCATACAGCTGCAGATGAGAGGGCTGCAGAAATTGATGCCCATGCACAGCACCTGGTCCGACTGCACCAAGAGTTTGGTGAGTACAGAAATATCTGTAATACCTGCTTTAATAAACAAGAAATAGGAAAGGTAGTACTGTCTGTATATATAATTGTGCTCTAACTGTACTGAATAAATGCATGTGTCAGGCTGCCAGTGTTAGAACTCAGTAGTGCCAGCTGCTGTGTAATACAGAGTTTTGTAGCAAACAAGGTACAATTGAGGAGAAGAAGAGTAGGATATGTATTAGGCTGTCTGAAAGAACCTCATAAGAAACTGCTGTTTCAGGGTAAATGTAACAGTTACATATGAGAAGCAGTCCACCTATGCAGATCATGCAGTAATACTAACTATGGATTTCTGAGTTATAGAAAGTGTTATGTCAAAAATAATAAAGCCAACTACCACAAACTGTTGCCTTTCATTTGTCTTGTTTCTGAAAAGTACAACTGTGTAGCTGTTGCAGCATGCAGTAACTGAGGTCAAGTGATGTAGCACTGTTTGTCTGCATAGTTCAGAATTTGGGTCTGAAATAACTGACAAAATGCAAAAGTAAATATTTTCTTCAGTAATGTCTTGTACTGTGTTTCTGCCAGCATTACCTTGTGTTAACCTTTGCATTTCAGCTGTGTGTAGTCCTGAATGTACAGGAAAGTGTGAGACACCAAGAGGTTGTTGTTGTTTTTCTTCTTTCAGCTTCTCCCTGTTAGGGGTCGCCACAGCGGAACTCTGGTTTGCTAATGATTGGCAGTAGAGTTTTATGGTGCTGAGGAGCCAGCTCAACGCCCAACCTTCAACAAAGGCACACCCATTCTAAGCATGCCTTTCAAATACCACTCGACCAGGGGAAGGACATGCAGACTCCACACATAAGGCACTCCAGCCGAGAATCGAACGGGAGAACCTCTTGCTGTGAGGCGACAATGCTACCGCTGCACCACCGTGGCTTATATGAGACACTACGAGGTGCAGACTGCAAAAGTAGAGTGTGTTGACTTGATTCTAAATTGATGTCTGTTTTATGAAAATGTCCAAATGTCTAGTTTTAATAATCTGCTCATATCGTGTAAACAGTAATATTAACAGTTTCTTATTCTGATTTTTGTTGTAGGTATTATGGAAAACAAATAAAAAGACATTTGATAAAAAAAAGTAAAGTGTGTAGAAAAGTATGTACTAGACAGAAATAACCCAAGTAGCAAACACCACTTCCCTAGTAGCTGAGCCTGATAAGGGCTAGGTCTGCAGTTCCCTTTTGCACACACACACACCATGGTTCGAATCCAGGGACTGCTACTAACATAACAAGTCTTTCTAGTTGTACAGCTGTAAACTTGAATATTGGTAGAAACACTAATCTATTGTGAACAGATATTTTCCCCACGGGTAAAGAAATATTTGCAGAAGCAGTATGATGGGTATGTGTATGAAATGTGTACAAATGTTCTGTTGAGCAGCCTCAGTCCTACAAATAGAAGCAGGCTAGCCATCTACACTATGCAGTCTGGCCAATACAAGCCTCTCAAGTGTCACAATGTCACGGATAGTTTCCCCTATTGCCAAGAAAGCTGCACCCAGATAATATCACAGTACAAGTATGCTAAAAGCACACTTAAAGAACAGCAGGACAGGGAACACATTCTTACTTGTACCAGTAAGTATGACAGGTATGAGTCCCCTATACTTATGTACATAGAGTTGTCATACCTTGCCCCATAGTACTCCAGGTGCACATATGTACAGGTGTGTATGTGCTGTAGTAGCTGCATGGCCCAGGTAGAGGTTAATGGAGGGCAGAGCTGTAGAGTATTGAACAGTAATTTATTGAGAAGTATCGCTGAATGCAATTGTTAATGGAATTATTTTCTCTTCCCCCACCACTCATCTGCTCCAATAATTGCACAAAATGTAATATGGGTATGTTGCTATCAAAACATACTGTTGGGACCTTTGTTCGATTTTGGTTATTATATTTGAAACTGTGTGCATACTAACATATCTTGTTGAATAACATTGTTGTTGGCCTATTTCCCATAAATATAACTGGCATGCTGTTGCAATCCTGACTGCCATTCCATTTCTGCATGTATTCTGTTTACCATGCTACTGATACAATTCCATTGTGCTGGGTCAACTGGAACACCCATGCATGCTGTGTTGACTAATGTTTAAATATTTTTTTCATGACTAAGCAATACACCTTGTTAATTCTCACTCTGTAGCATGTTTGTGAAGGCTGATCCTGGCGATTCTGCCTCTCCCACCCCACTTGGCCAGTCCAAGCATATCTGGGACCCAACCTAGACCACCCTCATCTCCTGGTCCTGCACCACCCTTGGGTGGAAATGCTACAGGGGATGGAGTTCATCCTCCCCCTGCACACAGGCACAATGAGGATCTTGTCACCTGGCAAGAGGTCCGTGACATGGTGCACAGTGTCTTCCAGTCAGAGCTGGATGAACAACTGTACCAGGTGGAGGGCAGACTGGTGCAGCTTGAGGGGCAGCTGGCCCCTCCAGCTCAGACCCCAGCACAGCCACCTTTGGGTCCATGAAGGAGTAATGCTGACTGCCATCAGTTGGGGACATCAGTCCCACTACTACTATCTATGGGGCTCATGGGCATCCGATTCCCAGCCACCCTCCCCATCCAAGGTGTCTCCCCATGTGTCACACACCGCCCCGTCTGCTGTCTTGTGTGTCTTGTCTGCCTGCAAATGCAATCTCTCCTATCAAACATTCCTACCCACACTTGCCTACACTCCTTCCCCAACATCCCACTCTCACCTTAAAAAAGGGCATCTGTCCCAAAAAAAAATTGCGTCTCATACATAGCTCTGTATTTCTCCCAAAGACATGTTCTTCTTACTCAATCTACCCCATTAAGTATTATCATTTTATGTTGCCCACACCCCTCCCTGTGGGGTGTGAGGCTCTAAATTCCAAATTGCCCACAGTCATATCAGCTGTTGCTGTCGAAGAAATATAGAGCTATGGTCCTTTCCTACACCCGTCATGTACATCCCTAGCTGCCTCTCATCTTGTTTTACCCCCTGCTTGCCCCCATTTCACCACTTTCCTGTCTCCCTTTTTTCTTTTCTTTATTTAAAATTAGCACGAGCGTAAGCGGATGTAAGCGGGCCTAAGCGAAGCCAAGTGAATGTAAGCGTCGCTTAGCTTCAGTTAGCTCTGCACAAACCTGTGCAAGTAATCTTACAACTGCTTAAAACTGCCTTAATAACTCTGTATCCAACAGCTCTTGTTCTTCCCAGCAACAAAATAATCAGCCCTTGCATGTCTTGATCCCAGGACCCTACACACCATAGCCACAGCAATCTACCACTAAGCCATTTGAGCTGTAGATATGAGTGATGTTTTTCAAACATATCATTCAAGAGAGCCATTCAACAGTAAGGAAAAGATTCTGTAGAATTAATCAAGTTTTGTATATATATGTATACAAATGCATATGTGTATGGAGATGCATATACATATGGACAAATAAATTCATAATACATGTAGAGATATAGATATGAAATATATACATTTAGAAATAAATGCATAGATAAAAATGTAAATTAATACATATAGTTATATCTATGCCATAATATATGTATATATATATATATATATATATATATATATATATATATATATATATATATATATATATATATATATATATAGCTATATCCATATATATATAAGTATATACATATCTATATATATATATATATATATATATATATATATATATATATATATATATATATATATATGTGTGTGTGTGTGTGTGTGTGTGTTTACATTTGTTAGCCAGAGTCCCTTAGTGTTGGCCTGTATTTCAGAGAAGTAGATGCCAAACAAGAGTGGTCTCAGGACTGAACCCTGAGGTACTCCACTTGTCACTTGTCTGGAGCTGGATTTGGAGCCAGCTACATTTACAGTCTGGGTTCTGTCAGTAAGCCAGTTGGCAACTCCATCGAGTGACGCAGGGATTTATACCCAGCTTAGTAAGTTTATCTATGATTCCAGAGTGGGGGGTGGTGTCAAAGGCCTTGGCAAGGTCCAGACAGGCTGTGTGGACCGCCTTACCCTCGCCCACAGCTCTGGAGACTGATTTGAAAAAGTCAATCATATTCAGGAGACAAGATCGGCCCTTCACAAACCCAAACGTAGTGGGGTCCAGTGTTTGAAGGTTGCCAATGTCTTTGTTTATAAGTTCCATGATAATGCGTTCCATGCCCTTGCAGATCAGGCTTGTCATACTGATGGGACGGTAGTTCCCGGGATCCAAGGCGGATCTCCCCTTGTGGAGTGGGATAACTGTAGCTGTGCGCCACTCAGTGGGCACAAAGCCTGAGGTGAGGCTATGATTAAACATGACACTTAGGTGAGGTGCCAGTTCATTTTGTAGTCCATGTAGTACACAGCCTGGGATGTCATCTGGTCCCATGGATGCTGTATTCTTAGCTTTGGAGAGTGTGATTTCTACCTTTGTGGCCATGATTACTGGAATTTGGCAATCTTTTGGTATTGAGATGGGCCATTTAGGGGGTGAGAGGGGGTGAAGTTGGCAATAAATCAATCTGCCAGGATATTGGCAATATCCTTGGGATCAGTATAGTCAATGCCATTCTGTTGTAGCTCAGAGCAGATCTGAGCATTGCCATTTAGATTCTTGACATAACTATAGAATGCCTTGTGGTTGTCTTTGGAATCTTTAGCAATTTTATTTTCGTAACTAGCTTTTGAGGATTTTGAGGGATCTCAGCTTCTTACCGAGGCTGGTGAGGGAGTTGTTTGCATCCTGGGATTTTCCTGTTTTCTGCAACAGTTTCTTCCTTCTGTTGTATAGTTTGCATATAGAAGGGGACCACCAAATTGGCTTCCTTTTTTGGTGAAGAGCATCTTGATTCTATTTGGGATGGCACGATTCATGCATGAGTGGATGTGCTCGTACAGTGCCTTAGTGTAGGATTCTGCAGTCGAACTTTCAGATCCCATCTGCATGGGTGTCATGAAGTTTGTCACTTCTGACTTCAGTAGCATGAAATTGGCTTTGGAGAAGTTTTTTAAGGATGTTTCCTTACTGGGGGGTGGGGGTGGGATGTGGATGTCAAGGGTGATTTGCTTATGGTCAGACCTGACCAATGAGGGGGTGACCACTGATGTGGAGCATCTATCTCCCATGTTGGTAATGACCAGGTCTAGGATATTGGAGCCCCTGGTGGGACAATGGATTAGTTGATCCAGGGTATTGGAATTTATGAATTCCAAGAACCGTTGGGAAAAGGAGTTGGTACCCGAGTAGTTTTCCCAGTTAATGGCAGTGTAGTTGAAATCAAGTATTAGGGTGTTTTGTTGTATCTTAATATTTTCCAGTATGTTTAGAAAGGTATAGTGAGAATCTTGGGGCATGGTGGGGGATCTGTAGCAAGCTACAATTAGGATTGCAGTCTTACCTAGTGTTAGTTGCACCTGGAGAATTTCAGATGCATTGTGTTGGGCAACTAGCCTGGAGGTGTGAATATCCTTGGTGAATATGGACACTCCTCCACCTTTAGTGTTTCGGTCTTGGTTTTGTGGCTGAAAAGTGTGGTAAGACTTGTAGCCTGGTATTGCAGTGGTACTCTCTGGAGCCTTGAATCAGGTCTCACTTACTGCACAGATATTGATGTTCTCCATTTTTAGGAGTGCCTCGAGAGAGTGCATTTTGAGGTTTAGACTTCTAGCATTGAGTAGTATTACCTTCAGATTTTGCATGCTTGTATCTGTTACGGTGGTGGTATTATCCTTTGAACCTTGCCTAAAAAAGGCATTATAGGGGTGGCAAGAGCTTTAGCCAGTAACCTGAATCCCAGGGGTGACAGGTGCAGACCTTCTCTGGCAAAGCATCGTGGTTTGTCGATCATGTCTTCCCAGGCAGACAGATACTGGATCCCCTTTGAATGACAGCAGAAGCTTAGCCAATTGTTGAAGTCAATCATTTTGTTCTTATACTGTGGTATCATTCTGGGTGAAGGCAGGATGCTACTCAGGGCTAGGGTCATACCTGCCTGGGCCACATGATCCAAGAGCTCTTCCATGTCTCTTTTCATGTAGTCCAGGGAGGTACGTCTCAAGTCATTCACTCTAGCATGGACAATGACAGAGTCATATTTGTACTTGTTGTGGAGTGACTTGAGTGCATGCGTTATGTGGCGGATCCTGGCACCCGATATAGAAAAGTATATAAATCCATACATATATATATATATATATATATATATATATATATATATATATATAGGAGCACTACAGAATCCTGAAAGCCCAAAATCCTGAAGCCCAAAATCCTGAGACCAAAATCCTGAAAGTTCAAAATCCTGAAAACTCAAAATCCTGAAAACACACAGGATACCAACACTTACTATATTCCAACACACGTATATACAGAAACATATTACCCTTCAACTATATGCAGGGGAGCAAGCCCCCTGCACCCCCATGTGTGAGGTTGCGTACCCACACCCCCTGCTACTTAAATATAACAACTCCGAGATTGTACTTCAGTACATGAAGTGCAATCTCAGAGTTGATTTATTTAAGTAGCAGGGGGTGTGGGGGGCTTGCCCCCCACATGGGGGGTGCAGGGGTTGAAAGGTAATATGTTTCTGTATGTACATGTGCTAGAATATAGTAAATGTCGATATCCTGTGTGTTTTCAGGATTTTGAGTTTTCAGGATTTTGAACTTTCAGGATTTTGGTTTCAGGATTTTTGGCTTTCAGGATTCTGTAGCACTTATATATATATATATATATATATATATATATATATATATATATATATATATATATATATATATATACACACATAAATATACATAAATATATAACAGCTACAAACAAATGCAATCTGAGGGTCATGCTGCTCCACACTAGAAGTTCACATCTCAAAAGGAAATCACTTGAAGCACTCCTTATTCACAAAGGATGCGCACACATCCACACTGCTAGCCCAACATAATGCATCGCAGATACTGCAGGTGTAGCTAACATAGAGTAAGACAGTAATTCAAGTCATAGCCTGTTATAGGTCCTCAACCATGTCCCAAGAGTCAAACTTCACATTCCTAAGCACCCTGGAGAATATTACTGTCCAGCTTAACACTATCATACTGGTTGACCTCATCTAACTCTCCATTAACTGTGAAAGCTACCCATGTATCAATGCACTTGCCCAATGTTGCCTGGAATGCATCCATTCCAATGGCCTGGACCAGCTCATTTCAACACCCATTACATGTAGCAACATCATTGACCTAGTCAGTACTGACATGGGCAACTGTTGCTGTACACCAGTAGTCAACTCCACCATGGTTAGATCTGACCACAATGTCATCACCTTAGAAATTCACATCCCTCCCACCCCCCTGCAAAGGTAGCCACCATAGAAAACCTTTCTAAAGCTAACTTTGGCCTCCAAAGATCAGAGGTGGCTAACTTCACTGCACCCATGCAAATGGAGACTAGTTGCATGACCCCCAAACGCACACCAATGTAGTACGAACACATACACAAATTCATTGATTCTGCCATACACAATAGAAACAAGATGCTCCCCTCCAGAAAAGGGAAGACAATCTGGTGGTCCCCTGCCCAACAAACTCTACAACAGAAGGAGGAAACTGATATGGAATAAGGTGAAGTCCCAAGACTGGAAAAATCCCCTTATCAGCCTCAACAAAATGATGGGGATTCCTCCTGAAATACTCTAAAGCTAGCTGTGAAAATAGAATTACAGCATACAGTAAAGACATTCACAAGGCCTCCTATAGTTATGTAAAGAATCTCCATGGCAATGCCAACATGTGCTCTGAGCTACTGCACAATGTTAAATGCTATACTGAGGCAACAGATGTTGCCAGTATACTGGCACACAGATTCAGTGGCAACTTTACCCCTCTCCCCATCACCAAAGGATCAGTCACAATACCAGTACACTGCCAGGCACCCAGTAGTACTGCTCCTTTGGTTAACACACCACTGTCCAAGGCCAAGAATACAGCTTCTATTGGACCTGGCAATATCACTGGCTGTCTTCTGAATGCATTACAGAGTGAATTGTCACATCACCTGTGTGCCCTGTTCAGTCATAGCCTCACCTTAGGCTTTGTCCCTACTGACTGGTGCACTGCTACAGTTATCCCTCTCCACACAGGAGGAGGGGCTGCAGACCCTGGAAGGTATTGCACCATTAGCCTGACAAGGCTGTCATGCAAAGCTATGGAATGCATCATCATGGAACTAAGAAACAGGGATATGTGAATCTCCAGACTTAGGATCCCACACTGTTTGCTTTTGTGAATGGTAGATCATGCCTGTTCAATCAACCTAGTTGACTTCTTTGAGTCAGTCACCAGAACTGTGGATGAAGGCAAGGTGGTTTACACAGCCTATCTCAATCTGGCCAAGCCCTTTGATAACATTCCCCACACAGGGTACATTGATAAACTCACTAAACTATGCATCAACCCCTATAACAGTAAGGGTGTTGCAAACTGTCTCACAGATACAACCCACAGTGTGAAAGTTGCTGAGCCCAAGTCAGACTGCCAACCAGTCATGTGTGGAGTCCCACAGGGTTCGGTCCTGGGCCCTCTCCTGTTTGGTATCAATGTCTCTGAAGTCCATGCCAATGTGCCAACATGAAGGGACTCTGGCTGACAATGTTTGCAGAAGATTGCAAGATGGGAGCTATTAACTACCCAAGTGATGTTGACATCCTACAGAAAGGCCTCACTGAGTCCAATGACTGGTGTCAGAGCCATGGCCTGAAACTCAATGTCAGTGAATGTGTTGTCATCCCCCTTTGGGATGTCAGGCACTACAGAGATGTTACAGCACTAAAAATCAGATACCAGTGTGAAAGTGCATACCCGCAACCATTTCCACCACAGTTACAGTCACATACCTGGTGAACAGTAGACACAGCATGAGAGAAGCCTTTTAAATAAAGGGGTTTCTTTCATTCCAGCGAAAGACATTGATTTTACTGATTATTTATTAGATTTAAAAATGAATTTGTGTTTGAAATTATCATTTGGCAATACTGATAGTAGCAATGTTAATGTTTTTAAAAAGCCATCTACTTTTGTTCCTCAGATGCATTCTTTAGTAGAATCGTTTGAGAAAGCAGTTGAAAGGGATTTGTTAAAAATGTATAATGTCACCGATAGTAATACAAAACATGGTTTCTATAATTTGAATAATCAAGAGCAGCTAGCCCTTAAAGATTTACAATCAAATAAAGATATTGTAATTAGGGGAGCCGATAGAGATGGGGCAGTGGCTGTCCTTGATAATGCGATGTATGAGACCAAGATGACAAATCTTTTAAAAGATAGGGAGACGTATTTTAATATGACTTTTACACAGTTGAATAGAGTGATTAATGGTGTACATGATGAATTGTATGACCTTTTCTTATGCAATGTGATTGATTTTGATCTCTACAAGTATTTCTTGATTGAGACGCCAGTAGTACCAACTTTTAGGGGTCTACCCAAAGTCCACAAAGACATTAAGAGTCCACCTATGAGACTGATAGTTTCTAGTAGGGGATGGTTAACTGAGACAGTTTCCATATATCTAGAGAAACAGCTAAGGAAAATAGTTGAACAAATACCCACAGTAATTAAAGATACTAAACATTTTGTAGACAGTCTTACTGAGTATATATCACCAATGAAGAATGATGAAATAAGATTTATGGTAACACTAGATGTTAACTCATTGTTCACTTCCATCCCCAATGATATAGGTGTAGACTATATGAGGTTGCTTTTGATAGAAAAGGATATGCCTAGAAATATGGTAATAAGATGTGCCATGCTCATGGACATTGTATTAAAGAACAATGTTTTTGTATATGACGACCAATATTTTTTACAACAGAAAGGAGTTGCAATGGGCACACCTTGTGCCAACTCCTATGCCAATTTAGTAACGGCATACTGGGAGCATACCTATAGTATATATAGTATATACCAGGAGAACATTTTACTATATAAGCGCTTTGTGGATGATATTTTTTTACTATGGAAAGGTGATGAAGCCACACTTAATGAATTCATTGAATACATTAACAGCAGCACCAGTTTTCTGTCTTTTGATGGAAAATGGTCAGCAGAGAAGATAGAGTTTTTGGATGTTTTGTTAATAAGAGAAGGAGACTCTTTACAGACACAGCTATTTAGAAAAGATTGCAGGAAAAACTCTATATTACATCGCACTAGTATGCATCCTACACATGTTTATAGGAACATTGTGAAAGGTCAGGTTATAAGGGCATCCAGACTCACTAGTCAAGACACTGAGTTTCAAAAAACAGTTGAGGTTCTACATGATGAATTTCAAGAGAGGGGTTATAAATCAGATGAAATGGTAAATGCATTTCAGGAAAGTATAGCAAGAAGGAGTTCAACTGGGAAACCATATATATATATATATATATATATATATATATATATATATATATATATATATATATATATATATATATAGTGGTAAGGATGGTTGCCACTTAAATGAGGAAGTAGAGAATTCATTGACATTGAATAGGCCCCGATATCATTTACCAATAATAATAGGAAAATCAAGGAGATTTTTATGAAGAATTGGAATATCTTAACTATAGATGAGAAGTTACATCAATTAGTAGGTGATACCCCTAAATTCACATACAAAAACACTAAATCATTGAAACATCTATTATGCTATGAGAAGAAAGAGAAACAACAGGTAGAATCAGATATGAAAGGGACCTACACATGTAGGACCTGTAATCAATGCTGTTATATGTTGAATAATAATAAGTTAATTCATCCAGATACAGGAAAACAATATATATTTGAGTTTTATGCAGACTGTCGAACAGGTGATTTAGTCTATTTAGCTGTGTGCACAACGTGCACATCTTAATAGAACCCTTAGAGAACGTGTAAGAGAATATATTTATGCCATTAATAGGGAAGATGATAACAATGCATTGGCTAAACACGTTATAGACAAAGGTATGACACATACATTTAAGTTCATGGCCGTAGAATTGATGCATAAAGATACCAGGTTAAGTGATTATAAGAATTACACTGAACAAAGAGAAACCAGATGGATTATGAGGTTACAGGCAGACAGAGCCTTCGGTTTAAATGACAGAGTTTCATTGAAACCATTTCTTAGTGGAAGGGGCTTTAAGCACTGATGTTTCCATGACACATATTTTACTATACCTTTCGCTATTTTATACATTTTATATATATATATTTTTTTCATATATATATTTTCAACATGTAGTACTAGATATGTTCCATGGTCTCTTATATTTGATTTGTTACATAGCCTCAGATTTATATGTCTCCCACATGCTATGATAGTTTCATTTTGACTCTGATGCAGGCTCATAGGAATGAGTTTGTTGATACTTTATATGTTTTGTAAGCTTTATAATACATACATTTTTAAACTATATGTTTAAATAGTATATATATTTTAATATAGTATTTTATATATTTTTAAACAGTTTTTATAAAGTATCTGTTTATTCATTTATTTCTGTGATTTCAACATCAGGCTTATGGCTGGATTTACATAAATTAGCATTTATTCATAATTAGATAGTACACCTGATTGGTTGAATGATTAATTGAATTAAGTTTTTAAATGCAGTTGTCTATTAGGTTTTTGAACAGTCTGATGAAGCATTCTCTTGAAATGTGAAAGTGCTTATTGTATTGAAACATTTCTTTTCATTTTGTTTTAGTTTTAATTTTTGTTATTTTAATAAAAGGTCAGCTTCTCATTGTCGTGTTGTGCCTCAGTGAGTTTCTATGCTTGGATCTTCATTTTTGTGCTGTTCTGAGCCACTTTACCCTTGCTCATTGATTTGCTACAGGTATACAAAGGCATACAACCAACAGACCAGCAGATACTGGAGCAGCATGCACAGTCAGATAAAAAAGGAGCCATAACACTTACATCTAACATTTAACATCACGGCTGAGCTATGCTTAGCAGGTGTACACATTGCTTACATGTGAATGATAACCAGTAGTTAGCCCTGTTAAGCATATTTGCGCTCTGGTAAGCGTCGGTAAGCGAAGCCTACACAGTTTAAGCACCTATCGGTTTAACCGTGTCTTAGCACTGCTTAGCACTGCACAAACCCGCTTACAACTGCTTAAAAGTGCCTTAATCATTCTGTATCCAGAAGCCCTTTTTCTGGCCAGCAACAAAATAATCATCCATGTTCAGTCTTGAACCCAGGATGCTAAACACCAGAGTTACAGCAATTTACCACTAAGCCATCTTAGGTGTGAGATGTTAGAATGTATTTTTACAACATATGCAGTACAGTCAGTTTACAATTGGAAAGACACACTGTGCAATCAGGAATGATTATCTACAAATATATACATGAAAAAAATATTTACCTATATAAAGAGATAGATTGATATGTGTGGTATAACAATATACAGATATATTACCAAAAAATACTGACGTGTTTATATATATATATATATATATATATATATATATATATATATATATATACACACACACACACATACATGTCTCTAAATGTCCATACAAACATATGCTGCTGATAGACCACCCATAATTGGGGCACCATGCCCAGTTGGATACGAAAGGACCCATGACACTCACACGTGCCCCCCCGTCCAAATAATAAGTGAACAGTACGCTGTTACAAAACCATGATAGGCATACACAATGGCCAGACATATACAGTGACCTCTTAGCAACACGACTACAATGGGTGAATATAGTAAACAAAAATACAGCCAGTAATTCACACAAGTTCATTTTATTCTGATGTCTTTGATAACGCCTTCAAGGAGAAACACATTACAAGAAATACTTGCCTTAATTAAAAGAAGCAATTAACACATAAGTACATTTAAATGCACAGCCTGCAATTGCAATCCTCAGTCAACCCCTTAGGGGGTAAAGTATCACATTTAAAAACATACATTGAATCTGTACATAACAATTGTTCTTTTATGACTATATGACCAAACTGAGAAATGTACCTTTTCCAAAGCAGCACCTTGTAACCTACTACGCTTAATTACATGTATATGCACAGTCTCCAATTACACTACACATTCAACCCCATAGGAGATAAAGTATCACATTTAAGAATTTAAACCGATTCTGTACATAACAATTCTTCTTTCAGGACTACTACCCCCATGTTGAGAATTATTGAAATGTACAGCTATAGAACTAGCTTCTTCCTCATCAGTAATATATGTCACATGTTCAGACAGCCTAGTTTTAAAACACGTGTTACTCTCCCCCACATAAAATATGTTACAAGGGCATCTAAGAGCATTCTCCATATACCAACCTCTTGAATGTACAGAGTCCCACATGTTGTCCACCCTTTCCCCACAGCAGGAATGACAGAACATAATAATGGTAGACCCTACCTATCAACCTCCTACTGTATGGCATCTGTACCAAGCCTGATATAATGTATGACTGAGGCCCAAAAACATGGCCGAAATATTGTTGTTATACACCGACAAAATTGCTGGTGTTACAGGGTTTATTGTAACATAAACTTTCTGAGGGATATAACCTCTGAAACACAAATGGATGTTGTCATATACTGATTGCAATCACCAGAGTATTTGCCAAGGACAACACCTGTCTGGGGAACAGACCAGACATAGCAGGCAAACCTCTGGCCATTATGTGGATACCCTACATTTGAGAGCTATGCAGACACAGAACTTTGTCAGACTGAAACCTATGCAGAAGTAGCATGTTCAGACAAACCCTGTTAAACAAGCAGTATTCAAAACATATAACAGCAATACTTGCATTCTGCCCATAGGTCTTGAATCTTCTTCACCATTTAGTTGGCTTGTCTCCACAGTTCTAAGAGGTATTGTCTCATGCACCTCCAGGATCTCTTCCTCACAGGTAAGGGAATGGGCCAATGCCCACATGGAGTACTCAGTTATATGAGTATGTTGCCATGACATTGGCTATTGGGATAACTAAACAGCTGCTCTGCATGCAATCAGCAACTGGAGAATGCCAATTGATGCTCAGGCCATCGCATGGTCATGAGGATTACCTACAAAAGGCAAGCTGCTATCTATCCAAACCACCTCTGTCATAGACAGTCTATCAGTGCAAGGCTGAAGTAGTGTGAGAAAAAAGAATAAGAAAGGATAAAAGAATATATATGTGACATATCCAGAAAAAAAAGTTATATGAAATAAGTAAGCATGTCATTGAATACAGTAGGTGGTCTGTAATAATGGAAATTAGGGGTTTGAAAGCATATGCCTCAACAAAACTTGCTGTACTGATGTACTGCTGAACAGCACTGATGACCATAGGTTCATAGGTAGGTACTAGGCTATCTGCCCGAGGGCATTTTAGCATGTGGTTCTGTCTGTAGTGACTAGGCCAGCTACTGGGATGTTATATAAATCCATACCTGTGTATATAACTATGGTACACATTTTGTCTTGCAAATATAAGACAACTATACAGAGCATGTGCAGAGTAAAGTACTGCTGCAGATGTGTGTGTTGAACTGCATGTTATACACTGAGCTCATACCATTCAACTGTCCAGTGTTCTGCACACTGACCATATGTGTGCCTCATATTTGTAGTCATTTACCCATAGAGTTGTGTCATGTCAGTTAAATCCTTGCCAAATCTGTGAAGACTGACATTACAACATCCCTCTTAATTGTCCTTTGGCTTTTCCCATTCAGGATTGCCACAGTGGATCATCTGTTGCCATTTCTGTCTGTCCCCTGAATCTTGGCTCTCTCACACCAACCACCTGCATGTCCTCTCTCACATCATCCAGAAACCTTATCTGAGGCCTTCCTCTCTTCCTCTTACCTGGCAGTTACATCCTTGCCATCCTTTTCACAATATACTCAACACCCCTCATCAGCACATGTCCAAACTGATGTAATGCTGCCTCTCCAACACTGTCTCATATCCGTCCAACATGGCCTGAGCCTGTCATATACACATTACTAAACCTGTACACCTGTGTCACACCCACTACAAAACATAACATCTGTAACTCTGCCATGTGCAGCTCTGACCCTAACCTTTTGTCAATGCCACTGTCCCCAACCCATATAACTTAGGTGGTCTCACTACCTCTTATAAACCTTACATAGCATATTTACTGGTACTTATCTGTCACATATCACTCCTGACACACTTCTCCACTCTCTCCATCTTGCCTGTACTCTCCTCTACGTCTGTCCTCCATAGTCCTCATTACTCTGAAATGTTGATCCCAATCATTTGAACACATCCACCTTTGCCAAGTGTATTACATGCATCCTCAACATTTTGCTATCCTCCCTCTCATTTACACATAGATATTCTATCCTAGTGCTGCTGACCTTCATTCCTCTCCTCCCTAGAGCATATGTCCACCTCTCCAGGGTCTCCAAAAGCTGTTCCCTACTCTCAATACAGATCACAATGTCATTTGCAAACAACATAGTCAACGGGGACTCCCGTATGATCTTGTCTGTCAACCTGTCCATCGCCATTGCAAAAAGGGCTCACAGCTGATCCCTGATGTCATCCTACCTCCACCTTAAACACATCTGTCAATCCCAATGCAGACCTCAATGCCGTCACACCACCCTTGTTCATATCCTGTACCACACTTACATATATCTCTTCCACTCATGACTTCATCATACAATACCACAACTCCTGTCTAGGCACCCTGTCATATGCTTTCTGTACATCCAGAGAGACACATAGCAACTCCTGACCTTCTCTGTATTCCAGCAGTAACAGTCACAGAGCAAATATCACATTGGTAGTGTCCTTTCCATGCATGACACCATACTGCTGACCAGTACGCCTCACCTCCCTGCATAACCTAGCTTCCACTACTCTTACCCATAATGTCAAGCTGTCACTGGTCAATGTTATCCCTCTGTAGCTATCACAGCTCTGCACATCAACCTCATTCTTAACACAGTACCCAAGCACTTTCTCTCCACTCCTCATGCAACCGCACACTTCCCAAGATATCAGTAGACAATCTGCCTAACACACCACTGCCATTTCCCCTAAACAACCCCATGCTTCCATAGGTGTACAATGTGGACCAAAAGGCTTGCCAGTATTCATTCTCTTCATAGCCATCCTTACATCCTCCTTGTTAAGCCATTGCACTTCCTGATTCACCATAGCCACATCATACAACCTTCTCTGTCTCATTCTCTTTATTAATCAGCATCTCAAAGTACACAGTCCATGTGCTCAACACACTCTCCTCGATTGTGAGTACATATACCTCATCATCCTTTATCACCCTTATCTGCTGCACATCTTTCCCAGCTCAGTGCATCTGTCCAGCCAATTGGTAAAATTCCTTTCATACCTCCATAGTGTCCAACCTGTCATTGAACTCTTCATATGCCCATTCTCAGTCTTTGCCACCTCTCTCTCTTTGCCATGCACATCATCTCCTCATACTCCTGCCTAATTTCCTCACCTCTATGACAATCCCACTCCTTCTTCCCTAACCTCTGTCTCTGTATACTGTCTAGTACTTCCTCAGTCCACCAACAGGTGTCCTTGTGCTGCTTCCTCCATCCACATGTCACCCCAAGCACC
This sequence comes from Protopterus annectens, assembly GCF_019279795.1. Lineage (NCBI taxonomy): Eukaryota > Metazoa > Chordata > Ceratodontiformes > Protopteridae > Protopterus > Protopterus annectens. Next base: position 1,087,345,360 of record NC_056744.1, on the reverse strand, counting down.
CATCTAGCTGTCTCCCTTACCAGCTTTGCTGTACTTAACCAGATATTTGTTAGATTGTCACTGCCACCCAGTGCCTGTCTCAACTCTTCCCTGAACTCCACCTCCTTGCAAGCACACTTTTCCAATTTACACCATTTGATCCTTGGTCTACCCCGACAACCCTCATCTCAACCACCAACATCTTCTCTCATACCAACATTCCCTGCTGCCTAAATATACTTTCCCTTGTCACCACTTTACAGTCCCCAATCTCCTTCAAACTGGCCCTCCTACATTGGATATATTCCACCTGTGTGCATTTTACTGTTGTATGTCACCCATGCTCCTCCCTTGTGTCATAGTGCATATGCACCACAGCCATGTCCATTCTTTTAGCAAAATCCACTACCATCTTACCATCTCCACTCCTTTTAACACCGTACATACCCATCAATTTCCCATCGCCTCTGTTCCCTTCACCAACAACCCCATTGACATCTGCTGCCAGTCTGTCACCCTTAGGTACAGTCATCACCACTCCATCCAACTGACATCACATTTCTCTTTCTCACCCATCGCACAACCAACTTGCTTAGCATATGCACTAACAACAGTCATCATTACACCATCAGCTTACAGCTTCAGAAACATCACTCTATCAGACACTTATGTCTTCCTCCAAAAACACTCTTGGCATACTGTTCCTTCATCAGAAGCCCTACCCCCTTCCACCTTCAGTCCACACTTTGATAGCACAAGTGTGACCTGACTACCATACACCCAGACATAATCTCCTTCCATGTGGTCTCTTGCACACACACAATATGTCCACCATCTCCTGGCCATCATATCAGCTAGCCTGGTCCCTATACCACTCATACTGCCAACATTAACAATTCTTACTCACAATATCACCATCCTAGCCTTTCCCCTCTCTTCCCGCCATATGACTGTTGGACATCTTCCAGGGGATGCCTGTCAGTGCAAAGGCTACTGTGCTATTGAATGACTCAAGTATGTTACAGCAATATTGAGACACTGTCACTGATTTTGTCCCATTGCATCCATGTATGCAGGGCATCCTACAGATGTCCTGCTGTAACAGGTTGAGAGGGATGACTGTGCAGCAGGAGTGTGAATTTAATGTGCCATACTGACATAGAACAGACATGTAAGTGTGGTATTAGCTATGCACGTCAGTATGAGTAGGTGTATGTGTCCACCTCATGAAAACAGACGTGAGATGCAAAATGTCAGTTAAAACAGCTGTACATGTTGTACACATGTGTAATCCTAGTTACTGTGCACCCAAAAGAGTGACATGTCTACAGCTACTGGTTGTTGCATTGACACAGCCATGGTTAGTACAGTAAGCATGATTATCATTACTAAATTGGAGAGGTGTCCAACTGTGTTATGACTTTGTGGCCATGCCCACTACAAACAACCGACTGAACACATACATGGGTGTATGGACTCAGCAATACCTTACTTGTCATACCTGCCTCCACCAACTTACAGTAATTTCCTTTGCTGGACAGCAGCATTACACAAACCAGAGACGTGGCCCCTATAGTGGCTGTACAGGGCAAAGTATGGGCAGGAACCAACCTGGCATCAAGTAAGCCATCGTATGAATGAGCATATAAGGTCACAGGTGGATTACTGTAAGGCCAACTATGATTAACAATTGGAGACATCCACCAGGGACAATCACAAGGCCATCTTACCATATGTCTGCAATCTCAGAGGCAACATACCAGCCCAACATGTAATGGTGGCCAGTCAGATCACATACACACACAACATAGCTACAGGCAACCTGATGCAGATAGGGTTAGGGCAAACATCCCCCCGGTTCAGTATCACTATAGGTGGATATGTACTGCACCCACACCCCTCCCCTCATCACCAGTGACCAGGTACATATTGCCTACTGAAAGGCAACAAATGTAAGTATCCATGGGACATCATATTATCCCTGTCTGCATCCTACATTAACTCAGGCATGTGCTCCCAGCTACATTACACCCGGTAGTCACACCAAGCCACAGCACCATCCACATACCATCCACATGGAAGATGGCTAATGTCATCCATTCACACAGACCTGAATGAGGAATGACGGATTATGCAAATAACTTGCCCTCACTGCGGGCAATGTGACTCATCAGGACCAGGAGTGCAATGCAAGATGATACTGTGCTGATTGATTACAGGGGTATGGTGTGGTTGTGAGTGTTGGCTACTGGTATGGTTGTGAGTGTTGGCTACTGGTATCCAAGGTACATGTGCAGGTACTGGACATACTGTTGCCAAATGTATAGAGTCCTGAAATGTGTTTCCCTGTTAGTGTCTACCAGATGCAATGCCACATCACTGGTGGGAGACCTTTTCACCAGCGGAATGCAACCTGTTAATGGAAGCCATAATACAGAACCACACAGTACTGTTGGGCCAAAGCCAGCAACATCTGTGGGAGAGGACCACCCTGTGGGATGTCCCTGTCCACAGGGTAAATTAGGTGGGCCTGCACACACGTACATATGAGCAGGTGCGGCATCATGCCACCAACCTTATATGCCATGCCTGGCAAAGGGCTGCTGCCATGGCCAGGGACCCCACAACCACAGGTGAGGGACCAGCCATGCAGACCCCAATGACACCAAATGAGAAGCTCCTTGCCAAGCTTGGGCCACCCATCACAGTGCAACACCGGGGTACAAAGCCCCACTTGCTGGAGGTGGGTGGCACCCACACAATGGACAAGGAGTGTGCAGGTAAGGTCCCAGTGGGGATCGGTAGACTACTGTATGAGACATACTTGCATCTGTACAGTATCTACGTGCATGTGACAGGTACGATTGCAGTTGTGGATGGGGATTTCTAATGCACAGAAGTGCAAATCTACGGTGAAGGACAGAAAATTGTGTAGTATTGAATGCTGTACTGTAAATGTGCAGACATGCTGCATCCATCCTTTTCCAAGGGCACATGTGAGTCTACTGACAATACCTGTCTCCTACAGCTACATAGGTCACTCTGGTCTGCATATGGGACAGCAGCCTGAAGCTGGTGAGTATGGAATTGTTCAGTTGTGCTTTGGCAATACCCTAGGCATGTGGAGGGCATGCAAGTTACCATGCACACAACTATGACTAATAGCCATATTGCTTTATGTGCATGTTCACTTGTGGTGGCATTAATTGTATTGCAATCTGAAGATAATCCCTGTAGCATACCTCACAACCTGTCAGTGCAAGAAATCAGGACAGACACCAGCAAAATGTATTGGACAAACTGACTAAGGTAGGAACATGTGTGAAACATTACTGCTATATAGTGGATAAGATGCCATTTGTTTCGGATATATACTGATTGAGACCACAATATGTCAGTCCACACCTTTCCCAACTTTTAATGAGACCCATTACATGAACATTTCACTTGTAAAACCAAGCATATGGACTCATGTTTTGCACCTACAAGCCTGGGCAAGTGTGAGGGTAGCAGACATTGTATCAGTATGCTGTTTCTGTCAGCTATGATACCTGATGCTGCCATATGTGTCAGTACACTCACTGTGGCCTGTTTGGCAACTATATCACATACATGGGCATTGTTAAGGCAGACAGAGCACTAATAGGTTCCAAACATCTGGATGGTCCAGACACATCTGTACAGAGGACTGGTATGGCCTGTACAATGGTTACACATGCTGCATGTGAGGCAGATGCCATTACCACACTATATAAAGTAATGGCATCAGGAAGTGGTCACCTGCCATGTATGGTACACACATCAAAATGGTATTACTCACACAATATATGATCCACACACACACACACACACACACACACACACACACACACACACACACACACACACACACACACACACACACACACACTATGTCTACTACAGTGTTATGCAGTTATTAGATGTGCCACAGAGCTTATACAATTTCACCTCATCCAAAGGTACTTGTAAGGTGAAGGACATCAACAGGACTACTAAATTAGGATGAGTATGGTGGTACACAACTCAAAATGGTATAACCTTCACAGTACATGATCCTCACACAAACACTTGCCAGTATTAAGATTAGAACTCCTAACTAGCTAGTTATTTGTATTATTGTATTATGCAGTTAGCAGATGCACCATGCTGCTTACACAATTTCACCTTGTCCAAAGATACTTCTAAGGTGAATGACAACAACGGCAGTAGTAAAGCAGTGTGGGTGATATGTAATGAGTGGTACAAATGGTATAAACTACACACACACACACACACACACACACACACACACACACACACACACACACACACACACACAGATACACAAACACACACACAGTTGCTAGTATTAGGATCAGAACTCCTGCCTATGTAGTTATTTCTACTATAGTGTTACACAGTTATCAGACACACCATAGAGGTTACACAATTTCACCTAGTCCAAAGGTGAATGACATCAACAGGACTACTAAATTGGAGTGAGAGGAAGTGTAAAGGATGGTACACAAGTCAAAAATGTAACCCACACAGTACATGATTCACACATACACACACACACACACACACACACACACACACACACACACACACACACACACACACACAAAACAAAATTGGGATGAGAACTCCTGCCTATCTAGTTATGTCTACTATAGTGTTACACAGTTGTCAGATGCGCCACGGAGCTTATACAAATTTGCCTAGTCCAAAGGTACTTCTACGGTGAATGACATCAACAGGACTACTACATTGGAGTGAGGAAAGTGTAAAGGGTGGTACACAAGTCAAAATGATATAACTCACACAGTACATCATTCTCACACACACACACATGCACACACACACACACACACACACACACACACACACACACACACACACACACACACACACACACCTGCCATTATTGAGATTAGACCTCCTGCCTATCCAGTTATTTGTACTATTGTGTTACTTAGTTACTGCATGCGCTACAGAGTTTACTAGACTTACAACTGGGCAAAGGTGCCGATAACTGCACAGCTGAGGTAAGGTATTACAGGTGGCAGGATGTCTGCCTTCAGTTTCTCCCATACATTTTACTAGTTCTTTCTGTCTTGCACTTCAAATAGCATTATAGCTTTGCACTTCAACAGGTTATTGTATCAATAAGTGTATCACACCTGGGAGACATCAGCCATACTCATTCATCACGGAATTAGCCCCAGTACTTACTACTTATGACCAGCCCTCCTGGCATGATTGAAGTGCAGTTTTCTGTGATTTCACCCATTAACATGGGGCACTTATCCATTCTGAGGCACTGCTGCAACTGCCTCATGTACACAGACAACCCTCTCCCCTAAACTCCAAACACTCAGACCAGTGAGAGTTACCCCTATATCACCAAATGTGGAACTATACACTCTCCAGCAAAGACTGGACTAGCTGGTCAAGAGGATGAGATCAACACCTGCACCACACCATGTTGGCCACATAGCTCGCCAAAACACACACTATGACAGCCCTGACATACACTGAAAAGGTACACACCCACCTTCACAGAGGCACTCAATGGACATTTACTAAAACAGCACAGACCAGCAAGACAGACACCCACTCATAGCACATGCCAAAGGACACATATGTCACATACACAGTGTGCTCCTCAACCTAAGCTCCTAAGGCTGACCACCTTGCACAATACAGTGATCATGGGTGACTCAGTTCTGAGGTACACAGATGTCCTACTCACTGTGTTGATTATGGAGGAGGTAACAGCCAAATGTCTATCATGTGCCAGCATTCAACACATGACACACCCAGTCAGGCCACTCCACTACAGCTACAAGTATCACTCTGTCATTATCCATGTGGGTGTGAATGACCTGAGACACACCTCTCTGGGCTATATGACAAGAGACATGGTTGAACACTTGGATTATGTGGTCCAGGTAGGTGTGACAGTAGCCCTGAGCAGTATTCTGCCACCACCCAGAATGATTCTGCAGTAGTATCAACAGATAATTGACTGCAACATTGGCTTACATGCTGTGTGTCATTCTCAGGGGATCCAGTATCTCTCTGCTTGGGATAACATGATTGACAGACCTCAATGCCTTGCTATAGATGTCCTAAATCTGTCAGCCCTGAGTTTTCAGGTACAAGGTAAGTATCTTGCCACCCCTAAAGTGCCTTATCAGTCTGTGTTCCAAATTAAATTACAACCGTAACAGTTAGACATGTATGCAATCTGAGGGTCATGCTGCTCAACAGTAGAAATCTAACTGTCAAGATGCAGTCACTCAAAGCATTCCTCTGAGTAGAGGACATTGACATTTGTGCTGTAACGGACAGGTGATTCACAGCAGCAGACAGCAGCCATGCACTAACAGGTTATGATGCATTCCACAGCTGTCAGTGCCAAAACATGGACCACACCTCCACAGGTGGTGTGGTCTCCATATCCATAATGGATATGCACACCTCCAGACTAGTATCCCAGCATAATGCATCGGAGCTACTTCCGATAAAACTATATCTCTAGACTGTCAATGCGAATTCCTCAACACCCTGGCATCTATGAAGGCCCAACCCAACAGTGACATAGTAAGAGACTTCAACTACCCCTCCATCACCTGGGGGAAAGCAGTCAAGCACCAGTACACTGGCCCAACACTTTATGGAATTCATCAGTTCCAATGCCCTGGACCGGCTCATACTGACCCCCAGTAGAGGATGCAACAACCTTAACCTGTGTTGATTACTTACATATGGGACTGTTGCTCAACCACAGTTGTCAATCCCAACCTGGTTAGATCCAAACATGATGTAATCAACATGGAGCTCAACATCCCACCCACACTCCTCACAAAGGTAACCACCTTGCAAAACCTCTCCAATGCTGACATTGCAGTCATAAAAACAGGGGTGGATGACTTCACTGCACCCATGCCAATGGGAAACAGCTGCATCACTGTCACATCCTACACATATGCACTGCTCAAACATGTACATGGATGCATGGTACTAGCCATAGCCAACAGTACACAGACACTGTCCTCCAAACACTGGAAGCCATTGTAATGGTCCCCTCCCATTACTAATGTGTACAATAGAAGGAGGACACTGTTGCAGAAAATGGTGGTGTCCCAAGACTGGTGAACCTCCTTATTAGCCTCAAACACAACTTTGTATCCCTCATGGAATCACTTACAGGCAGCTATAAAGGCAGATTTGCAGCAGACACTGACAACAATCACAAAAGCCTTTGATAGTTATATCAACAACCTCCACAGCAATAACTATAAGTGCTGTGAGTTACTGCACAATGCTGATTCCTATCCTGACACAACAGATATTGGCCACAGTCTTGTTAACACATTCAGTGCCAGCTTTACCCCTCTCTTCCCCCCAAGGGGATGCTCACAATGGCAGATGAATACCAGGCACCCAGCATTACTGCAGGCCAGGTTAGACCTGCATTATCCACAGGCAGGGATATAGCTTCCATGGGACCCCAACATATCCGTGGCTGTGTTCTACATGACATACAAAGAGACCTGGCACCGCATCTGTGTGCCCTTGTCAGTCACAGCCTCACCTCAGGCTTTGTCCTTCCAAAATGGCACACTGCTACAGTCAACCCTGTCAATGAAGGGATAGCATCTACAGACCTTGGGGATTATTGGGCCCTTAGCCTGACAAGTCTACTATGTACGGGTATGGGTGCATCATCAGGGACATGACTGACCAAGATACGGGTGATCCCCTAACTCTGGACCCCACACAGTTTGGCTTTGTGAATGGCAGATCATGCCTGCTCAACCTGGTTGACGTCTTTCAGTGAGTCACCAGGGATGTGTATGACAGTAAGGTACTGCATACAGCCTACCTCAATCTGGCCAAGGGTTCTGATACCATTCCTCACTCAGGGATTATTGGTAAGTACAATAAACTAGGCATCAACCCCTATATCAGTGGGTGGTTTGCAAATTGGTTCACAGAACACACAGTGTGACAGTGGCAAACTCCAAGTCAGACTGGCAAGCAGTCACGAGAGGAGTCCCACAGGGATCAGTACTGGATAATGTCCTGTACAGCATCAACCTCTCAGGAGTCCAGCCCAACACAGAGGAACTCTGGCTGACTGAATTCACAGAGGACCACAAGCTGGGTGCTATCATGAACTCCATAAGTGATGCAGACATCCTACAGAAAGGCCTCAGTGAGACCAATAAGTAGTGTGGAAACCATGGCCAGAAGCTTAACACCACAAAATGCATCATCATCCTCTTTGGTAAAACGCCTACTTCCCAGTAAGTTCCACATCAATTGGAACCCAATGAACACTGTAGGCATTATAAGAGATCTGGGGACACAGGTTGACAGCAACTCCTCCTTCAAGCACCTCATTGCCACTGTGGTCAGGAAGTCCTTCGATATGCACATTGCATTACCAAGGGCTTTGCATCCAGGAAGACAGAGGTAATGATCTCTGTCTATTATTCCCTCATTAGACCACTCTCCAAGTATTATGGTTCATTTGCCATGTACCCCAGTAGACATCTGCTACAGCTGGAGAAGCCACAGAAGCACCTCACAAAGCAGTTCATAGCCATTAAACACACATCCTACACAGACAGACTCAGAAGACCCAAGCTGTTCTCTTTGTCATATCACCTAATTAGCAGCTATCTGTGCTTGACTTACAAAGCCATGTCTGACCCAGCTGGTTTAGAAATGTTACATATAAATCCATCCACACCACACGCTGTAGAGACCTCTACCTCAGTACCACAATAACCACAACATGCTGGTGGGACAGGTCCCTCACCAAGAGACTGCACATGCCCTGGAATGCACTTCCCATATATGTCATGCAGAGCACCTAGCTGAACCTGTTCTAGAGAAATCTTGATGACTGGATGGGTAATAGACAGTTCAACCCAAGGATCACTGCAGTGGTTATACTTGATACAGGCAGTGGGATGTAACATTGGGTGGCGCAATGGCAGGGTCCTTCTATGTGCTAGGCTTGTTAAGGCACCTGGGCCATTACCTACTACAAACTTGTGAACCTATAAAGGGAATGACATCAGCAGGACTGATAAAGTAGTGCAGTGGTTGTTAAACTTATCAAAATAATTTGTCCTACAAACAGACACACATACTTGCCAAATGTGAGAGTAGAACCCCTACCTAATTAGTGATTTATACCATAGTGTTACACAGTTACAGCAGGTGCTACCGAGCTTACTAGAGTGAGAGTTGGCCAAAGGTGCTGATATGGGGAATGACAGCAGCAGGACTGATAAAGTAGGGCAGTGGGTGGGAAACATATCAAAATCCTTCTACTTACAAACATACATACCCACACACACATTTGCCGGATACAAGAGTATAAACTGACAAACTAGTCATTTGTACTATAGTGTTAAGCATTTTTCACATGCACTACTGAGCCTACAGGGCTGACAGCTGGCCAAGGTGGGTGATAAGGGACTGACATCATCTGGATTGATAAGGGGGCACTATGACGGGTCGTGGGTGGGAATGGCATAAAACTGTTTCACCTATAAACAAACAGAATCACAACTCCCTCAGTCTTGCACACACAACTGTCACACACACACTTCTACATTTGCCAGGATTGAGGTTAGAACTCCTACCTAACTGGTTATTTTTACTATCGTGTTATGCAATTATTGCATGCACCACAGAGCTTATGGGGCTGAGACATGATGGAAGGCACTTCTTAGATGACTGATATCTGCAGGACTGCTAAAGTAGGGAAAGGGGAAGTGCACTGGGTTGGAATGGACCCAAAAGCTTGTAGTTGTGAACACACACACGCTTTTACATTTGCCAGGACTGAAATTAGAACACACACATACACTTTTATATTTGGCAGGACTGAGATTAGCACTCCTACCTAACTAGTTGTTTGTACTATCGTGTTATGCAGTTATCACATGCACCACAGAGCTTATGGGGCTGGGCCTAACAAAAGTGACTTCTATGGTGACAGACATCTTCAGGACTGCTAAGGTGGGGCAATGGAAAGTGCACTGGGTGGGGAAGGCCTGTTCATTCCTAGATCCTACTGACATTTTTCTAAGTGTATGAGGATGCCATTCCAGGGATTGTTGTACTCCAGTCTTGTTTGTTTTGTGCTACAGCCATACCTCTCAACCTGTTGGTGCAGGATATCTGGAAATAGCCTATCCAATTGTGGGGGCAGTGGGCCATACAATGATTCTGACAATTTCTCTCAGTAATGTATGGCTTGCTAGGGTTACAGGGCTTGTTTTAGCAGACATCTGTCATAAATGCCATTTGACACTGTCATGTATCATTTCAGTACCTTGTGACATACCTCCTCAGATCATCACAGTGATTTACCAGAGGAATACAGGATAGATGATGCACACACAAGGTTTATGGGCCAAATGCTATGCATTCCTGCACAATCCAGCCTGCTGAGAGGTGTGGCTACAAGCAATTGACTGTTGGCACTGTTGAAATGGTCCAGCACCTTGGTGATATATTCCAGTGGTGGAATCTCTGTGCATTTATATTCTGGCCTGGTCTGATTTCCATTCCACAGTTCGGTAATCTAAGTCAGACAGGATCAGGGTGACAGGCAGACTCCAGATAGATTTGTAGGGGATAAGATATGTGGAGGGGGGTGTCCTGGGTAGATATGTTCGCCTATAGCTACCTGTACTTTACACTGGGTTCTCCTCAATGGTTGACTGCACTTGGAGGGTCTTGTGTGTGTCATACTGTTTGACCAGCCTGGGGGGGGGGTGTTTGTCACACATAAATGTATAGCCCACCTCATTTTTGCTTGGATGGCCACATGTTGGGGTCAGGATGTTGCATAAGATGAGTGATCAGGGAGGGGTGCATTACTCCTCATGGCTGTGGCCCAGGGTTCTGTGAGTGCAGACATGTCACCATCTTCCAGGGTTAGGCCTGCCTGCAGTGAGTGCATTCCCATATTTAAATTCCTAGCCCTACCTGTCGACTTTACAGAGTATTACAGAATGTCCACATCCATGACCCATATATCTTGTTGGTTACCCAAACAAGTAAGGTTTTCCAACAAAAGTGTTTTGCAAGTCACTCAGGTTTGAAGTCAGATATTACTGACAGTTGACATTGCAGTTTCAGAATTTGCACCTATCAGACATTCCATGCTACTATAAATCATTCCATCAACTTTATAACATTATTAGAGCAGTATTTCACAGATGTCCTTCTCTTTGGACCTTCATCACCCAATTATTCATGGCTTTGTCCCAATTTCTGGCTCACTGAGGCTGGCAGGTTTGCTCCTAGCAGTTGTCAGCATCTCCTTTCTTTGCATTTTGTGGACTGTTGTTGTTATGGACCCCATGACACTCCCTAAAGGGCACTGTGGGTGAGGCATAGACATTTGCCAGAGGCCTGTAGGTGAGGTGTGACAGATGCAGGCCGTCTGTAGCAGGGCAGTGCATTGTGATGATCATATGTTCCCAGGCTGCCAGCAGGAGACACCCTTGGGATGGCACCAGTAAGTTGACTGTGGGTGTAATTGACAATTGCTTTCTACTACTATTGCACCATCACTCTGAGTGACAGCTGGATGCTACTTAAGTCTAGGAACATATTACTGCATTTCTATGGGGGTAAGGGGGTGACACAACTGTACATGATACACATCTGCACAAACTGTGCTGATATTTGCTTAACATTTTGATCCCATGTAGCATAGTGCTGTGCCCTATCTCTCAGACTACAGGCATAACAGTATCAACCACAGGTCAGATTGTTCTGGCATAGACATTTGTAGTTTCAGACTACTTACCTTTCAGAGACATACTGCCACTGCCAGACCTGCTGTGATATCACTGTGTAAAGGTCTGTGGGTGGGGATTTTATGGAAGTCACCATGTGGGGGCCTTTGCCAAGCATTTCTGTATGGTTGTCTACAGCTGATCTGCTGTGTGAGGTTAATGGTAGGTATGGAACCTCCAATCTGACATCCATGCATGTGTTCTATGACCCCCTCCCAGTTATTTGGCTTACCACATATACTGCTGTGGTATTTGTCAACTATGGTGGTACTGCATGGTGTGGGTAGGGCAGTACTGGGGATACACATCCTGCTGTCCCACAGAGCTGTCAGTTGCCTGCTGCTATCCCAGTTAGCCATGCCATTCCCTTACAAGCTTGATCAATACCATAGATATGCTATCTGTAAATTTCACTCCATTAGTTTAATTTGTTACAGAGACTGGCTTACCTTGTGCCTGCAGCTGTTGTGAGGGTGGTGCTTGAAGGCTGACTATGTCAGATGCACACAATACACTGCCTATACATGGTCAAGTATAGATGGTGTGATGTTTGGCATCCATTTTACTGTGTGTGGGAGTCAGAAAGTGAGAGATCAGTTCCTGGGTCCCTACAGTGTTAGTGTATGTGCTATGCATTGCCTCTTTGCCAAGGCCAGGGCATATTGGGCACACCTCCATCTGCCTACAAGGGCAGGATCAGGATGTTCCTCCTCCGAGTCCCTCTGTGCCTGTGGAGGCCTTGGCAATGGTGGGGGGCTGTGTGGCGCTTCCCTATTTTGTTCCTGCTGCAGCTGTTTCCACAGGATCATATTGTGTAGCATGGCACATACTATGACCATGTGTGCACATGTGGCTGGAGAGTATTGCAAGGCTCCACCAGATATGTCAAGGCAGTGGAACCGTGACTTGAGCATCCCAAAGACATGGTCTATAATGATCCTGGTTTGTGTTGTGCGTGTGCCTCATTATGGTGTTCTTGTGTGGGTGGGTGTGCTTTTCTGATGGGTGTCATCATCCACGACTCCAGTGCATAGCCAGTATCCCCCACTAAATGGCCATACGGGATGTCCTCCCTTGAAAACCGCTGATACAGCTGTGAGGAATGCCAGATGTGGGAGTTGTGAAAGCTTCCAGGGCAGCCAGCAAACACATTCACAATAACGCCCTGGTCATCGCACATAACCTGGCAGTTAATGGAGTCAAACCCATTGTGGTTTATGTAAACCTTTCCCTGGTCAACAGGTGGTGCTTTGATGTGGATGTGCGTGCAGTCTATGGCACCAGTACCTCGGGGTAGTCTGCTACAGGGTGGAAGAGACGCATATTGTGGGTCCTGTCCTCACAGCTGGTGGGGAATTTAATGTACTCCTCGGCATGTGGTTGCATGGCATCCAGGAACTGGTGGGGTATCCTGGACACCTCCATGATATCCCCAGTTGGTCATTGGAAAGTACTTATAGCTAGTATTTTTAGAGGTACACATACCTTGGTATCCACAGGGATGGGCTCCCCTCTGTTTGTCCTGGATGTGAAATGATGCCAGCACAACTCCACAATTTGCTGCAGTACATCCCTGTTCACCCTGTAAAGCTCTACTATCTCCAGATCATGTAGCACCTGGTAGATTACCCTGGGGCTGAACACTCTTCTCCTCCTCCTCATAAGACAGGGGCAGTTGTCAGCATTGTCCTTGTGACACCCATGCACTGACCCGGTAATCAAGGACCCTCAATCCTAACCACTAACACCAGTGAGGGGCATCCACATAGGGGAAGATAACAGATACACACACAGTAAAGTACAATTTCCCTTAAGAGCACACAGAGATCAAGGTCAGTCTGGGTTTGGTTTCTCCCTTTCTCTCCAGATCCCCAATAAGACTCCCCACTAGCACAGCTATAGGGTCCACATCTCAGCCTAGTGGTCAAGCTAAAACCTCCAGCACCCTCTCTGTCTAACCAGTGCTTCATGTCCCTGCCCAAGTAACTGACACACACACACACACACACAGACACACACACACACACACACACACACTTTGAGATACAAGTTTTATTCAAACACACAGAAACTCTTGGGGAAGGCTGGCACAGGTTCTCCAGCTACGCCCCCTTCTCAGCCAGGTTATAAGGTAGAAATTACTGCCACCAACTACTAATATCAGTTACTAAAAATGCCCTTAACAAAGGGTGTCCAATTATTACTGTGCAATATTATTATCCAAATGTTAAGTGTGACAAAACAGCAAAGCTTTTTGGAGTGACTTGGACAGTATCACTATATACGTACAATGTACTCTAGAGCTTAAATTATCTCTACATAAAACAGCCACTGTTGAAAGGTTTAAAAATATTTAATAATAAATAATAAAAACACAAGACAATACTTCTTACTACACAGTGCTAGTCAAGAGTTCAGAGATCACAGGGAAATGCTTAAAATAATACAGTAGAAAAGTTCTGACATCAATACAGAAAAAAAACTAATCTAATCTTCCTATTCCCTAACTATATCTAAGAGAAAACACAGTTCTAAAATAAACGTATATATAGAGCATAGGTAGAGTGCTGGTGATGTTGAATGTTCTGAAGACAAATGCTAAAATGTTCTGAGTCTCTCTGTCCTTAAATTGATAACATAGTACTACTGACTCATTTCAGATTACATCATTTCTGTCTGGTTCCCAGGCTAACAGAAACCAAGAGTGTAACAGCCCTTTTGATCTTGCACCTAGTCAGGAAGCTACAGCAATAAAAGACATTATACATGCAAATTCTAGCAATTAACTCTGGTCTCAAAACAATAGCAAGAATTCCTTCATCCAGACATCTCGGCTCCGAGTTTGAGATAAAAAAATTAAACAATGCTTGACTTATCAGCTTTCCTCTAGCGGAGTGCAATGTGGTTACATTTTTGAAGTTCAATATTTAACAAAGACAGCAAGCATGTGGCTTACATTAATATGTACAAATGACAGAATTATCTACAAAATCCTATTTAGCTAGGCTGGCAGCCTTTACATATTTTCACAGTCCTCTTCACCACCCTCAGCTTCTTGCACATACTGATGTATGAGAGCAACAGCAGCCCCTAACATTTTGTTAGTTTTGTCAGGTAAAATTTCCCTGTCTGTGTACACCGGTGGTATAGAGTTTGTGGGAAAATCTAGACTGAAAGATGTTTGCGTTGTTTATAGTGGTGTGCTGTAGATACTGCCTGTGTGATTGGCTGAGTATGAAACATTCCACCTGCCAGCTCTATTACTTGTATTTGAGTGCCTCTATTCTGCTATTTCCTTTTTGTTTTGTTCTACTTGCCATTTCCTGTACTTTTTTTATTTTTGTGGTTTAAATCCCGGTGCGTGCTGCGCACACCTGTTTAGGCAAGGTAAACAATGCTATACAGCCTCGGACACACCCCATTGCTTACATATGCACAGCGCTGCTATTTCCTGTGCTTTTTTTTTTTTTTTTGGTTTAAGTCCCAGTGCGTGCCGCGCAAACCCGTTTAGCTAAGTTAAACACATTTTAGCAGAAATGTCCCTCCCTGGATGCGAACACACTCTTCATTTCGTGGTGTAAGACATTTCAGCCTCAGACACACCCCTTCACTTAGCTGTGCTTAGCTAAGCGCAAACCCAGGCAACAGAGCTCCAATGTGCTTACAGCAAGCATGATACACCCTCTTTTCATGTTAGTTGCTCCTCCTGCCTACACAATTCTGTTCTAGTACCTATGAGATAGGAAGGCTATTGAGCAACCTCAGATTATACACTATGCTTCTTAATTTAAGGCTATTTTTTGGTAATAATACTTTTTGGACCATGATAACAAACATATAAGTCTTAAAAGAAGTAGTGTTTTTGTTCCACCCTATAACCCTGCTGTTATGATTTTTGAGCATTTGTGTGGTGTACAAATACGTATATGTTTACAATGAGAGGCACTACCAAACAGTAACCTACTTACAGCTGAACAGTTTTGTTTAAAATAATTGTCTTCCAGTAACCAATACAGGGCTATGAAACCTGACAAAGGTGGAGGGGTCATTATTATGACAAACATTGATTATGAATGCAGAATGTGGATATTACTTAATGATGTAGAAACCTATGAAATGGTATCTAAATTTGATGTACAAAGAGCTTACACAAAAATTGATTGGTTATTGTATGAATATATGTGTGAGGGATCATCTCACAAGATGAATTTAAATATCTTTCTGTGGAACATCCCATCATTCCATCAACATTTGGTATTCCTAAAATACATAAGAATGAAAACTGCCCACCATTCAGGCCTATTGTTGCAGCCAGTGGCTCAAAGACCGAGCCTCTTGCGGCCTACATTGATATTACATGTAAGAACATATTGGACAAATTACCATATATTTTGAAAGATTCGTGGCATTGCTTGGATTGTATAAGGAATACCAATATTAATATTGATATCAGTGATGAATTTTGGTTTGTGATGGTTGATGTTATCAATTTGTTTTCTGTGATCCCCCACCAGATCGGGTTAGACATGTTTAGCAACAGTTTGATGAAATATAGTGATTTACACCAGGTTAAGAGAAGCCTTTTGGCAGAACTGCTTGAGATGGTATTATTGAATAACTTCATTTTCTTTGACAGTGAATATTATAAACAGACAAATGGGGTTGCAATGGGAGCCAGGTGTGCACCCATCTATGCCAACTTGGTATTGGCAGATTGGGAACAAAATTTTGTTTTTACATCAGAATACAAGTCCAAGATATTGTTATATTTATGATATTTGGACAATATTCTAATTTTCTCTAAGGGTTTCAAAAATGAAGTAGAGACATTTATTCGTTATCTGAACCAAACAACTGAGTTTCTTAGATTCACAAACCATATTGATAAACACAAAATAGAGTATTTGGACATTCAGTTATACAAAGAAGATGACCGAATATACTCTAAAACTTTTCGTAAAAAAAATATAGTAATTCCTTTTTGCACTATGACAGTTGCCACCCTGACCACTAAAAGAAAAATGTGGTTAAGGGGCAAATGATATGGTTATCCAGACTGATAAGTCAGGAAACCTGTTTCAAAGTGGAAATGGCACAATTAACGGATATGTTTAGAAATAGAGGATATCCAATGGAATTACTTCATAATATTAGTACAGAGATTGAGAGGAGAAGACCCAGTGATTTTATGCCTATCCTTTTGGACAATAACAGAAAACACAACAATGTTAATACTTTTGTTAAGGACAACCCCAGACAAAATTATTCTTCAGGTATGGTTATGGAGTCGTAAGGTATATCATGAATACTGTATGGAACAGTGTGTTTACCCAAGAAACCAAAAAAGCTTTAGGCTTACTTCCTAGGTTTCTTAATAGCAGGGGCTCCAACTTAAAAGAATTGTTTGAGAAAAATTCCACCAATTATGACAACAGACCCTCACAAATGAGTAAATGCGGAACATGTAGTGTGTGTAAATACATCAATGATGGACCATATGTGCAGATTTGCAGTTATAAGAGAACATTAAGATGCCTAGGACACTGTAACTGTAATACAAAGATGGCAGTCTATGTGGTTACATGCCTATCATGTACCGCTTTTTACGCTGGGATGACCACAAGGAAACTCAGACTTCACATTCTGGAACACAATAGGGACATTAAGAATAATAAAATTACTAATGCCCTATTCAATTACAGTAAAAGTTATGCTAATTTAAAAAAAATGTTATTCTTTGTGATCGATAAAGGTACCCATGAAGGATTTTGGGGGAGATTTAAAAACGTTACTGGAAGTGAGGGAATGTCTGTGGCACGCCTGGATGCATCTAATGCACCTGGCATAAATGACAGTATTTCCACAGCTTGTATTTTAAAATACAAATCTCAGTTTATATAAAGTACATTACATTATATTGTTAATTACTTTGGTATTGTTTAGGACAGAATTTTATATGTTAACAGCTCTAAAGTGTTTAACAAATGTGACATTGACTTATCCAACAAGTACATTCATGTATTTATTTTTTGATATTTATTTATTTGTATTGGTGATTTAAGTATATACTAGGGTAAACATCACAGTTTCATAGTTCCCAACAAATGGAATGTACATTTATCTAACAAAGCATATTTATGTATATATTTATTTCTGTTGTTTCAGCACTTACTATGGTGGAGCTGAATGTATTGGATATTGATGGGTTAATTTATCAACCTGTTTTTAGATACCCGCGTGATTTTATTGCTCTCAATTAGTATTTAAGTGATTATTGTTTTACTGTTTACTGACTCTGAGGAAGCCCAATTGTGGGTGAAAGTGCTTAGTCAGTGTGGTTTTTACATTAAGGTTTGGACTTAGAATATTTTGTGATTCGGTAAATTTTCCCTTATTTGCATCCTCCACTGCCTTAGCCCATAGATACTGCAGAGACACAGAGCCTTTCCCCTTGGCAACCACTGTCCCCTGGAATTGTTTTGATTCTGCATGCCATAGACTATAATGGCAAAATGCAGATTTTCTTTAAACTTGGCTTTTCATTTTTTTTTTTATTTTTCAGCACGATCGTGTTTGTGTGCCGCTGCTCTATGCTTAAACAGCTGTGGCTGGCCACAAAAATAATTATTTTATATTAAAATTAAATATTTATTCATGCCAATGGACATATATTTGGCTGTTGGTATGCCTACAGATATGAACACATGCTTTTATTTATGCTGTCATGCCTTCATTTTCTTTTTCCCAGAAATGTGTTCAATTAGTAACTGAACACATTTCTACACTGACACTGTTCCTGCACGGAGACCTTGCAGCTTCCTGAATCGCTAGTTCACTTCATTTGCATAGTTTTCACCAGCGAATGAGGTGATTAGCATGCCGCATGGTTTTCCATGCAGGAACAGTGTAGACAGGCTTGTGCACATCGTCTAAGAACATGGTGGACACAAGCAGACCATTCTTTCTATGTTGATTTATTATATTGAAAAAATGGAGCAGAGCACTAGTGGTGCTGTGCTGGGGTCTAAAGCCATGTTGTGTTTCTAAGAGCAGGTTATTTGAGGTTAGGTATTGCATTAGTTGCATATGGATGCATTTCTATAATATTTTGGAGGGGGGCAGAATTGCTATTGGTCTGTAGTTATTAAACTCTGTAGATGTGTCACCTTTGTGCAGTAGTATGATGTAGGATTTTTTCCACAGTGATGGGACATATCTTTCTGCTATGGACCTATTAGTTAGTATGGACATGGGGAAGGCTATAACTTTTTTAAGTTGTCTGATTGTAGTTGGTCTACATCTATGGAAGTAGTTTTTTAGTTTAATAAGCAACCTTCATTATGAGTGAGGTAGGTACTGGACTAAAATTGAAGAGCTGTGGGAGGTTTTGATTGGACACGGGTACAGAGAGGGAGGCAGATGCATTAGTGCTAAGAGAGATAATATTGGTTGTATAAAGTAGGGATAGAGTCTGTCATATTGCCTGTTTATGGAGAGGGAGTGGTGGTCTTCCCAGGGGGAAGTAGTTTATTTAGTGATGACCAAAAAAGTTTTGAGTTGTTTTTATGTTTGTCTTGTAGGTTGTCATGGTATGTTTGCTTATCTTGTTTGACATGGAGTTTTGCATGGTTTCTGAGATACTTACACTGCTGGAGAGCATTTTGAGTTCTATTTTTATACCAATTTTTCCAAGCTTTATCCCTTTTTATCATGATTTTTTTGTTTCTTTTGTCAGCCATGGTGAGGGGTTGGGCTTTACTCTTTTATTATGGACTGGTGCTAAATTGCTTAAGATCTATAAGAATGTTATTAAAGTGTTCTATAGCAATATCTAATGACATTGTTCTAAGTATATTCCAGTTATATTGTTCTAGTGTTTCATTGAAAATATCTTTGCTATAACTGGTTGTATTTCATATTTAATTATAGATAATATGTTTATCTAGGTAATGGTGAGTTCTAATGGCATATGTTGGTACATGGTCTCTTATGCTATCTCAGAGGTAGCCTACTTTTGTCAGTTTGTTTGGTTTGTTTGTAATAATCCAGTCTAATGTTGAGTGTTTCCCTGAAGTTTGATTTATTCTAGTAGGTGTGGTTACTAATTTTCTGAAGTTGTACAAATTTATGGATTAAGTGGGAGTAGTGAAATTTATGAGTTGCCAGTCTATTCAAGTCTCCAAGTATTATAGTTTCATGGTTAATTTGTTGGTATATCCAATACAAGATGCTTTCAGCAGTATCAATGTTATTCCCTGGTGGTATATAAATTGCTGTTAAACATATAATTTTCTTATTTTTGATTTTAGGGGGGTTATTAGAAGTTCAGCATTGTTAAATTTGGGTATTTACAAGTCTTTTTGGTATCTTATATCATAACAGGAATGGACCTCATTCCTAAGTCTAAGTACAATTAAAGTTCATGAAATTAGTATTGTTTCAGTCTTTGATGTTAGTCAGAAGTGCTCTTTGCATCACCCGCAATGTGGCTAGTAATGACGCCTTCTGCAATTCATAAGGAGTCACATGTATCGGTAACATTTCTAAGTACAATTAATTATTTTTATAAGACCTGTTGCTCCTACTACTACTGAAACTGTCTGGGTATCCTTCTCCCACACTGGCCTTGTTTCTGCCTGCAAATCCGGGTATTTTATGACTTTGTGTCTCTCTGTACATAAGACACTGTAGCCAATGGATGTAACAGTTTCAATGATCATTGCTACTTTAGTCATTTTTTCATAGACAATTATATCTCGTTTTCTCTCATCTATTTTTTAAACTGTTGGTAATGGGTGATCCCATGCAGTATAAACATCATTTTCTATAATGTTTCGTGGCTCATGTTTCCAATGCTTTTCAGCCACTTCAATATTACGTTTGCACAATTTCCAATGCAACAGTCTTGCCACATTATTATGCCTTTTAGTAAACAGTCTTTCTGCCATTAATATACCACAACCAGCAACAAGATGTGTGATTGTTTCCATTTCTGTTTTACAAAACCTACATTTGTCTGTTTCTCCATTTTCAATGGACTTTGTAAACCAACATGTATGTAGTCCACTATTCTAGGCCGCCAATATTAACCTTTCATCTTTTGGTTTAAAATCACCGCTTTTTAACCATTCCTGCATTAGATCCTGATCAACATGAGGTTGTTACAAGAGTTTTCTATAACTACAACTATATTTATGCATTTTCCACATTTCTTGCTTCTCATTGGATCCTTCACCTTATATTATTTATTTTGTTTTTTGGCACATTCAGTTGCTGCATGATTTTTATCTACTTCCCATCTGATTTCCATTCTCGCTTGACACTGATATGCTTCTGCTAAACTAAACAGGGAAGTCATCTAAGACTTATTCTCCTCATGTTTTAAAGCCTTCACTATGTTTGGGTCTTGTGAGGTCAGCAGATATGCATGCAGTCCTATGAATGCAGACCTATACATGTAATCAATTTGAGGAGGTCCATACCTCCTTCAGAATGGGGAATATATAATCTTAGTATAAAAATTGATTTTTATAAATCATTTGATAAGCATGAAGCATCCTTCTTGCTTTTCTGTCCAACTGATCAAATACCTTTTGGGGCTAGTCATTCAATCCAAACAAAAAGTTATGTACTTACCAAAACGTTTCATCTGCGTTACCTATTTTCATTTTTCCTCAACTGTTGGGTTTGGATTTGATCCTCAGATCCAACTCAGCCGTTACTTTAGCTCACGGCCATCAAAAGCACTTGAGATCCTCCCTTATCCATAATATGCCAACCCCTAACATACCCCAGATCTTGTTTGCTGTCAGTCAGTATTTCTTTTGGTAAACCTACCCTTCTGAAAATCTCTTAACAAAACATTTTCCACATTTTCTGCCTCAATAGAGGACAAACCCACTGCCTCAGGGTATCTTGTAGCATAATATACTACCACTAGGATATACTTTTTTTTAAAGTAGGACATACTAATATATATTTCCTACAGAAGAAACTATAGCTGGAGCTCAACATGAAGGACAGTGGTGTCCTTATATACTCTCGTTCTTCCAGACATCATCTGTGAAAAAGGTTAGGGGTTGGTGGGTGGGAAATTGTGGAAGAATGAAAATGGACAACACAGATAGGACAGAGACCCCAGCTGCCTAAATTCCTGGGTGGACTCTAAGGAAGGATATTCCTGAGCACACTTGGGCAAAGGCTGCTCTTCCCCTCAAGACCAGATCCAGTTTGTAATGAGTAATAAAGGTATGGGGACTGCCCCAAGCTGCATCATATGTCATCCATGAAAGCTCTAGAGAGGAACACTGAAGAAGTTCCCATGGACCTAATTGAATGGGCTGTTAAAGGTCTTGGTAAGGATAGGCCTAATTTGCTATAGATAAATGATATGCAATCTGTCAGCCATCTGGCTAAAGTTACCTTTGCAACTGATTTGCCCAATTTAAAATCTAGAAAGGAAATAAATTATTGATTTGTCCTCCTAATTTCTTTTGTTCTATGTAAGTAAAACTGTAATTGTTTGTTGACATCCAATAAATGCAACATATATTCACCTTTGTTCGTAAATTTAGGAAAGAAGACTGGCGGATTAATGGACTGGTTAATATTGGATTCTGACATTATCTTAGGAAGGAAAGAAGGGTTGGTACATTATGATACTGTTGCTTGTCCAGTCAGGATCAAATACACAAGTCCTTGTGGGTTCTATTCAAGCAGCTTTATTATGTACAAACACATCAGGATTGAGGCTTAATAACTTTAACTTAGATAAACGTATAAACAAATTAGCTATTACACTCATAAATGCTCACTCTCTGGCTGCACTCTCAAAATGGCACTGAAGCTAGCACATGCTTACTATTTATATGCATGTGCTGTCCTTGAAATGCTTCTTAAAGATACAACACACACACTCTATTGTACATCCTCCCTCTTTGAGAAATAACTCATGCAATATTGATGGCATCAGTTGACATGCAATCAATATAAATAATTCTTTGTCATGCAATTATACAGCACTAGATACATATATACAAGTATGTCCAGGTTGCTGTGTATTTCACACTAGGTCTGGAAATATGACCAAATCATGTGACATACAAATTAGAATTAGGTGTAGCAAATGGAAGTAGAAGTTAAGACACATTCTGAAATAGGAACATTGTCTGGATTGCTCTGAGATCTAAAGTCTATACCACAGGAACAATTCTGTGATATTGATTCTGGTACAGGAAGAAGATGTCTGTGATTTCTCCTGTATTCCACACCCTCATATTCTACGAAGTGGGATCTAGGCTCTGTACATATACTTGTTACTTGACCAATCCAGTAGAAACCTTTTGCCGTTTGTATCCTCACTGTCTCTCCTTCTTTCATGGACGAAGAAATCTGCTTGATTTATCATAGCTAGACTTCTAGAAAGAACATTTTCTGAATAACCAGGCTCTAATTATCTAGTTGTTCTTAGCTTTAGGCCTCAACAAACTGGAACTAATAGGTAATGTTGTTCTGGTTTGCCTAGATAAAAGTATCTGCGCAGGGAAGCCAAGTATATCATCACGGGGTATGTTTCTGAAATTGAGTAAATTCAAAAGGAAATCAGTATTATTATGCTTTGACCTCTCAAGCAATTGCTTTGCACTCTGTACTGCATGTTCAGCTAGTCCATTTGATTGTGGATAATCTGGACTACTAGTAACATGTACAAAGTCCCATTCTGTTGCAAATTTCTGAAACAACTGACTAGTAAATTGAGTACAATTGTCAGAAATAACTTTGTGTGGACTACCATGGACTGAGAAATGACATTAGATTAGGTAGTAAATCAATCTCAAATCACTTTGAATAGGAGTATACCAACATTGAGTAATGCTGATTGTTCCACTCAAATATATCAGTGGCTACTGTTGCCCAAAGTAGTTCAGGAACTTGACTTAGCTGAAGTGGTTCTTTTTGCAAATGCGGTTTAATACTATTGCATACCAAACAAGAAGAAAGTACTTTGTCAATGTCTTTTACTAGAGAAGGCCAAAATACTAGTTCTCTCACCCTCCTTTTGATAGATTCGGAACCTGGGCGACCACGATGCAAAATCTGGACATATTCATGTTGTAAGGAAGCAGGAACAACAATTTTAGGACCTTTAAAAATAATACAATCTTCCATCAACATCTCATCTCTGTAAGGAAAATAAGTTGACACTTCAGGTGGTGCACTAGACTGCTTTGATGGCCATCCAACATTAATGCAGTGGTTGAGCTTCTGTAAAATTGGATCAGTCTTTGTATGATCTCTCAGCTCATAAAGTCTCATGGTAGAAAAACTATGCACTTCCATGACATCAAAGTCAAAATTCTCTGCATGAAGCTGTTCTGTTGTATTTCTGGGTGATCTGGATAAGGTATCAGCCAGATAAAGACATTTGCCTTTTGTATAGCCCATTTTAAAGTGGTACTTTTGCAATTTGAGCATCATTCATTGTAATCTTGCTGGAGCTGAATGCATAGGCTTCTTTAAAATAGTAACTAGAGGTTGGTGATCAGTTTCAATCTGAATAGTTTGACCATAGATATAATCATGAAACTTTGAACATGCAAATACTATTGTCAAACTTCTTTCTAAATTTGAGCATATTGCATTTCAGTTTGGGTATGAGTTCTAGATGCATAGGCTACTGGTCTGCCCTCTTGAAGAATAAGTGTGCCAACACCAAATTTTGAAGCATCACAGGAAAGAGTGACTGGTTTATTGACATCATAGTACCTTAATGTAGGTATGGTGGCAATTTTCTGCTTAAGGTCTTCAGATGCTTTCTAGTGCTGTTCCAACCAAGACCATGTAACATTTTTGCATGTCAGTACTCTCAAAGGTGTTGTCAACTCGCTGAGGTCTAGTATAAACTTGCATAAATAGACATTGCAGAGCTTGAACATTATCTGCTGCTGGCATCTCAAGAATGGCTGCTTGCTTGGACGGGTCTGGTCTCAAGCCAGTGCTGGTAAAAAAATGACATACATATGTAGCTTCTGGTAGTCTGAATTTGCAATTTAGAGGATTGAGCTTTAAGTTCACTTCACATCCTCTGTCTAGAACTTTTTTAAGGTTTCTGTCATGCTCTGCTTCACCATTACCTCCAACCAATAAATCATCTATTATTATGGCACAAGGATAACCTGAAAAAAATTTGCTCCATTCCATGCTGAAAGACTTCACTTGCAGAATTTATTCCAAATGGCATCCTGAGGAATGTATATCTGCCAAATGGGGTACTGAAGTAGTCAGTAATGAGGATTTGCAATCAAGCATCACTTGCCAAAATGAACTTTTTGCATCCAAGACAGAAAGAAACAGTGGCATTTGATATTAGGGCTGTGACTTCCTCGACTGTATGCATTGGATGATGCAGTCTCTTTAATCCTTTTTCAAATCTCTTGGATCAATACATATTCTGATTTTGTCTGAGCTTTTCTTGTGGACTGCTACCATGGAAGACACCCTTTCAGTTGGTCGACACCCATTCAGCTGGTTTTGTGACTGGACAAATTACACCTTGCTGCACCATTTTATCCAACTGAGCTTTGACTTTATCCTGCATAGCTATTGGAACCTTTCTTGCTGGTCTGACCACTGGACTGACCTCTAGGTCTAACGTCATAGAATACACAACTGGAAGTTTGCCCAACTTGTAATAGAAAACATCAGCACACTCTGAGAAAATGTCTTTAGAAAAATTGGAACTAGGATATGTGCTTATATGATGAACTTCCTTGGTAAAAGAAAGCATATTCATTCTCAAACTGTTTCTGAGACCCAGTAATGACTGCACAGTTCTTTGGACTACATAGAATAACAAGCTGTAACAGTTCCTAGCCAAATAACATGAAAACACTACTGAGCCTTCGGTTTAAATTTATTCACCTCCATAAGCAACAAGTTTCACACAACTAGCCACATTGAGCTGTTCACCAGTTCTCACCTTAGTAAATGTTTCTGCTGACATAACATTACACTTTGAAGCCGTGTCTACTTTGAGCTAGGTGGATTTTACCATTGATCTGGAAAGTGCAAAACACTTCATTCTTTGCCAGCAAATTCACTGCATCAGCCTTTTCACCAATTATTGATACACCATCTATGTAGAAAGTAGAATTGCAGCTCTCTATATGATCAACTTGTTTTCTCCAGTGACCCTTCTTTATAACTGTGTCACGTTTACTTGATTTGCAAAACTTTTGAAAATTGTTCCATTTTTTACACTTGTGGCATTGCTGACCAAATGCTAAGCATATCTCTCTGTTAGACTCATGATTGGCACCACAATTGTGACAGTTAACAATAAAGCTGGATTTGGGTTTTGCTGACTCACCCTTGTGCTGCACTGAGCATGCTCTTTTCTTAGAACTTGCTGGAAAACTACTTGGTTTCCCAGGAAAACCTGAAGGGGCTGTAGCTGCCATGTGCTTAGGCCTGCTTCTGACAGCCACATGTTGTATGCTGTCTACATTTGCTCTGGAGCCTGCTCAAACCATGCTTTTATCACTTGCAAGCATACTTGTGTGCCTTTCTGTAATTTCAGGGACCTGACAAATCTCAATAGCTTTACTCAACATTAAATCACTGTCACAAAGCAAAATCTTTCTCACTGCAGCACTATTAGTACCACACACAAGCCTGTCCTTTATCAACTCATTTTTTAAGTCACCAAACACTTGTACAGGAGCTGACACATTTTAGCTTTGTTTCTCAGATCAGTTATATAAGCTGCAAAAGTTCCCTTGGTTTCTGATCTCTTGTGTAAAACAACTGCCTCTCTAATGTAATATTTGTCTGGGGGTTACACATTTCTCTGAATTTGCACTTCAAACACTCGGGGTCTTCCCTTGATTCAGCCAGTACAGCAATATAACAATTTTCACCTTCTCCCTCATATACTGCTGCTGCATACACAAATGAACACTCTCTTTCAATGGCCTCTGACCCAGCTAGGTTTAGCAAAATGAATGACCTGGTGCATGCAGCTGCTTGTATAAAAATATTGTACTCTTGCTCAGATATTCTCCAATTTGCTGCAATATTCTGATCAAATGCAAGTGGTGAAGGTTTTCAAAATCCATCTGCCATATTAACACATACCAGTGAAGGCTTTTGCAAGTTTATGCACGAACACACACACACACATATACATATGGCAAAAATTTATGCCAATATTTGTAACTTTGCCCAATAGCACAACTGAATAACTAAACCTTGTGAAATAAGTCTCTCACACATTATGATACTCTTGAAATTACTGTACTGTAAGAAATCCCCTCTTATCAATATAAGAAACATTTTAAAATAACTGCACTGTGCGAATAAACTGGGCAGAAGAAGCTCAGGGTAATGAACATTTCAAAGTAACTGCACTTTGCAAATAAACAGTACACACCACACTGAAACTTCCTCAGAATGGCAGTACTTTGCTAAATAACTTTTTACAGTGCAAGAAACACTTCATAATGGCGGCACTGTGTGAATGGACACACCCAGCACAAGAAACTTTTCAAAATGGCTGTATTTTGACAGCACCTCACAAAATAGTTGCACTTTGCACACAAATACGCCTTGTTTAGCGTTTTAATATGCCTTGTTTAGCGTTTTAATACGAGGCTACTCAGTGCCTCCAGGACCCCATACAGATACTTCTGGGGACCATACCTTGTCTAAGGCCTAGTCCTTTTACTGTTAATTTTGAGTAGTGTTTTAGTGCACTCTGCGAACCAAGTGAAGGTATTAATAGTGCCCTTACACGTGCAGGCTGGGCTCGGGTCTTACTTGCTACTGGGCCTCCCTACACTTGGCACACTTCCTTATCTTACACTATGGATCTACAGGCATGCCCCATGCTCTCCCTGTGCCTTTAGATGGTGTATATGTGCTTTACTTAATGGTATGCCTTGCGTCTTTTTGAACCAAACTGCTGCAATATTTCTACTGTGGAAATGCATATGTTTAACTGTTGTAATTCTTAACTGGGTATCTATGCATTGTGTTTTTTGCCTAAATGTTTATTTTCATTCCTGGCTTATACTGTTTGTAAAGTGTTATATGTTGGAGCAGTTGATGTGAATTCTGTTCTTGTGTATTTGGCTACAGCTTTATTTGATAATTACTGCATTTTTTTTCTCTCCCTCATTTTCTCCTGTACCAGCTAATTCTCCTGCTTCACCCAGTGTCTATTTTGCCCGAGTGTGAAATCTACTCTACTCTACGAGGGTACTTACTACCTACTACCCTAAAAAACTCTGGACCCTTGCACTCTTCTTCAAACCCACCTCCTCAAGATTCTAAGAGAGTATGTCTACTTAATTTGATTGTAGTTTTGACCTATTTTACCCGGTGCAGTTTTTGTTTGCTCCCAGCTAAGCCTGCCAGCAGCAGCCCCCCCCTTAACTCTGCTTTACTCTTCCTCTCCCTTACCCTAGTATTTTACTCAGCCTGTACTCCCCTCCCAGTAGTGTCTGTTCTCTCTGCTCCAGAACCCTGTCACTCCTCTCTGGATTGTTGCCCAATAGGTATCACACAGACCACAACTAAACTTACAGTACTGGTGTATTGCCTTCCATATTCTTCCTATTCTCACTTTCTCACTCCTATCCCTTTCCATCTTTGTAGTGCTCTGTGACCCTTTCCTCCTTACACTGCCTAACTCTACCCTTCTATTCTGCTAGCTTTCTCTGTTACTTTTCCTTCCTCTCTGGACTCTGTGTATCCCGCTCCCTACCCCCAATTCCCACCCACCCCCAGGGGTCCTAACCTTATACTTCCCTAACCACACCCCCTCACTCTCACAACCTATCCCAATCTTTCCCGCTAAACACATTAGCCCTCCCCTCCATACAGACTCTTCCCCCCTCCCTCCCTCCTCTACTACTACACCAACCTCCTCTCCTACTACTGGCATCTCTCCTATTCCTCTATTACCTTTATTCCCATAAACATCCACTCTCTACACATACGCCTATACCTATACTTGCTATTATCCTCTCCCACCCCTACATATCCTCCTACTAATTCATTCTCTCCTTTTCCTTATAACCTATAACATCACCTCTCCTTACCCTTTCTTCCACACATACTTCATAGCCTCCCTTACATCTACTATTTCTACAATGAATCCATACTTACCCACCATGTTAATATTCTTAGCATTACTCTCTACCTCCCTTTATACTTCATACCTTCTTACTTTCTTGAACACTCACTTAATAACCAACCAGACTATATAAATAAACATACATCTATCTTCTATACCTCTCTTACAACATTCCTAAACTCTACCTCCACCCCTAGCTATCACCTTCCCAAATTCCATAGGAACTCTCACCTCACCTATACCTTACCCTCTAATAAAAAAATGAAACAACTAACCCTTCCTAAAATCAACATCACATCCAGACTTACTACTCCTACCTTACTAGACGGCGATATTCACCCCAACCCTGGCCCTTCACATGTCTCCCCTCAAGTACCTAAGCCTAACTTCAATAACACCCTACTCATAGGACATCTAAATATACAAAGTATTAATAACAAAGTCCCCTACTTACATGCCCTGTTAGACTTTCACCACTTTGATATTTTGTGCCTCTCAGAAACTTGGCTAAAGCCTGCCACCAAAGACACTGAGATTATACCCCAAGGCTACAATTTATATAGGTTTGATCGTTCTAAACGTAAAGGTGGTGGAGTGGCAATTCTATTTAAGAACCATCTTAGCATCTCCACCCTTCCAGCCTGTCCAACCCAGGATGTTAAAGCTGAAGCCATCATCACTAAACTTCAATTAAATGCCCACAAAGCTCTTTACATAATCTGCATGTACATACCTCCAGGCAACAATATACCCATCTTAGAAGACTTCCTTAGCTGGGTTTCCACTAACTACCCCCAAGAAACTATAATTCTGGGAGACTTCAATATAGACTGGAATACTGTTAATAAGGATAATCCCTCCTGTCATATAAACTTATATGGTTTTACTCAATCCATTACCACTACAACAAAACTTAATAAACCCAGTAAGAAACAGAGTATCTTAGATTGGATACTTATAAACAAAGTCAAAGTCTTATACAAAGTAGGAACTTTGCCTGATGACCTCAGTGACCACTGTCTAACCTATATATCTAGAGAAAAGACTGACTATCAAAACCTCCCTAACACTAAAATAATACGTTCAACCAAACATTTTAAAAGTGACTTATTTCAAAATGATCTCAAAGCGTGCAACTGGAACCTCTTGAAATCACTTCCTCTTAATGAAGCAGTATCATTTTTTAATTCAACCTTCCTTTCCATTTTGGATAGACATGCCCCTGAACGTTCTATCAGAATGAAGTCTAATATAGCCCCATGGCTCTCAAAGGAAACAAAGAAATTAATTCACACTAAAAATAAAGCTTGGGCCAAATGGAAATACAATAGAATCAGTTCTGATTTTCTCATTTTTGCCAACTTAGAAATCTTGCAAAAAAAGCTATAATCTCTGACAAACAAAAATACTACTGTGAACTGCAAGAAACCCATTTAAATAAACCCAAACAATTCTGGACATCAATCAACAAACTCCTTAAACCTGGTACAGCTAAAACCCCCTCCCCCGTAAATGCAGACCCAAATACCCCTAACCAAACTGTTAACACTTTCAACTCTTTTTTCATAGAAACCATCCAATCTCTTGCTAGACAACTGAACACCAACAACTTTTACCCTCCAAATAATCCTGTTGATTCCACCCATAACTTCACTCTTCATCCTATCTCTACCTCTTTCATCTACAAACTTATTCTCAAACTGAAACCATGCACCCCCTCTGCTGACAAACTCCCCTCTGTTTCTTCAAAAGGCTGCCAAACAGATTGCATACCCTATATCTATTCTCATTAATAGGACTATCCAAGAGGAACCATACCAGATATATGGAAAGTCTCTCATATCATCCCCCTTCACAAAGGAGGTAACTCATTAGACTACACTAACTTTAGACCTATTGCTCTACTGTCACCTCTAGCTAAGAATAAAATCCATGTTGGACTTCCCATAACAATTGTCAAAATCTTACCCATACCTAGTCTTCCTTTTTACCTCCCCATGTCAATCTTTTTGCTTATTCCCCCCAAAGACTTAATTTGAGCATAGAAGAGTGACTGGTTTATTGACATCATAGTACCTTAATGTAGGTATGGTGGCAATTTTCTGCTTAAGGTCTTCAGATGCTTTCTAGTGCTGTTCCAACCAAGACCATGTAACATTTTTGCATGTCAGTACTCTCAAAGGTGTTGTCAACTTGCTGAGGTCTAGTATAAACTTGCATAAATAGACATTGCAGAGCTTGAACATTATCTGCTGCTGGCATCTCAAGAATGGCTGCTTGCTTGGACGGGTCTGGTCTCAAGCCAGTGCTGGTAAAAAAATGACATACATATGTAGCTTCTGGTAGTCTGAATTTGCAATTTAGAGGATTGAGCTTTAAGTTCACTTCACATCCTCTGTCTAGAACTTTTTTAA
Source organism: Protopterus annectens (assembly GCF_019279795.1). Lineage (NCBI taxonomy): Eukaryota > Metazoa > Chordata > Ceratodontiformes > Protopteridae > Protopterus > Protopterus annectens. Next base: position 1,087,313,987 of record NC_056744.1, on the reverse strand, counting down.
GGTTTCTGTCATGCTCTGCTTCACCATTACCTCCAACCAATAAATCATCTACTATTATGGCACAAGGATAACCTGAAAAAAAATTGCTCCATTCCATGCTGAAAGACTTCACTTGCAGAATTTATTCCAAATGGCATCCTGAGGAACCTATATCTGCCAAATGGGGTACTGAAGTCAGTAATGAGGATTTGCGATCAAGCATCACTTGCCAAAATGGACTTTTTGCATCCAAGACAGAAAGAAACAGTGGCATTTGATATTAGGCTGTGACTTCCTCGACTGTATGCATTGGATGATGCAGTTCTTTAATCCTTTTTCAAATCTCTTGGATCAATACATATTCTGATTTTGTCTGAGCTTTTCTTGTGGACTGCTACCATGGAAGACACCCTTTCAGTTAGTCAGTTAACACACCCATTCAGCTGGTTTTGTGACTGGACAAATTACACCTTGCTGCACCATTTTATCCAACTGAGCTTTGACTTTATCCTGCATAGCTATTGGAACTTTTCTTGCTGGTCTGACCACTGGACTGACCTCTAGGTCTAACTTCATAGAATACACAACTGGAAGTTTGCCCAACTTGTAATAGAAAACATCAGCACACTCTGAGAAAATGTCTTTAGAAAAATTGGAACTAGGATATGTGCTTATATGATGAACTTCCTTGGTAAAAGAAAGCATATTCATTCTCAAACTGTTTCTGAGACCCAGTAATGATTGCACAGTTCTTCTTGACCACATAGAATAACAAGCTGTAACAGTTCCTAGCCAAATAACATGAAAACACTACTGAGCCTTCGGTTTAAATTTATTCACCTCCATAAGCAACAAGTTTCACACAACTAGCCACATTGAGCTGTTCACTAGTTCTCACCTTAGTAAATGTGTCTGCTGACATAACATTACACTTTGAAGCCGTGTCTACTTTGAGCTCGGTGGATTTTACCATTGATCTGGAAAGTGCAAAACACTTCAGTCTTTGCCAACAAATTCACTGCATCAACCTTTTCACCAATTATTGATACACCATCTATGTAGAAAGTAGAATTGCAGCTCTCTATATGATCAACTTGTTTTCTCCAGTGACCCTTCTTTATAACTGTGTCACGTTTACTTGATTTGCAAAACTTTTGAAAATTGTTCCATTTTTTACACTTGTGGCATTGCTGACCAAATGCTAAGCATATCTCTGTTAGACTCATGATTGGCACCACAATTGTGACAGTTAACAATAAAGCTGGATTTGGGTTTTGCTGACTCACCCTTGTGCTGCACTGAGCATGCTCTTTCTTAGAACTTGCTGGAAAACTACTCGTTTCCCAGGAAAACCTGAAGGGGCTGTAGCTGCCATGTGCTTAGGCCTGCTTCTGACAGCCACATGTTGCATGCTGTCTACATTTGCTCTGGAGCCTGCTCAAACCATGCTTTTATCACTTGCAAGCATACTTGTGTGCCTTTCTGTAATTTCAGGGACCTGACAAATCTCAATAGTTTTACTCAACATTAAATCACTGTCACAAAGCAAAATCTTTCTCACTGCAGCACTATTAGTACCACACACAAGCCTGTCCTTTATCAACTCATTTTTTAAGTCACCAAACACTTGTACAGGAGCTGACACATTTTAGCTTTGTTTCTCAGATCAGTTATATAAGCTGCAAAAGTTCCCCTGGTTTCTGATCTCTTATGTAAAACAAATGCCTCTCTAATGTAATATTTGTCTGGGGGTTACACATTTCTCTGAATTTGCACTTCAAACACTCGGGGTCTTCCCTTGATTCAGCCAGTACAGCAATATAACAATTTTCACCTTCTCCCTCATATACTGCTGGTGCATACACAAATGGACACTCTCTTTCAATGGCCTCTGACCCAGCTAGGTTTAGCAAAATGAATGACCTGGTGCATGCAGCTGCTTGTATAAAAATATTGTACTCTTGCTCAGATATTCTCCAATTTGCTGCAATATTCTGATCAAATGCAAGTGGTGAAGGTTTTCAAAATCCATCTGCCATATTAACACATACCAGTGAAGGCTTTTGCAAGTTTATGCACGAACACACACACACATATACATATGGCAAAAATTTATGCCAATATTTGTAACTTTGCCCAATAGCACAACTGAATAACTAAACCTTGTGAAATAAGTCTCTCACACATTATGATACTCTTGAAATTACTGTACTGTAAGAAATCCCCTCTTATCAATATAAGAAACATTTTAAAATAACTGCACTGTGCGAATAAACTGGGCAGAAGAAGCTCAGGGTAATGAACATTTCAAAGTAACTGCACTTTGCAAATAAACAGTACACACCACACTAAAACTTCCTCAGAATGGCAGTACTTTGCTAAATAACTTTTTACAGTGCAAGAAACACTTCATAATGGCGGCACTGTGTGAATGGACACACCCAGCACAAGAAACTTTTCAAAATGGCTGTATTTTGACAGCACCTCACAAAATAGTTGCACTTTGCACACAAATAAACTCTTCAGAATAAATCCACAGTAATAAACACACACACTGTAAACACTTTACATACTTTGAGATACTTCGAATAACTCTAGTTATGCCCTGAATACAATGTGAAATAGCAGTTATGCCAAAACACAGTACTTTGCCAAACAACATGCAGTCACCTTGCTTTATTTATGCACAATGTGCCCTTTTTGCTTTTATTATATTCATTTTGCCCACTGTACTTTTCATGTGCTCGTTTTATTCTAAATATGCCCGTTTTGCTTTAAACATGCTCATTTTACAATTCCAAGGTAATTCCAAACCCCTTATGTGTTTTTCTGATAATCGTTTTATCAAATAACATTTTGTTTAATTAATAAACCTTTTGTGCCTCTCGCTTGTTTAATAATGCAGTTTGTGCCTTTGCAGTGCTCTGTTTTATCTTTTTTATAAAATAAACAATTTGTGCACATTTTCATTACCTTTAGTTCATTTCTGGCTCTTTTTGTGCTAATTTCTCTTAGTTTACTTTCACTGTTAACTCTACACCTCATAGCTCTGAAAAGCAGTCTGTGGAATCCCTGGTCTGACACCATGTCACTCATCCAGTCAGGATCAAATAGATAAGTCTTTGTTGGTTCTGTTCAAGCAGCTTTATTATGTACAAACACATCAGGATTGCAGCTTAATAACTTTAACTTAGATAAAGTTATAAACAAACTAGCTGTTACACTCATACATGCTCATTCTCTGGCTGCACTCACAAAATGGCACTGAAGCTAGGACGTGCTTGCTATTTATATGCACATGCTGTCATTGAAACACTTCTTAAAGATACAGCACACACAATTCTACAGATACCTTATCCTTTTTTTGTTTGTTTTTTTAACACATTTATTGAATTATAACTTGTTAGGTTTAGATGGCAATGCTTGAAGTTCTGAAATTCTTGTAGCAGAGGTAATGGTCATTAGAAACACAGACTTCTAGGTCAGGAATTTAAGATCACACTTTGCTGCTGGTTCAAAGGGGAATGAGTTAAAGCCTGCAGTATCAGATTTAAATCCCATGGTGGAATAGGATCTTTATAGGGAGGTCTCAGTAGGAGACTGACAATCAAAAAAGCCTTAAAAAGTTTAGATGAAGCCAAAGAAAAATTGCCAAACCCAATATGAAAGTTGGAAATTGCTTCTAACTGAATTATAATTGTTGAGGAGCTATCTCCCTCTTTAAAAATAATTTGCCAAAAACTCAAGAACACTTGTACAGGAGCTGAGAAGGGGTCAATGCATTTATGCTGTGCCCCCCCCCCAAAAAAAAAAACTTTTCCCATTTACTTATGTAAAGTTTTCTTGTAGAAGCCGTATGAGAAGATAAAAGTATATGATGGACAGGGTTAGAGAGCAACAGTTGTCTGGCTATTAACAGAATTGGAGAAACCATGCTGTTAGATTGAGGCTTGATATATCCAGCTAAATTATGCCTATTGGGTGAGACAGGAGGCCTGGAATAGGATTCAGAATCCAAGGTGGGTAATGAAGATGAAGCCAAAGGAAGGGGAACCAAATCTGTCAAGGCCAGTAAGGTGCAATGAGGATGACTTTTTTCATCAACTGGGCAGCTTTCTACAGACATTTTGGAATTAGGGAAATTGGTGGGTAAGCATAGTGGAGACTGGTGGGCCAGTCATGGAGTAAAGCATCCCTCAGTGATTCCCCCAGTGAGGGAATCATGGCAAAGAAGCTGCTCCACCTGTTGTTTAGGAGAGAAGCAAAAAGATTGCAGCAATGGTGGCTCCATTGACAGAAAATCATTTTTGTCCCTTTCATGTTGTGAGACCACTCATTAGGTAGTAGAAAGGGCCTGTTCAATTTATCTGGTATCATGATGGACTTCCCTAGAATGTGTATTGCTATTAGAAAGCAGTTGGAAGAAAGCACCCATTGTCACACTCTAAGGGCTTATCAACACAAGGGGGTAAGACCAGGTTCCCCTTGATTTTTAATGCACCAAACTACTGACACAGTGTCTGTCTGTACCACAACTGTCCCAAAAGGGAGAGAGTCTTGAAAGGCCTGCAACACTAAGAGCACCAATCTTATTTCCAGGACATTGATTTGCATATTGGCCTATTCAGGGGACCAAGTACCTTGTACTTTCTTCCCCAGGAAGTTCCCTCACCCACCCAATCTGGGAAGTGTCCGTAGTCACTACACCCTTGGGCTGAGAGAAAATGAAAGGGTGGCCTTGTGGAACTTGATCTAATCTAATCTACCACCAAAGGTATCTCTTGAATACCTGAGTGATTTTTATTTGGGCTGACATGCATTGATAAAGAATTGACCATTGTGTTGCTAAGATCCATTGAAGACTTCTCATATGAAATCTTGCTAGAGGAAATAAAATTATTGCCATTGACATTGACCTGAAAGCTAGAAGAATCAAGTGGGTTGAAATTGCCATACTGTGAATTATTTTTCTGACCTGGAATCTGATAGTTTGCTCTCTTGAGAGAGGAAGAGAAACTGTCAATGAAACAATGTTGAAAACTGCTCCTATGAATTGCAGTGTTTGAGACAGTTGCAACTGAGACTTGTTGTAATTTATGGTTATCCCCAGATGGGGGCAAGTCTGGAGTACCTCACCTCTTGCTCTTATTAGCAGATGCTTGGGTGGAGTGGTTATGAGCCAGTTGTCTGTCTATGGAAACACTCAGAATCCCTGCAGTCTTAAATGAGCTGTTACCAGTGCTATGCATTTGGTGAATACCCTGGGGGCTGTGGTGAGGCCAAACGGCAGTGCTCTGAAATGGTAGTGACTGGCTCCCAGCCAAAAGCATAAATACCTTCTGAATTGTCTGGTCATTTATATGTGATAGTACACATCTTGAAGGTCTATCGAGCACATCCAGCTGTCCTTGCCTAAAAAAGACAGAATGGACTGAACCATGACCATCTAAACATTTGGGTGTTGAACTGCTTTGTTCAAGTCGCTAAGATTCAAAAGTGATCTCCAGCCCCCTGTTTTCTTTGGCACTAAAAAGTATCTCGAGCAAGTTCCGAATTCTATTTGGTCTGAAGGGACCTCTTGGATAACCTTTTTTTCTAGCAGTTTTTGTATTTATAGTGCTGCCGCTTACCTCTGATTGGGTAGAACATTGGGAATTTTGCATACAGATGGAGGTAGTATGGAAATGGGAATTATCTAACCTCTGGAAATAATACTCTGCACCTATGTATCTTTTGTTATATCTAGCTACGCTCTCTGGTGCAGAGATAAATAACCCCTAACTGCCTCCAGAGGTGGACAATCAGGCCTCCTTTCAGGACCCCTAGTAAGGTGTATCTGAGAATGAATTTCTGGACTCCTGGTTCTGTGGGCCTTCTCTGCCACATGGGCATCATCTTCCATTTAAGGTCCCCCCTGCCCCTGGGATAACTATCTACATGTGCATCTTGATGATGACCCTGGGACTTCTGGACCCACATTTTTTGACCTCCTCATTGATTTCTAGGGAAGTATCTTTGAGTAGTCAAAAAACATACTCCCACTGCAGAGAGGATCTTTCCATCTTTTTCACACCTGGAGAGTGTGTCTCTAACTTTAGGCACCAAACAATGAACTGCCATCAAAGGGTGCATGACAAACAAGGACTTAAAGAGCTCCACAAAAATCACACAAGCACATCCAGGCATGTCTCCTAATGGAAATTCCTGAACTCACCACCCTTCAGGCACCTTCAGCTGCATACAAGATAAGCCTCATGGACAAATTAGAAATCGACTGTAAGGTAGCCAAATAAGAGGCAAAGAAAAGTCTGAGTCTTGGCAGTATTGGTCCCAGAAAGGGATTTTGACAGTTCCTTTATCAAGTCCCTGTGCAGTCTCATAACTTGTGCCAGGTAGTTCAGTGACCTAATGGTAAAAGTTACTGAAGCATACGCATGCTTCCCAGATCTGTCCAGTGCCCTAGACTCCCTGTTAGGGGGATGAACAGAGGAACTTAGCTCAGCAAGTTCCTTCTTTGTGGCTGCCACCATGACCATAGCATTTATGGGTACTCCCCTGCTCCACTATTCCCTACCTACATGTGGAGCCAGAATCCAATCTGGTCTTTTGGGTGAATGGCTCAGCTGAGTCAGGCTCCTTCCATGCCTGCCTAAAGATCAAGTCTTTGAGCTCATTGGCAGGTGGAGTAACCCAAGAGGTAGCCGGGCTAGCTGCAAAGGCTTCCAGGAATACTGATTCCTTTGGGGAAGGGTTATCAGAGGATCAACCACCCATCTGCCTAAGGATCTCAAGAATGTCTCTGAATGAGATGTCTTCAGGTGGTGATCTTGGGGACCCTTCTCCTTCATTGAAATCAGTATCATCGGTAACTGAATACTGAGGGGAGTCCATGTGCCTCCTCTTGCACTTTCCCTTTCTAGGGACTTCCTCCATGTGATGCCTCAATGGAGGATTAGAAAAGATTGTAAAACCCTGCTGGATAGTCTGGAGACTTTGTGCTCGCCGCCCCTATGGAGTAGAATGATATGGTTCAAGGCACAGAGACATCTTGGATCCAGAGGAAAGATCCAAGGGGGTATGATATGTCCAACCTGCCAGAGCATTAAACACTGTCTTCACTAGTTCAAAGTCAAAGAGCTCCAGGGAGAAGGAATACAATGCAGCCAAGAAGCCGGGCTTCTAGCCCATCAGTTCCCTCTACCTCAAAGGCAATCTACCAGAGGTGGAACTTGGAGCCAAGCTGTCCAATGCCAAGGCTCTGAGGGACAGAGACAGCTCCAAAAACTTTGGAGTCGACTCTAACTTCTCAGATTCGACAGGGGCGCTTCAGCTCCAAGGGTCATCCGGCTCTGAAGACATCTGAGCCAGTGCACTCACAGACAGCTTTTGATCCAAAGATAAGGATATCTTGGAATCAAAACCAGAAGGACCTGGAAGGCTTGATTCCAGAAGATCCAAAACAATCGGTCGGATCAGAGAAGGAGCTAAAATTGGCGAAGTGGTAGAAGGATGGGCTTCCTGACCCAAAGGGGTTGGAAACGGGAGAACTCCCATCTCTGTTTGCACTGAGAGAAATCTTCCCATCATTTTGTCCACATTGACTTCAGTCAAATGTCTGGAAGATGAAAGGAAGCTAGGGATGGGGACTTAGAGTGCCATTGTTCCAAAAAGGGAGAGGGGTACTCTGGAAGGTACTGGATCCAAACTTGGTGAGTATTTGGTTCTGGGTAAGAGTCTTGGATCTGAGGAGGGTTTTGTGGGATCTGATGGCGGTCAAACCACAGCAGCCTTCAGATCCAATTTATACTTCTTTTTTTGGCAGTTCCAAGGAAGATAAAGTTGAGGATTCAGAAGGTTTAGGAGACTTATTGGAAGGCTCTTTTGATTTCAGTTAGGGGATTGAACCCCAGCAATAGCTTCTGAGAAGGAAGTAGGAAGCACCCCCTTTTCTATCCATAATTGCACATGGATTAAAGTTTTTGCAAATGGTAAAATCAACTTGAAGATGGTCCAGGCCAAAACAATATACACACAGAAAGTGTGAGGATCGGAGAAAGGCAATTTGTGCCCACACATTTGGAACTTCTGAAAACCTGCAGGGCCTTTTTTGATATTTTTACACACAATGCCAACAAATTAAATAAAAAGAAAGAAAGTGACTTTTTTCTTTTTTTAATAAAAAAAAAAAGACAGAGAAAAAGAGAGATACCAACAATGGTATGAAGAATTACACAAAAAGTGTAAAAGGAAGAAAAATAGAAAACAAACAATACCAACTATTAAAGAACTACATGTAATGTAATGAAAGGGGAGGCTAAACTATTAATAAGGTTTGAAAAAGATAATATTAAAATATTTATCGTTTTTTAAATAATCCCTTGAGAGTTCAAGATGACCACATCTAATTGAAAAAGCAGCAAACAAGATCTGGAGTATGTTAGGGTTGGTGCATTATGGGTAAGGGAGGAGCTCAAGAGCTTTTTGGTGGCCACGGGCTAAAGTAACGGCTGAGTCAGATCCAAGGATCAGATCTGAAGCCAACAGTTCAAAGTTTAAAAGTTGCATTTACACTTTTATCTAGACCAAATGACATTTTTATATCATCTGAAAAAGTCTGACCACTTGCAGTTGTGTTTTCAGTTCCTCATCTGATGAACTATAGAGTTTTAAATCATCCACAAAAAGAAGATGAGAAGTCTTTACACTTTGTTGTTTTCTAAGAGCCAAATTATAGCCATGAACTAATCTGTTAAGTAGACAGCTTAATGGGTTAACAGCAAGAAAAAAGAGCAGCGGTGACAAAGTCACCCTGGAATATCCGCCTTTGAATTTTTATCCCTGGAATAATAACCTGTCCTTTATCATGGCTTAACTGCAAACTGGTTTGCCACTTTTTCATGCTCATTTTAATATAATCAATCAGTGTAGGGTGTCTAATATACATTTTTAAGCACGCTTTTATCCATGAATGTGGGATGCTGTCAAATGCTTTTTTTGTAGTCTATCCATGCCATACTTAGATTCTTCTTCTTTACAGTTCCCCATTATGACTTTATTTAACAACAAATGAGTCTTTGTTCCATATGACTTTCTTTTGTTACCCTTTTGTTCTATTGCTATGACTATAAACTCTGTCAGCATCAATTCTAGTGTATAGTTTATACATCGTTGGAAGGCAAGTTATTGGTCTATACTTTTTAGGATAGATTGCAGTTTCACTGTTAAGTAGGAGTATTGTTCGTCCAGTTGTTAACCAGGTTGGTGTCTGTTCATGGTGCGCATATAAATAGTTCTTACTCATGGCTAAATCTTCAGATGTTAATACTTTTAGCCAGAAGTTAGGTACTGAATCTGAGCATGGAGTTTTCCATTTAGGAGCTTTTGTTAATTTTGTTTCAATCTCTGACTGTTACTTCATCCCATTTCATATACTGCATATTTGAACTTCTTATTCTTTCTTTTACTTCTTCTATCTATTCAGCTTCTTTATTATGTTCCACTAGATCTCCATAGATATTTCTCAAAAATGTATCTATTTCTTCTTTTTTCATGGTGTTTCAATTCCTTTTGCCTTATTTCCCAATTCCCTGTAAAACTTTTTTTGGGTTATCAATACTTTTCCTTTATATTTATCTGCATAGCTTCTAACTATTTCTGCCTATGCTGATATTTTTAGTTTATTATTTGAGATAGTGCATAATAGATCCTGTTCTGTTCTAATACTGCACATTGCTTTTATCACGTCTATCTTTCTGAGTATTTTTGTTGATCTGTTCCCTCTTCTAACAGTGACACTTCTTGTTTTAATTGCTTTATAGTATTCTCTATTCAATACTTCCATGATGGCATTTGATTTCTCCTCTTCCTTTCCTTTACTGCCATGTTTTTTTTTTTTGCAGTTAAGACTTTATCTCTTATTAATTTATTAATTTAGCTGCACAATAATATATCCTATTTACTTCTGTTTTATTGAATGAATCTCTATGAACAGCCCTAATTACTGTGTTCATTTGTTTTATCAAACTTCTAACTTTTTTGGTTTTATTGACTTTCTGTAATCTAGTTCTTTCATTGATGTTAATAAGTATAGCCATCTGTGTTAAATCAAGCAACTCTTCTCTTAGATCATTTTCTTCTAAACTGAGGGCACAATCTTTATTCTCCATTTCCTACAGGCATTCTACAGAAAGTTCCAGAGCATCTTCCTGTACCACATTCTTTTCAGTTTCATCCTGTGTCATCCATTACTCTTTGAGGTGGGAGCTCGCACACCTATAACTCCACAACATTGACTTCATCAGAGTTGCCACAGTTTCCTGCTCCTTCTCTTGCTGTGCAACTCCAACTGAACTTTTGCACTGGTTTCCTATGAAAGGCTCCAAAGTATCTTCATATGACAACTGATCAGATATTTTCCAGTGTTATAAGAGATCTGGGAACACAGGTTGACAGCAACCTCTCTTTTGACCACCACGTTGCCACTGTGGTCAGAAAGTCCTTCTATGTGGCACATTTCATTACAAAGGGTTTTGCATCCAGGAAGAAAGAGGTCATTGTCTCCCCCTACTTTTCCCTCATTAGACCAATCATCAAGTACAATGCCCCATTTGGCATGTACCTCACTAGACACCTGCAACAACTGGAGACGCCGCAAAAGTACCTCACAAAGAGGATCCTAGGCCTTAAACATTGGTCCTATATGGACAGACTCAAAAAACTCCAACTATTCTCTGTCTCATATCATCTACTTAGAGGCGATCTCTGCTTTACTTACAAAGCCATGTCTGACCCAGCTCTGTTAGAAATGCTACATCTAAACAAATCCCAATCGCTCCGCACCACACACTCCAGAGACCTCAACCTCATTACCACAATCAACAGAACATGCTGGAGGGACAGGTTCATAACCCAGAGACTGCCCATGCTATGGAACAGACTTCCCATACATGTCAAGCAGAGCACCTCACTTGCCCTCTTCAAGAGAAATCTTGATGAGTGGATGGGAAATAGAAAATTCACTCCGGGGATCACTCCAGTGGCTCTAATCGACAGAGGCACTAGGAACTAAGGTTGGGTGGCACGATGCCAGGGTAATCCTATGGGCTAGGCTTGTAAAAGCTGCAGGGCCATTAGCCTAGTACACACCTATGAACCTATGAAACTATGAACTCCACTGGTTTCATCTTAATTTAGGGAGCCATTGCTCTATCCTGTTGTGTTGTTATCTAAGTTAGATTTTCTGCACTAAATCCTTCACTTCGCAGGTAACCCATAACCTCATTTTCTATCTCTTTAACTTCTCCATTACTAATCCTCTTTTCTACTTTTTCTCTTTGTTTTCTTATGTTTTGTATTATAAAATTTCACATTTATGGATGTCTTTGCCTGTATTTTTCTTCAAATATCTTTGGTGCTGCTCTTTTTGTATTGATTAATTTTGCTTTCTCCTTTGCATAAATACTGCACCAAATTAAATCTCTTTTTCTTTCCTATGTCCATATTTCTTCTTTAGATGTCTCCTGCTCCTCCTGTTTCTCTTTATTTAGGGGACTCATTGTTCCAGCATGCTGTAATATAACCTGTGTTAGACTTTCTACAATAAATCCTTCACTTTGCAGGTATTCCAAAACTTCAGCTTCTATTTTTCTAACCTCTACTTTATTAATCTTCTGTTCTATGTTCCCTCTTTGTGACCTTATTTTTTGTATTGTTAAATTTTCCATATCTGGATGCCTTTGCCTGTATTTCTCTTCAAATATCTTTGGGGCTGCTTTTTTGTACTGATTAATTTGGCTTTCTCCTTTACATAAATATTGCACCATATCAGATCTCTCTTTCTTTCTTTCCCATGTCCATATTTCTTTTTTATACCTTTCATAAATCTCTAGATTTTGTTTTTTATATTTTCGCACTTCCCACCGTCACTTCTTTTTACAAACAGCCCAAGGTTTCTTGATCTATATAATAGTTTTCATAAATATGTTGTATTAATGAACACAAATTTTTATTTGAAGCTTCTGACAGTTTTTCTTGTGCAAGTACTTTTTTTCCTCTAACTTCTCTCTTAATCTTTTTGTATATCTTCTGTCTGGAAATTCTGGGCTTTTTGCACAATAGTAACAATACATAATTTCTTTCTTATCCTCAATAGTCCACTTTATCATCTTTATGGCTCTTTCTTATTGTTGATTTAGGAGTGTTATTAAACATTCAGCATTGTTAAATTTGGGGATTCTATGTGAAAGTAAGGTGATGGTTAGGGAATTTTTATAGATGATTGCTACACCACCTGTACACTTGTTTTGTTTGTCATGCCTGAGTATATTGTATCCTGGTAGGTGATCTCATTATTTCATATATTTACTTATTTATTTTATTTTACATTTGTTGACTAGGAGTGTCTGACTGAGCTAAAGCCTTTTTTCAACAGAGGCCTGGGGAGAAAAGCTCCAAGTGATACAAACAGTTTACAATTCCAATGTAGTTTAAGAAAACATGCAGTAGTGCATAATGTTTGAAAGTCAAAGGTCAAGGGGAAAAAGACAGCAGTACTGTGTTCTAATTTTAAGATATAAATGTATAAGAAGTCTCACGATAAATTAAACTATTAATTAAGTAATACATGAACTGTACTGTACCAGTATCCTTTATTTCTTTTTTTAATCAGGTTTCAGTCGTTATGACAACACCAGGAGTGTATGTGACAAGGTAGACATGTATGTCATGGATTTTATTGCACATTTATTTATTTTATTTATTTATTGCATTTGTTTACCAGGAAAGTCCACTGGGCCTGAAATGAGTCCATTTTCAGTGGAGGCCCAGGGAGAAAAGCTCCACATGTAATTACATACAAAGAAAAATTATATACAAACAATACAGAGTATATAAAGTAGAGGTAACACATTAAATAAAGTAATAACCACATAGAATAATTTGGTAATAACATTACATAAATTGATAACAGTGAAGAATTCTTTAAAATCATGGTACAAGTGTAGGAATATAAGTTTTAAATATTAAGTAAGATTATTAGCAGAGAGAAGAAATTAGCTTAAAGGGTAAAAGAAGGAGGCAGAAGGCGTAAAGTAAGGATAGCACAGGCTAAACTGACAGCAGAAGGAGTTGATATGATAGCGATAAGGAGAAGACAGACCAGTTGTAGACTGAGGAGGAGTAGGATCTTGAGAGGGGGTCAAGTTTTGGGGTTGTCAGTAGGGGTGTAGCTGCATATCCAATGTGAGGAGAGATGAAGTTTAAGGGATTTTTTTAAAAGCAGTGGGATTTCTGATAGTTCTGAGTAAAGGAGGGAGATTATTCCATAGCTCGGATTCAGTAAAAGAATACAGCGTTTGACCGGCTGAGAGCTTATGTTTATCAGTGTTTAATAGCATTTTGTTTTCTGACCTTAGGTGTCGATTAGGATGGTATATGATCAAAATTCAGGAGAGGGATGGGAAGGCTACTGGGTAGTAAATAAGTTTATGGGCAGTAGTTAGTTGGTTCTTAAAATGTGGTATGTGTACATTTTTTATTTATATCAATCCATCAGTGATCATTGATCAATGCAATAGTAATTAAAAAAAAATTATGCAAGGAAAAAAACGACAGCAAACATATAATTAGAAAGTACATTTTAATAATGAAAGGGTAATGTTAACAATCCTCTAATCAAACATTAAAACAATACTGGAGATTTCACCAGCTTGTTTTGAATAGTGCTTGAAAGAGTACACAAGATACTAAAAGTAGTTGTTAAGAATATAAAATTACAGAATGTCATGCCAAAAAGCAATGTGTAATGGGTACATCTCATACAGCAAGACTACATAAGAAACTTCCAATTAAATCACTAGATGTGTGTATGGAGTTTATTGAGGGTAGTTATAGCAACACTTGTTTTTATGTAACATGCAAATATAAATCAAATAATTCAATCCATTTTTAACAGATATCCTTAGGTGAACAATAAGCTATTTTAGCAATAACCCATGCCTGGGTGTGGGTAAAGAGGATTTACCCATGGTTGGCATGGTTTGGTCACGAGGGTGAAGCCCGAGTGGCCAAACAAAGCCAACCATGGGTAAATCCAGCATTACCCACACCCAGAAGTGGGTTATTGCTATTATACAATGACATTATTTAAGAAAAAAAATACTTAGTTTTCTTAAATAATGGCATTGTATAATGCCTCCTTGCTGCCCTTCCGCAGCTGTCCGGTATTTTGATGCAGTTCTGATGTACTGCGCATGTGTATGTTTACGCAGTACATCAGAGCTATGGGTGGAAGCAACGGAGAAAGCAAGATCTCTGTTGGTTTTTAGAAAGTGTCTCGCTATATTAAAGGAGTTTAACATAGCGAGACAGCTTTAAAAAAAGCAACAGTGATTTTTTTTAAAGCTGTCTCACTATGTTAAACTCCTTTAACATAGCGAGACACTTTCTAAAAAGCAAAGGAGATCTTGCTTTCTCCGTTGCTGTAAGAAAAAAAAGACTTATACTAATGGAAAAAGTCCGGGTGACCGGACCTTTTTCCATTAGTATAAGTCTGATTTACAACGTACATGCTGACCAATCAGCGTGCACATTTTGGAATATTAATAAGGGGTCATTGTATAATAGCAGTTTAGGTATAAAAACTGGTTTACCAATTTTATGTACAGGTTAAATGAAACCCAGGGGAAATGGAAAAATTTATCTTAATCTTTGTCAATAAGCTGTTACCTGTTTTTATTTTGTTCCATTTTTTAATTTCATATTATTGAATGATTTATTGAAGTATGCTCTACGTGGTTTTCTGTACCCAATTATTTATGTTAGCTGTCAGCAGTGAACTAGCCCAGACAGGAAGAAGCTGGGTGCTTAGAAAGTTACAGTTAGCCCTCAGCCAGTGTTGAAAACTTGGAAAGTTACACTTTGTAAGTGTGATCATGTGTAAAAATAAAAGTCAAATTCATATTGTAATATGTGAAGGCAATGTTCTGCAGCTATAAAAGTAATGGTCATAAATGAAAAGAGCAATTTGGAACCTATTGATCAGCTGTAGCCTGCTGAGCATACCTGTGAATGTGCAAAAGTTGACCATCTCAGCAGCTGTGTTCACTTACTATTGAAAATTCCTCATATAACTAAATTAATATTTGGAATAATTGAGGGTATAACTATACAAACAGTCCACCAAATGGTAGTGCTGCCAAGAGCAGCCTAATAATACTTACTCCCACATTAGAAGATACTAGAAGTTGAAAGAAAATTCGGAGAAAGTAGCCTCAAGAATAACAAACTGTAGTAACTCAAGTGATTGCTACTCCCACTGCAGTATATAAACACTACCTGGAAAATCCCATATAATAGAATCTCATTATGTAGTCATGGCACTGGGTGCAGACATTGCCCTGAACCTCACACATTATTGAATCACAGTAATAGTTATGGTACATAATTTAAACACTGTTTTGAACATTCCAGCCCGTTGAATTGTATTATGTAGTCATGATACAATATGCAGACACTGCCTTGAATCATATTATTAAGTCATGGTACAGTATACACACTCTGCCTTGAACATTTCACATGACAAAACCACATTATTTAGTCATGGAACACTACAGAGACTCTGTCACAAACATTCCGCATGACACAATCACATTATGCAGTCATGGTACAAATATACAGACACTTCCATGAACATTCCACATCAGAGTCTCACATTACATAGCCATGGTACAGTATACAGGCACTGTTCTAACATTCCACATGACAAAATCACATTGTGCAGTCATGGTACACTACACAGACACTTACATGAATATTTCACATCACAGAAACACATTATGTACTATATAGACACTGCCCTGCACATTCCACATGACAGAATCACATCATGTACTTATGGTGCAGTATAAGTATACAGGCACTGCACTGAACATTCCACATGACAGAATCACATTATGTAGTAAAGGTACAGTATACAGCCACTACCATGGACATTCCACATGACAGAATAAAATGATGCAGTCATGCTACAGATGCAGACACAGCCCTGAGTATTTCACATCACAGAATCTCATAAATTAATGTAGTTATGGTACAGTATACAGCCACTGCCTTGAACATTACACATGACACAATCACATTATGTACTCAAGGTACAGTATAGAGACACTGCCCTCAACATTTCACATCACAGAATCACATTCTGTAGTCAAGGTACAGTACAGAGATACTGCCACAAGCTTTGCATATGACAAAATCACATTATGTAGTCATAGTATAGTATACAGACACGACCATTAATGTTCCACACAACAGAATCACATTATGTAGTCATGGTGCAGGATACAGACACTGCCATGAACATTCCTCATAACAGAATCACATTATGTAGTCTTGGTATAGTATAAAGAACTGCCATGAACATTCAGCATGGCAAACTAACATTATATAGTCATGGTACAGTATAGAAACTCTGCCACAAACATTCTGCATAACACAGTCACATTATGCAGTCATGGAATGGTATATAGACACTGTCATGAATATTTAGCATGACAGAATCACATTACATAGTCATGTATAGTATAAAAGAACTGCCTTGATCATCTCACTTCACAGAATCTCATTATATTGTCATGGCACAGTACAGTGACACTGCCATAAACATTATCGGATGGTGCACTAGTAGTATTGTCACCTCACAGCAAGAGGTTCACTGGTTCGATTCTCAGCTGGGGTGCCTTCTGTGCGGAGTCTGCATGTCTTCCCTGCATTAGTGTGGGTTTTCTCTGGGTGCTCCATTTTCCTCCCACGTTACAAAGACATGCATCTGGAGTGTTTCTCCTGCGGCCTCCACTGAAAATTGGCTCATTCCAAGTTGAACTTTCTCAGTTAACAAATGTTAAATAAATTATGCATGGCAGACTCACATTATGTAGTCAGTGTACAGTACAAAGACACAGCCATGAACATTCCAAATGACAAAATCACATTACGCTTGTCATGGTAAAGTATAGAAGCTCTGCCACAAACAGAAATCACCCAAGTGCAAAAACTGAATGAAATTCCATGTCACTGGACTCCAGACAACATATAGACTATTTTCAAAGAGATTTACACATATAACACCTAGCTATTACATCACAGACTTGCAGGTAGACAGACTAATACTGCACATAATTAGAAACACATTTTAACACTTTTTGCAGTGAACACTTACTTGCATGAGACTTTAGTATTGCAGAGTTACTTGGTTAAGACATTGCATGTATGTAGTACATTATGTAGTTAAGGCGTAGTATAGAGTCACTGCTATAAATATTTCACAACATAGAAAAACTTTATGTAATGTTTTTACAGTATAGAGACACTGCCTTCAACATTTCACATCACAGAATCACAGTGCACAATCATATTACAGAATTCAGATACTACCATGAACATTCTGTAAGACAGAATCACATTATGTAGTCATGGTACAGTAGGGAGACTCTGCCACAAACACTCCACATGATAAAATCACATTATGCAGCCATATCACATCACAGAATCACATTGTGTAGTCATGGTACAGTACAAAGACACTGCCATGAGCATACCACATCACAAAATCACATTACGCACTATTATGTACTCATGGTACAGTATAGAGACACTGCCATGAACATTTCCCTTCAGAGAATCACATTATGTAATTATGGTTCAGTATACAGAGACTGCCATGTACATTCTGCATGACAGAATCACATTATATATATATATATATATATATATATATATATATATATATATATATATATATTATTATTATTATTATTGTTACAAAGACATGCATCTGGAGCATTTCTCCCTGGGCCTCCACTGAAAATTGGCTCATTCCAAGTCGGACTTTCCCGGTTAACGAATGTTAAATAAATAAATAAATAATAAATAAAATAAATTATGTACTCATACATACATACATACATTAAGCCCTTCTAGCTTTCCAATATGCCAAAACACTTGTTCCCATAATAAATGTCCAGGCTGTTCTTAAAAATATCTAAACTAGTACTTGCTTTAATGTAATTTGCTAGTCTGTTCCAAGCATCAGCTACTCTGTCAGAGAACCAATTAGTACACTTCTCATTCCTATAGAATCTTCTACATAGGTTATCTGATGACTCTCTAGTACTTTTTGATAACCCCAAACATTCCCAGAGGTAGTTGTCCCTAAATGCCCTAAATACCTGAATAAGATCTCCTCTGAAATATCTGTAAGAGACACTGTATAAGTTCAGATATTTTAGTCTTTCATAATAACTTAGATTTTCACATCCATGGATGCCCTTAGTATATTTCTGCTGTACTCTTTCCAGTTTATTCATGCTTGTTTTCCTATAGAGTTTCCATATTGTTATTCCATACTCAAGTTTGGGTCTACGCATGAAAAATGAAAAATTTTTATGTGTGATTTTATTTTTCATTTGATATTTATTCTGTAATAATTAACATTTAATTAACTATTTATGAATGGTTGATAGTTGTGTACTTTTAATGCTTTATTCTTAATTTTTAATTATTAGTAGTTGGTATGAAATGATGTTTGACAGGATGTGATGTCATTATGACTCATCCTATGGATGTATAAATTCCAGTGTTTTAGAATGATTAGTTTTTGGTCTGCAGAAGCCTGAAAGCACTGACCGATCCTGTTAACAGCATAAACTGACGTTCCTTAATATTCCATTTCGTTGGATGTCTTTCTTTGAAGCAGAGGAACACGTACATGAGAACTGCTTTGTTTAGCTGTGGACTGCTCCTTTGCTTTTTGCTGTGCTGTTATATTTTCTTTTGGAGCTTGAGGAGCACTCATCCCCTGGTAACATATATTGTTGGATTATATTTGGTGTTTATCATTTGGAACCAGAGGAACATGGCTGAATCAAGGTTACTGTCTATTGAGTTACCTTATAATCCAGAGAACCAACTAAACAACATGTGGGACCTGAAGAGGTTCACAGAGTGCATTTCTGGCAGGGACAATCCCTTGATGATGTATGTAGTGACACAAGTGGAAGCTGAAGGTACGATGCCTGTAATGGACATAGAAGGCTTAACAGAACTGTTGGAACAGCTTAAAGCAGATTTTCTAAAGTTAAAGAAATTACAGACACAGCGCCAGCACTTTGAAGACTGCATTCAGAGGAAAATCATACCGAGAGGCCTAAGAGTTTTAAAAATGCCTACAACAGGCACATTATACCCCGAACTGCTATACCAATGGCAACAGATTAATATTGAGGTGAGTCTTCGTTATATGACATTATTAAATGAGTTTTTTATGCCTGACGAAGTGAATTTATGCAACAAGATCAATGAGCAACAACAATTTATTAGTTCAAAATATCCGATAGCTGTAGTCAAACGTTATATGGCTAGACTATTGGACAATGTATGCTTGTTTGAAAAGAAGTTGTTTGAACAGAAGCAAAGTAAAATACAGAGGGATACAAATGACTTTAAAAATGGCCATGTCTTCACTTGGCCGAGGACTGAGTTCCATAGACAGGGCACTAATACCCGTTATGCATATGCTACCAATAGGGCTGTGAATTCAATTTCAAATGTTAACAAAGTTAATAATATATCATCTGTTGTCAATATAAATGCTCAGCCTCAGGGAAATGTTAATGTACAAAATGATAATATGAATATACAGAATGTTAATGAGAATATTTCACCTCATGCCAATGTGACAGTCACTGAAAGTATTGAGAATATGAATTTAACTGGTGATGTTTTAGATCTGGGAAATGTTACTAACCCTAATGCTTTTGTTAATAATGCTACAATGCAGAGCACTGTAGATGAAGTAACTGCTTCTAAGAACTGTAGAAATGGAGCAGATCTAGGCCCTTCAGTCAGAAGGAAAGTTCCTGCAGTTGATAATTCTATTAGCTCCACTGACCAGATCCCTTTCCCCATCAGCAATTTTTGCAAAGGAGGGAGAACAAGATCTATGAGCAGAGGTAGACAAAAACGCAAAGTATCAGGGGAAGAACATGTTGACCCGACCCTAAAGAAAATGTGGGAATGGGTTCCCACACATTAGTATGGAATATATCTAGTAAGGAATTATCTTTAGATGAACTAGAAGTGTTAAATTAAGGCCTATCCTTTATACCAACAGTAAAGAGTAATTTGGTAGATACAGTTACTGATGTAAGATTGTTTAGTCACAACATCCAACTGAAATTGGATTTTGGTAATTAAATTATAAGGAGAGAATATCCTAGTTATAGGAAACCCAGTTGTTATACACCCAATTTACATCCTTTACTTGATGCATTTGTTAAATTAGTTGAAGAAGACCTTTATAAATTAAATAATGATAATAGAAGAAATGGTATGGTAACTTAACAATTAAATTAAGGACAGCTCTTAACAGGTTAAGAAATGATGACACAATTGTAAGATCTGCAGACAAGGGTGGACCGATAGTGGTAATGGATAGGACTAATTACCATGAAAGTATGACATATATGTTAAATAATGATACATTTTGTTATAAAATCTCTATGAATGAAATACATGTACATGTTATTAGAATTCTTCACATGCTGGAAGATTTATGTAAAAGTAGAATTATTAATTTAGAGTTTTTTCAGTTTTTGAATGTTGAAAATCCACTGTTACCAGTTATTCAAGGATTACTGAAGGTCCATAAGGACCCTATGTGACCTCCTATGAGGCCCATTGATGCCTCTAGGGGTTGGGTAACAGAACCATTATCGCTATATTTGGAGAAATCTTTAAGACATGTCCTAGATAAGTTTCCATACATTTTAAAAGGCATAAAACAATTTTTGTTAACATTGTATACTGAGACAGCTAAGTTACCTAGTGACTTGCATTTTAAAATGGTTACACTTGATGGACAATCACTCTTCACTGTTATACCTAACAGTGAAGGAGTGGAAAGTATACAGAGATGCTTAAAGGAGAATACAAGTCATAGTTCATCACACATTGATTTACTTTGTTCCTTGTTGAAAGTTATTTTAGAAAATAAAATTTTTCTCTTTAATGATGTGGCTTACATTCAGAAAGATGGCGTAGCTATGGGCACTTCTTGTGCCAATAGCTACGCCAATCTTGTTACGGCTGTTTGGGAGAAAGAGAAACTCTTTCCTTTAGTTAGCTTCAATAGACATGGGATTTTTTACACCCGTTCTTTGGATGACCTGCTCCTTTTATGGACAGGTGATGACACAGAGCTACAACATTTTTTTGATGAAATTAATTTACTTACAGAATACTTGAAGTTCACTATAGAAAAATCTGACTCCAAAATTTCATTTCTGGATGTATATATTGAGAGATTAGATAATGGACTATTAAATACAGATGTTTATAGGAAATCCTGTCATAAGAATGCTTTGTTACATAGAGAGAGCATGCACCCTACTTTTGTTATTAAAAATATTATTAAGGGTCAAGCTATGCGTGTCTCATGACTTAATCCTACTAATGAGGGATTTGAACATGAATTATTGAATTTAAAGAATAGCCTAATAGATAGATCTAATAAAATAGATGAAGTACAAAGAGTATGTGAGGGAGTTTATTCATTAAGGAGAAATGTTGCCTATCCATATTTTGCTGATAGAAATGGAGTAGCTAGTAATTTGGAAGTTTCAGAAGAAAGTATATTCATGAGAAAATCAGAAGTCAAAATGTCTCTCTATTATACACAGGATATTTATAATATTAGAAACATTTTCTATAAAAATTGGGGAATACTTACAGTGGACCCTAATCTTAAGGAAGTCATAGGTGAGAAACCACAATTCTTGTATAGGAATAGGATGAATTTATGCAGATTACTCTGTTATCCAAACAACATTAGTAATCATGCAAGGGACAACTTATTTGGTGGTATGACACCCTGTAACCAGTGTAACTTCTGTGGTTTCTTAGATAGTAATATAAGTTTTATACATCCTGTCACATTAGAACAATATGATAACAAGGTTAGAGCGAATTGTCAGACTGAACATGTTGTATATTTAGCTAGGTGTATAGCCTGTACTGCATTCTATGTAGGCAAGACCGATAGACGATTCAAAGAAAGAATTCGGGAACATATTTATAACATATGTATTAAATCTACTACAAATGCTTTATCTAAACATGTTTTTAAAACTAATGCACAACATAGTTTTAGATTTTGGTGTTACAGGCTAATACACCTAGCATGAGGGGCGGAGATATTAGGAACTTCACCCAGAGATGTGAATTGAAATGGATATTTAAGTTAAGAGCTGACCAAAAACCAGGTCTAAATGATAAAATATCTATTAGACCTGTTTTAAGGAATAGGAGGTTAACTGTTACCTAATCATGTTTTCTAATATGTTATTCATGGAATAATGGTATTTGAATGTTATTTATTTGTGAATATGTGCTAAATATGAAATAATATTTAATGATAAATATATATATATATATATATATATATATATATATATATATATATATATATATATATATATATATATATAATCCTTCATACGCATGAAAAATTAAATTTTTTTATGTGTGATTTTATTTTTCATTTGATATTTATTCTGTAATAATTAACATTTCATTAACTATTTATGAATGGTTGATAGTTGCGTATTTTTAATGCTTTATTCTTAATTTTTAATTATTAGTAGTTGGTATGAAATGATGTTTGACCGGATGTGATGTCATTATGACTCATCCTATGGGTGTATAAATTCCAGTGTTTTAGAATGATTAGTTTTTGGTCTGAAGAAGCCCACACGGGTGAAAGCGCTAACCGATCCTGTTAACAGAATAAACTGACGTTTCTTAATATTCCATTTCATTGGATGTCTTTCTTTGAAACAGAGGGACACGTACATGAGAACTGCTTTGTTTAGCTGTGGACGGCTCCTTTGCTTTTTGCTGTGCTGTTATAATGACTTCATTATGTTTGATTTCCTAGACTTTATAAATCTTTTTATACAACCTATAGTTCTATAACTATCATTAGCCAATTGGTTGATATGATTAGAAAAACTCATAGCTAAATCTACCCATATATCCAGGTCCTTAAATGAGTCTACAGTTTCAATAACTGTGTGCTGTATTAAATATTCACCTTTCAGTTTATGTCTCCCAAATCTCATATGCTTAGTTATTGATGTATTTATCAACATATTATTCTCCTGTGCCCAAATGGTCAATTTAGTCAAATTATTTTGCAGACATGCCTTATCTGTAACACTTGTAATCAGTTTACCCAATTTCAGGTCGTCAGCATATAGACTGTAGAACACCTCAGATGAAAAAGTAAGGTCTGAAAGATACAATCTAAACAAGCAAGGGCCTAGTACAGAGCCCTGTGGGACACCTTGACTGTACCCAAGGATTTTGCCTGCCCAGTTGGTGTGCGATACTTAACATGTCCTATTTGCAAGCCATGCAGCTCTCCATCTTATCAACAGTACATCAATACCTAGTTGTACTAATTTATTGATCAGTGTTTTGTGCATGACCCTGTCAAATGCTGAAGTTAAATCTATATAAATCACATCACAGCACAATTTTTCATTCATAGCTGTTATTATATTGTTATAGAACATCATGTTACAGGTGGTAATAGATCTATTTTCAACATATTCATGCTGATATATTGTTTCAAGTCCCATCCTATCCAGTTCTGACAATAACTTATCCAGTATTACCTTCCCATTATTTTTCCACAACATGAAAGTAGACTTAAGGGTCTATATGATTCTGGGTTTGTCCTACTCCCCTTTCCCTTAAAGACAGGTTTAATAAGTGCATGTCTCCAATCTTGAGGAATCTCCCCATATTTATATGACCTAGTGAATAATAAATGTAATGGCAGTGTAAGTTCTTGCTTAGGTGTTCTCAGGTCATTGTTACTTATTCCGTATCCTCCCTGCTCTTTGTTTGGATCCAGTTTGCACAGTTCTTTTTCAATATAATCTAATTTGATTCCAGCATCTGGGGTTACCTGGATGTCACTAGGACAACTTACCACCCCTTTTGTGGAGCCAAACTGTTTTGCATAAAATTTTGTAAATATATCTATAATCTGTTGTGTCTGAGAATAAATTTTAGAATCTGCACAGTTTATCAATTTGTGTAGTTTTACTCCTTCCACATCTTAGGTATCTATAAAAATGTTTCCTATTATGCTCAATATCTTTATATAAATGTTCTTCAAATTTTTCTTGATCTTGTTTAACACTATGCTTAATCTGTTTGTCCAGCTTGTTTATTTCAGTTTTCAAAGTTGTTATTCGACCTCTCTTCCATTTCTTATATTTTTTGTCTCTCACCTTAATCAGGTATCTTGTTCTTATGAAAATATACCCCCCTTATGTTGTATGCCTAGTTCCTGACGTTAAACATTTTTTTGACTTTTTGCACTCAAACAATTTTTCTTTCAAAACTTTCCACATTCCATCTGCAGTTTTTCCACTGAACACCTCACTCCAGTTAGTTATACATAGTAACTGTTTTGCTTCCCTATAATCTGTAATTAACCTTCTGTGCATTGGATTAGATTTCAGTTTGGCAGAATTATCTAGCAACAAATTAACCTTTATGACCCCATGATCATTGCACATCAATGGTGGTAAAACTTGACTTGAAGTTACAATAATTTCTTTCGGATCACTAACAATATCTAGTATATTCTGTCCCCTGGTAGGTTTTTTTACAATCTGAAGCATTTCTTGTTCCTGAATATACTCTGTGAATAATTTATTTACTAATGTTGTTGAATCAATATTATTCCAGTCTGTTCCTGGTAAATTTAAGTCCCCAGCTAATATTATTATTCTTCCCTCCTGTGTTTCATGTAAAAAATGTATGAATTCCTTTAGGTCATCTGCACTTGACTTTGGTGGTCTGTACACTCCAACAATTGTTATATGTTTCAGGGTTGTCTTTATTGTCACAGTTACACAGTCTATAGTATTGGTGTTATCATTGAACATGTAATAATCGCAAGTCTCATAGCTATCTTTAATCCCTATCATAACACCTCCACCTGATTTTTTGTTTGAATGTCTGTTACAGTAAAAAAAATGTATACCCTGACAGAACTGGTTTCCAGTCATTGTTCTTTAACCATGTTTAACAAACTATAACATCAATCTTGTGGGAACGTAGCAAATTTTCTAATAAAAAATTATTATTAATGCTCCTAGCATTAACAACCATCAGAGATGCATCAAATGTTGCTATCTGTGAACTGTTACATTTTTGACCTGGCAAAAATCCTGGCTAGTGTTAGTCAAATATTGCAAACTATCTGCTGCAAAACTTCTCTTCCCTGATCTAGACAAATGTACACCACCCAGTCTGAACACATGGTACAGTATAGAGTTATTGCCCTGAACATTTCACATCAAGGAATCACATTATGAAACCATGGTTCAGGATAGAAACACTGACAAGAGCATTTCACTTCACAGAATCACATTATGTAGTCAGGGTACAGTGTATATACTGCCATGAACATTTACTTCACTGAAGCACATGATGTAGTCCTGATACAGTACAGAGACACTGCCATGAACATTCAGCTAACATTATGTAGTCATGGTACAGTATAGAAACTCTGCAACAAACATTATGCATAACAGAGTCACATTATGCAGTCAAGGAATGGTATACAGACACTGCCATGAATATTCTGCATGACAGAATCACATTACATAGTCATGTATAGTATAAAAGAACTGCCATGATCATTTCCCTTTACAGAATCTCATTATGTTGTCATGGCACAATACAGTGACACTACCATGAACGTTATGCATGGCAGACTCAGGTTATGTAGTCAGGGTAAAGTATAGAGACACAGCCATGAACATTCCAAATGACAAAATCATATTATTTTTGCCATGGTACGGTATAGAAGCTCTGACACAAGCATTCTGCTTAACAGAATCACACTATGCAGTCATGGTACAGTATACAGACACTACCCTGAACATTCCACATGACAAAATCAGATTATATAGTCATGGCACAGTACAGAGACACCGCCATGAATATTCACTCCACTGAATCACACATTATGTTGTCTTGGTACAGTACAGAGACACTGCCATGAACATTCGCATGGCAGACTCACATTATGTAGTCATGGTACACTATAGAGACACTGCATGAACATTCTGTATGACAGAATCTCATTATGTAGTTATGGTGCAGTATACTGACATTGCTCTGAACATTTCACATCACAGAATCACATTATGTAGTCATTGTACAGTATGTAGACACTGCCATGAACATTCCACGTGACAGAATCACATTATGAAGTAATGGTAGGGTGTACAGATACTGCCATGAGCATTCCACACTATAGACCCTCATTGCGTACTCATGCTGCAGGATACAGACACTGCTCTGAGCATCCCACCCTGTTGAATCACATTACATAATCATTATATAGTGTACAGAAACTGCTCTGAATATCCTACACTAAAGAATCACTTTATATAGCTATGGTACAGTATACAGATACTTCCCTGGGCCTCTTACACTGCTGAATCCCTTGACATGGTACACTATACAGACATTGTCCTGCACATCTCACACTGCTGAATCACATTATATAGTCATAGTGCAGTATGCAGACACCACTATGAGCATTCCACACCCCTGAATCATATTATATAGCCACAATATAATTACGTAGACACTGATATAAGCATCTTGCACTGCTGAATAATATCCATGGTGGTGCAGCGGTAGTGTTGTTGCCTCACAGCAAGAGGTTCTCCCATTTGATTCTCGGCTGAAGTGCGGGGAGTGCCTTCTGTGTGGAGTCTGCATGTCCTCCCCGCGGATAGGTGGGCATTCGAAAGACATGCGTAAATGGGCGTGCCTTCGTTGAAGGTTGAACATCGAGCTGGCACCTCGACGTTTGTGAAAATCTACTGCCAATCAACAGCGGATGGGAGTTCCGCTGTGGCGACCCCTAACCGGGAAAAGCCGAAAAGACAAACAAGTTATGATGCGATATGCAGACACTGCACTTACTGACAGGCATCATTAAATTAAACTGCATAGTGCTAGTACAGTATGCAGATACCACACATCATCCCACACTACTGTTTCACATTATGTAGTCATGAAGTATACAGACACTATCTTAATCATCCCACATTGCCAAATCACTTTACACAGGCAAGTCACATTACAAAGACACTGCTCAGAACATCTTACACAGCTGAATCACATTCCATAGTCATAGCACATGCACAGACAACACCCTAAACATCCCACATCATTGAATCACATGTTGTAGTCATGGTGCAGCATAAAACAATTGTCCCACACTTCCAAACACATTATATAGCCATTGAGCAGTATGCAGATTCTGACCTGAGCATCCCTTACTGATGAATCTCATTATATAGTCATGGTACAGTATACAGACAACACTCTTAACCTTTCACAGCACAGAATCACATTATGTAACAGGTGGTGTAGTGCACATACCAGACCAGTGAATCTAACTGCATAGTTACTTTGTAGGATACAGTGCAGAATACAGACACTATCCTTAATATCTCACACTGCATAGCCAAGGTGCAGTATACAGACACTGCCCTGAAGAATACACATCACTGAATCACATTGTGTAGTCATTGTGCAAATAGAGGGGTGGCAACAGAATCTTGATTAGTTCTAAGCTCACCAGATATGAGGACTGTAATTAACATCATATGGGAGGAGGAAAAGCAGTCATGTGGGATATGTAGAGCAATGACATAGTCTGATGGCACAGACAGTATGCTGGAGTCCCTGACCAGCCTAATTTATTTATGTGTGGGGAGTTCACAAGTAGCAATGTTTGTATTAGATGAAAAGGCTGCAGGAGGACTAGTAATATGCATGGAGACCTACAGGATGTAAATGTGCAAAGGCTAACTGTTGAGCAGGAGGTATAATCCACTACAAGGATTGTGATAGATCGACTGATGGACACCTCGGATTCATAGGATGAGTGCAACTGAAGGCACCTACTGCAGCAGCTGCTAAAAGGTAGAGTGGTTGAGAGATGAGAGGATTCTGGGAGAATGGTCTTATGAACAGTAAGGGAGGTACAAAAATGTATTCAGTCCAACAATGCAAATGGTGGAGAAACATTGTTAGGCATAATGAAAAAAATGGTTGTGAGAAGAGACCAAATGCATGAGCTTATAAAATGAGTGGAAAGGAGAAATAAAGTATATACAGAAAATAAAACAGAGGTAGATTAGAAGGCAAAAATATGAACACGATAACCATGTCTCTTGTTCTTTTTACGTACAGTGAGAGTGACTGGCTACATAATAACACAAGCTATGCAGAGATAGAAAGGGGTGAGTGAGTGAAACATATTGCATACAACATTTTACAAAATAAATAAAAATAGTTAAAACACATATGAATCTATTTCCTGATACTACCATCCTACACCATCAGTGGATATTTAGATACAAACAAGTATACATTGAACCATATTATACCACGTTAAAATGAAATATTTAGAATGCAAAATATTATAATCACAAGCCATTTTCCATTATGAAGAATAAGAAAAACTCAGTCCATGGATGCTGTTTGCCTTAAATCTAGTCACATTTTTCCACTGTGAGTACTATTACAGCAGAAACAATGGGGGCTTCCAACAGGGCAAGACTGACCTTGCAGGCATTTTCTATCATATTATAGCAGATCCAGCATTTGAAGTAATACATACACCATTGTTTTATGTAATAAGAGTGAATGGGTCCACCCATGAAGCCTTTTGCTCTTCCTTCTTTGCACGCTCAACACTAGGAAAGATACAAGTCTTCTTTGGATATCTCTGAAGTCTGGAGAACTATAGTAAGCTCAGGCCATTGCTTTACCTTGAATGTAAATTCTCTTGTAGTCAAACTTCTGATAAGTGGTGGTAGGAGAAAACTGCCACTCACAGTGTGATGACAGCTCACACTCCTTTCATCCTGGAGACTGACTGGACTATAGGTATCTCACCTAAGAAGGTGTATGCTCATTAAGGGGAAAATGAGAGAGATGAACTTCATGACCAGCAGAGGGAACCAGATTAAAAACACATAAAATGGTTTCTTTTTTTCAATTTTAGAATACAACAGCCATAAATTACTTTGTGCAGATGTTTGCAAATGTGAGTTGCATAGATGATCAAAAATTGCAAGCCAGAAATGTATCATGTTGGGTTAAACAGAGTAAAACTTTAAGCAACATTCCAATGATGGCAATACTGCTTTATTGATTCAGAACACAGTTCAGTGGCTGCTATAGTATTAGGACAGGGGGAAATGGAGTAAACTATGGTAAATGAAGGAGAACTAACAAAGACAGATAAGGTAGACAGTGAAGAAGGAAGCTGTGAATGCAGTGATTCAAGATGAAGAATTCATCATAGACACTGCAGTAAAATGTGCTAAGTGGCTCAGATAATTTCTGACCATGTAGTTCTCAATGAATAAATATTTTCTCTGTAAATCTTTTACATATATTTGTTCAGTGTCACCGTATTTCATTATGGTTATGGTTATGGTGCTCCTTGATAGCATAATTGCTTCAAATAAAAGAGTGAATGGTTTAACAGTTGGTAGTCCTGAGAGCCTACCACAAGACATTTCCTGACTTTCCATGTGATATTCCTCTTACAGGCCATCTGGCCATAAAATGCTTGAGAAGGAAATGTATTGGCATCTTCTTCTTACTTAATATTAAAGAAATCTGTAGTAGGGTACTGCAGGCCTTATTAGAACTGACAAGTGGCAAGGTAGGCAGCAGGCAAAAAAAAGAAGTTATGTACTCACCATAACATTCCATATGACTTGTTCATCTTGCCTTCATTCTTACAGATGGGTTTGGAGCTGATCATTGGCTCCGAGTCGGCCTACTACAAAGCTCAAGGTCTTCAGACAGCTTGAGGCCAAGTCCATATCCCATGATGTACCTTGAGTTACCTCAGATCTTGTTTGCTGCCTCTAATAATACCATATGCCATTCTATCACTATTTTTTAGGTAAAAAACATAAAAAGACAAAGCAACCATAATAAAACTAGTATCTCGATCCTCAAAAAACCCTGGAGGGAGTAGGAGGGTGGGAGGTAAGAATGAAGGCGAGATGACAACTCACATGGAACGTTATGGTGAGTACATAACTTCTTTATGTGAAGCTGTTCTATCTCGCCATTCATTCTTACAGATGGGTAGCATCCCAAGCACCATCTTTCGCGGGTGGCTCACGGGAGTATGCTTTTCAGGACAGTAGTACCAAAGGAGGCCCTGTCCTTGGAGGCCCTATTAACTTTGTAATGAGTGATAAAGGTATGAGGTTTTAGCCAAGTGGCTGCTGCACAAATATTGCCTATAGGAAGCCTAGCAGAAAAAATAGAGGATTGGACACTGCTGTGGTAGAATGAGCCTTCATTTTGTGTTGTAAAGGTAAATTGGCAGCTGAATAAGTGAAAGTGATGCAATCAGATAACCATTTAGATAGTGTTGTTTTTGCCACTGGCATACCTTTCCTAGAATCCGAAAAGGAAACAAAAAGTGGTTCTGATCTTCTGAATTCATTGGTTCTATCCAGGTAAAATCTGAGCTGCCTGTGAGCATAAAGCTTGTGCAGCATATACTCTAAGTTGTTGGTCTGTTTGGGGTAAAACACTGGTAACTCTATAATTTGGTTACGGTTGGCTTCAGTACAAACTTTATATAAGAATGAAGGATTTGTTCACAGTGAAACTCTGTCAGCATGAAAAAACAACTACGGAGGTTTTATAGACAAGGCCTGTAGCTCCGATACTCTTCAGACAGACATGATGGCTACTAAAAAGATAGTCTTCCAAGACAAAAATTTCAAATCACATGAGGAAGCTGGCTCAAAAGGTGGGAGAATAATGTGTGAGAGCATAAAATTCAGGTTCCATGGGGTATAAGGGGATTTAACTGGTGGTCTGAGGTGGAAGGTCCCTTTGGGAAAGGCTTTGGATAGCTTGTGTGACATTATGTTAAATCCTTCAATACCAAGATGAAAATTAGAGATGGTGGCAAGCTTTACCCGAATTGTAGCTGCTGCTGCTCCTTTGTTGAAAAGCATAGTCAAAAATTCTAATATAGAGGAAATAGAGGCTTGGTAGGAATCAATGTTATTCTGAGAAGCCCATATAGAAAATCTCCTCCATTTGCTAAGGTACAACTTCCTAGTAGAAGATTTATGAGAAGATATCAAAATATGCTGCATTTCGTTTGAGAGGTTATGGAACCTGGCTATGTTGGGAATTGGAGCAGGCAAACTGTCAATTTTAGGGACTGAAGGGAGGGATGAAGAGCCCCTGACAGATGTGTCAGAAGGTCTGGAACTGGGTCAAGAATACAAGGCTCTTCCAACAGATGAAGTCGAAAGAAGGAGAACCAAATCTGATGAGGACAATGAGGGGCTATTAGAATGATGGTCCTTCCCAGGGCTTTTGCTTTCTGTAGTACTTTGGGTATCAGGGGGATTGGTGGGAAAGCATAGAGGAGAACAGGAGGCTAATCATGTACGAGTGCATCCCTTGGAGAATCTCCTGGAAAGGGAATCAGGGCAAAGTAGCTTCTGCATTTTGTGTTCATGGGGGAAGCAAAAAGATCGCAGCAAGGCTGGCCCCATCTGCAGAATATTCTCTCCGCTATATCTTTTTTGAGGGACCACTCATGAGGCAACAAAATTGTCCTGCTCAGTTTGTCTGCAATCACATTGGATTTCCTCAGGATGTGCATTGCTATCAGAAAGCACTGGGTGGATGTAGCCTACTGCCATACTCTTGGGGCCTCTCGACAAAGGGGATAGGATCTGGTTCCTCCTTGTTTGTTCAAGTACCAGACCACTGACATGTTGTCCGTCTGAATCGCAATTGTCCCCAGTGGGAGAGAGTCCTGAAAGTACTGCAACCCCAAGAGTAACACTCTCATCTCCAGGACATTGATATGCAGAAGTGTCTCTTGTTCGGTCTATGTGCCTTGGGCTGTTCTTCCCTGAAAATGCCTCCCCATACACCCAATCAGGGAAGCGTCCATGGTCACTGTGGCCAATGGTGAGGATAGAATAAAAGGACGACCTATCGTTACTTGAAGAGAGGTCAACCACCACTGAAGATCCTTTTTGCATGTGTTTGTTACAATAATGAGATGAGACATTGGGAGCTCTTGATAAGATCATTGCGTGAACAGCAGCTATTGGAGAATCCACATGTGCATGCAACCCAACAGAATCGCTATTATTGCAGCTGCCGTCATCCCTAACAACTTTAGCACTTCTGATGCTGGAACCTTGTCTCTGGATATGATGCTTTGACTTTGCTGATGAGGTAGTAATATCCTTTCTGATGGAAGTTTTAAAGTGGTGGTGGTAGTGTCCAATTTTGCTCCAATAAAAATTATATGTTGTGATGGCGACAAGGCAGATTTTTCTGAGTTTATGGTAATGCCCAGTTGATTGCAAAGAGTAATAGTGGTGTCCCTCGCTTGTATTATCTGATGCCTGGTGGTGGCAGGAAGTACGGAAACACCTGGAATCCCAAATGCTTCAGGTGAGGAGTGACCACTGCCATATATTTGGTGAACACTCTGGGGGCTGTAGTGAGACCAAAGGGCAGGGCTCGAACTGGTATTGATTGGGTCCCAGCCAGAAGTGCAGATGATCCCTGGATGGTCTGGCCATTTTTATATGGTAGTACGCATCCTGGAGATCTATCGAGCACATCCAATTGTCTTTCCCTAAGAAGGGAAGTATTGACTGAAGCATGACCATCCGGAACTTTCCCTTCTTGACAGATCTGTTTAGTCTGCTTAGGTCCAAAATAGGTCTCCAGTCCCCTGTATTTTTTTGGAACTAAAAAGAATCTTGAGTAAGTTCTGGATCCTGTCTGGTCTGCTGGGACTGGTCGGATGACTCTTTTTCTTAGCAACATTTGGACCTCTACTGTTGCTTGTTCCCTGTAACTGGGTGGAATGTCTGGGATTTTTGTTGTCAATGGAGGGGGGATGGTGAAGGGAATAGAATATCCTCTGGAAACTATACTTTGTACCCAGTTGTCATTTGTTATTTTTAGCCAGGCATCTGGATACAAAGATAAGTGACTCCCGACTACCTCCAGAGTAGGACACTCAGGCCTCCTTTCAGGAGCGCTGGAAGGGCTTCCCAAAGAACTGGTTTCTGTCACTCTGGTTTTGTGGACCCCCTCTGCCACAAGAACGGTGTCTTCCATTATTGCCCCCTCCTCTGCCCCTGGAGGGGTGTTCACCACGTCTGTCCAGAAAGGCTCCTTGGGCTTTTTGGAACCACATCTTTCCTCCACTTTGACCCTTGGGGTAGGGTCTAGTAGGGGTGGAAAACTGGACTCCAACAGCAGACAGAGTCTTTCCTTCCTGTTCACACCTGGTCAAAGTTTCCTTAACTTTGGGCCCAAAAGAGATGAGCCATCAAAAGGGGTGTTGACAAAGGATGACTTAAAGGGCGCTGCAAAGGAGTGTCTTCTGAGAGCAATTCCTGTACCCGCTGCCCTACTCGTTCCATCAGCTGCATATGAGATGGGATGCATGGACAAGTTCACTATAGAATTAAGGGTAGCAAGCTGGAAGGCAACTGTGTCTGAAGCTCCTTCACCTACTGTACCCTGAAAAGTATCTCCAAGGTCTTTTATGAGGTCTATTTGCAGTCTTGTGAAATGTGTAAGATAGTTCAGTGAACGCATGGCAAAAGTCACTGAACTATACATGTGCTTCCCATATCTATCCATGATCCTAGAGTCTCTGTTAGGAGGATGGACAGAGGAAGAAGTTTCTGACATCTCCTTTTTGTTGGCTGCCGCCACCACCATGGCATCAACAGGAACTCCCTTAGTGACAAAGGACTTATCCTGAGGGGCAGAAATAAATTTATTGGGCCTCCTAGGGACAGGCTCCATGGTGTCCAGAGTCTCCCATGCCCTTCATGAGACCAGCACCATAAGCTCATCGAAGGGGGGAGACACCCAAGAGATGGAGGGTTGAGACCTGAAAGCTTTCTGGAGGACCGACTCATCTTCAGTAAGGTTGGTGGGCTTCCAGCCACCCCCTTTGCTTAAGTATTTCCAATATATCTGCAAATGAGGTATCTTCAGAGGGAGATCATGGAAACCCTTCTGATTCATCTAAGTCGGTGTCAGATGTGAGATACTCCTGCGGGGAGTCTAGATGCTTCCTCTTGCAAATTCTCTTCCTGGGAACCTCATCAGTGGGAAATTCTGGCGAGGTCTTGGAAGAGCAGGGGCCACCCAGTGAGGCTTCCTGAGGCTCAGGATCTCTAGGCTTTAAAAGGACCTGTGAGGCAGAAGTGGACACAGGCACTTTTGAGGAGGAGGTAGTCGGTCCTGAAGTTGCGGATGTCCTGGGGGACATCACTCTCCTTATGGCCTCAAAAGCACCTCTGCTCCGATGAGAAGGAACTACTGGATCCAAAGAAACAACTGATCCCCTCGGCACTGGAACAGTGGGCTCTGATCCAGAGGTAGGAGCCGAACTCATCCGAGCCGAGGCCCCAAGATGCAAAGTCGGAACCGGCAGGTCAGTCCGACTATCCTCCCCGGACCCAACCAGCAAGTGTCGGCTCCTAGACTCCTCGATGGGTGCCAATGAAGTCTGAGTAAATGTAACTGATGGCACTGGAGCAGGCGTCAGCTCCAAAGGCTCCACAATCATAAGGACAACTCCTCCGGCGCAACAGACCGGTATGGCTCGAAGGAGGAAAAGAAGTAGATGGAGTAACAGTCTTTGGTTCTGAAACCACTTGGGTCAGAACCAATAAAACATTAGCAACGCCGGTGCCTGTAGCAACTTCTGCACCACATGATCCAGATCCAAATCGGATAGACTAATCGGTGATTGAGATGAATGGATGGAGGGTGGTACCGACTGGAGGATAGGTGATTTCAATACTTCAGAGACCGGTTCCAGGACTGGGGACCGGCTCCAAAAAGACAGGACGCTCGGCTCCAGAAGCTGTGGAGCCGATGTCGATGGTTTCTTAGATTTTGACCTTGATCTTCTTAAATTTCTGATGAAGAAGCCTTAGAGGACTTGGAAGATTTTGGAGACTGACTAGTTTTATCCTGGTCACCCAAAGTTCTTGAAAAGAAGATTTTAGAAGTCCTCTATCAATCAATTTTCTTTTCCTTTCATGTAGTACTCAGCTTGAAAAGGAATGGCAGATGGAGCAACTCTTTTGCAAGTGCAAGGCAGCCAGACAATAGACACAATTTACATGACTATCAGTCACTGACATCTTTTGTCTACACTTCGGATATTTTTTAAACCCAGACTTGGGATGTTTATCTTTATCTTGGTCATCCATAAAAGTAGTACACAAGCAGACTTGAATTATCAAAAAAGAATGCACACACACACACACACACACACACACACACACACACACACACACACACACACACACACACACACACACACACACAAAAATGTTAAACTACACTATAATATATAAACAGTAAATAGCCCTTAAAAAACAAATGGGCTCTATATGGATAAATGTCAGCTAACTATAAATGTATAAACACACACACACACACACACACACACACACACACACACACGCGCGCAAAATTTCTAAAGTCTATAAATGCTTATAAAACACACTACTAAGCTATTAAAACTATCTTAATATCTATAGAAAGGCACATCAAAGAAGGGAAAGGGAATACTAAAGGCCTATAAAAAACAAAGGCCAAAAGGAGTATAAGAAACTATCAAAATTAAGGTAACAATCTAACAAGCTATTAATGTTTTAAAGTTCTAAAGATATAACTATCAATATATAAGATGTAAGACAGAAAACAGAAAATAGGAATTTTTTGAGAAAAATTATGTTATACTGGCCCGAGCTGTGCTAGGAAATCTCAGATCCACCTTGGATCCCTGGAACTACCGCCCCATCAGTCTGATGAGCCTGATCTGTAAGGCCATGGAACGTATTATCATGGAACTTATAAACAAAGACATTGGCAACCTTCAAACACTGGACCCCACCCAGTTTGGGTTCATGAAGGGCCGATCTTGTCTCCTGAACCTGATTGACTTCTTTGTAAGGCAGTCCACACAGCCTATCTGGACCTCGCCAAGGCCTTTGACACCATCCCCCACTCTGGAATCATAGATAAACTTACTAAGCTGGGCATTAATCCCTACATCACTCGATGGGTTTCCAACTGGCTTACTGACAGAACCCACACTGTAAAAGTAGCTGACTCCAAATCCAGCTCCAGACAAATGACAAGTGGAGTACCTCAGGGTTCAGTCCTGGGACCTCTCCTGTTTGGCATCTACTTCTCTGAAGTACAGGCCAACACTAAGGGACTCTGGCTAACAAAGTTTGCAGATGACTGCAAACTAGGAGCTGTTATTGAATCCCCAAATGATGTGGCTACTCTACAAAAGGGTCTTACAGAAACAGATGTTTGGAGTCAGAGCCATGGGCTCAAGCTCAATGCCAAGAAATGTATAGTTATCCCCTTTGGGAAAAAAAATGTACCTGTGAATTACCGCATAGGTGGCAGTACACTAAACACCAAAAGTGTAATGAGAGACTTAGGGACACAGGTGGACAGTGGTCTCACCTTCAATAACCACATCTCCACAACAGTCAGGAAATCCTTCTATGTGGCACACCTCATCACTAAGGGCTTTTCATACAGAAAAAAGGAGGTCATTGTCCCACTGTACTCATCCCTCAT
This sequence comes from Protopterus annectens, assembly GCF_019279795.1. Taxonomy (NCBI): domain Eukaryota; kingdom Metazoa; phylum Chordata; order Ceratodontiformes; family Protopteridae; genus Protopterus; species Protopterus annectens. The sequence continues at coordinate 1,087,277,177 of NC_056744.1, read as the reverse complement.
TAGACCCATTATAGAATACAACACCCCATCTGGTATGTACCTCTCAAGACATCTGCAACAACTGGAAAGGCCCACTAAAATAATCACAGGCCTAAAGCAGATGCCCTATACTGACCGCCTTAAAAAACTCCAGTTATACTCTGAAGCATATCGTCTACTCCAAGGCGATCTCTGCTTAACACACAAGGCCATGTCAAACCCGAAGCTGTTGGACATGCTACACTTAAAGAAATCTCAATCCCTCAGACCCACACGCTCCAAGGATCTAAACCTTGTCATCACAATAAACAAAACATGCTGGAGGGATATGTTCCTGACCCAGAGACTCCCCAAACTCTGGAATAGACTGCCCATACATGTCAAGCAGAGTGCCCCTTTGGCCCTCTTCAAAAGGAACCTTGATGATTGGATGGGAGAAAGGAAATTAACCCAGGGGATCACGTCGGTCACCCTGCTAGACAGGGGTCCAGGGAAGTAAATAGTGTGGGAAGAAATAGGCAGAGAATTGTTATGGCTAGGCTTGTATAGGCCCTAGGGCCAATAGCCTAGTACCAACCTATGAACCTATGAACCTATAATCTGCTGCAGCAGCAAACTAGATCTGAGGTAACTCAAGGTGCATCATGGGATAGGGACTTGGCCTCGAGCTGTCTGAAGATCTCGAGCTTTGTAGTAGGCCGACTCGGAGCCGAGGATCGGCTCCGAACCCATCTGTAAGAATGAACGGTAAGATAGAACTTCACATCTAAGGTTTCCCTGGTGTCCTTGTCTTCTGTTGGTCAATTGTATCAGGCAGTAGGCAAAGATAATGTGGAATTACCTAGTACCCAAGAGTCATAGGTAAGATATTTATTTAGGTAAAATTGGATTTTCCAACTACATACTCTGATAGAGTGGCTGTGTCCTTTTGTGGAGCATAAGAAAATGTTAGAATCTCTGTCAGAGATCTTCAGCAGGTAGAGTTTCCCAGGGATGATACGACAGACTGGGTTGCCAATTGTCTATGGAACCACAGCAGAGTGAAGCAGCTAGAGATCACTGTTTTCCACACACAGGCAAATGGCTTAACGGTGCATTTTAAATGCAGTCTTAGGACTCTTCTGCAAACATCTGCATAGTAATTCTAAAGGATTAGGCTAGGAAGGAAGCACACCAGGAGACAGCAAAGTTTTCAGTGTTCAAGCTACAAAACAGTCTTACAGTGGAGGTGGGAGAGCTACATATAGTTTGTTATACGTGAGAGATAAATTTGGTTTCCAGATAGACTTTAGCCTTGAACCACAGACTACAGCTTAGAGAACATGAAATTATACTTTATGACAATACAAATAAGACTGATTTATTTACTTCAATATAAGAATTATGAAACAAATGGAAATAATGATCCTGGAACAGGAAATATAGAAAAAAGAGAGCAAACAGACTAGGCTTCTGGTCATAAATGTGGAGATCATGAGATGAAAGATAGCTAGAGAGGTATGCCATTTCATCTTTGTATAATCTATTTAACGAGTGAAAAACAGAACTCATACAATGACTTACACCAGCAGAGACGCAACCTATAAACAGAAAGTGGCATGAGGGAAACTTAGTTGCAAAGAGATAGAAATCCTTTATGTAGATCCCAGATATTGGGACCAAACTATACACCACGGCCCATTATTACATTGGGAATAAGTACAAGAAAACTGGCCTCCAAAAAAGACTCTGTCTGGCTTGTATCACACTAAGTTGGGAAGCTAATAGGCAAAGAAAACAAACAAAAGCTGAGATAGCTAAATATTTTGATTGAAGCTAAAATAGAATAGAACTGGCTAACAAAGACAAGTTATTATTTAAAGCTTAAAGAGGCTATTAGCTAACTATAGTAATTTGGAATGTACATTGAGGCAGCAATGAAAGGAGGGTTGGAGAGGAATTTCACAAAAAAATCAGTACCAGGAAGCAGGTTTGTTACCAAGGCTTTCTACGAAGGTGAGAAATGTGTTATTTGCTTTGGAAATGCTTGCATAAATGTTTCTACATGAAGCAGATTTTTTTAAATATATTTAATGTATACTGAAGATGTAAGGGAGGTTAAATCGGCTCATGGGAATACATATTCTGGGAATGTGGAGAGTTAAGTAGCTTAATAAAAGAAGGTTAGCCTCACAAATGGCCTGTTTTTGTGAAACTGAGGCCCTGGGCTTAATGTGCAAGGGTTCACAAAGACACATATAAGGTTCATTACACTAGTAGGGTAAAAAGTTTTTACAAGTCGTCGTCGTGTCTTTCAGCTTTTCCTGGTTAGGGGTCGCCACAGCAGAACTCCGGTCCGCTAATGATTGGCAGTAGATTATTACATGCCAAGTTGCCACCTCTGACGCACAACCTTAAATGAAGATACACCCATTCACGCATGTCTCCACACAGAAGACGCTCTAGCTGAGAATCGAACAGGACACCGTCATACTGTGAGGTGACAACGCTAGCACAGCACCACCACCACAGTTACAAGTAAATGGAAAAATAGATGATGAACCTGAGTGGAAATATGTGAAGAAATGATACAAGAGATAAAACCAAGGGTGGTTAGATCCCAAATGGGAATAGTAGGGAAAACATTATCTTGAAATTGTAACTATAGCAGAGGGCAAGAGAGGTCTCAGTGAAGTTCTGGAGAGAAGATGAGGATATTTAGCCTAATGCAGGAGGCGTGGACTTTACACAAGATAAATTACAGATATATGTTCTCAGTCTAAAATACTCTTTTGCATATAGGTGGAGAACAAGAGAGGGGAGGATTTTAACAGGGCAAGAATTTTGTTGGTCTGTTATTTATTTGGAATGTCAGCCATACCTTGACAGGCTCTTAGTAACTCTAATTATATGGATGGTTATTTTTAGTTATGTTTGCATTAAAGTTATGTTAATGCCAGTAATATGCTTTAGCTGACAGTATAACATTCAATCAGTATATTTTTTAATTAGGAAAAAAACAGTCACTGGCATGGATAATTCGAGCACCATGCATGAGACTGCACAAACATTGTTAACAAATCTATTTGCTTCATTAAAGACAACCCTGTTTGGAAAAAAGCTTAGAAAATTAATAAAACTCCAATAAGTGCAGTCTCATGGTTTTTGTTGAAGTCAGTTACCTGCTTTTTTTTGTTCTGCAAGTTTCATAATTAAAATCATTAAATTACAAAGTAAAAGTTCCTTATTCAATGTTGTTTTCAATGTACTGATGAGTGACAATGCTACTTGACTAGTAATGGATGCAATGGAGTCCACAAATAAATCTGGGAATTTTTAAGACAAGATTAATCATGAGCTGGAGGAAGGCAGCCATGTTGCCTTAATATAAATGAGAAGAAAGTTGATAAAATTGGTTCAATTAAATGTTGTAGAGGTAGCAAATGGCTTGGTAGCAATAAGAAATGAACTGAGGACTTTGACTTGATTGTTTGCAAATGTCTTGAAACATTTGGCAGTGGTTGGAGTGAAGAATGCAAAGTTTCTGAATGACCAGCAAAGAGACATGGATCCCATTAAATGCCTAATATCAAAGATTTGAAATATGGCAATGGAGACAGCCAAACAAATTGAGGAATGGATGAACTACTGACTGCGATGAAGGATAAGACAATGACATGAAATTTGAGATTGTCTGGAGTTCTGTCACTGTTTTCATGGACTATGTGAAAAACAAGATGACTGAATGGACAGTTTTATAAAATATTCATTTAAGTTTGTAGCGGTGACGTAATTTCTAGTGATAGAATCAGACATTAAATATAGGAACCCAAGCCAATAATGATAGTGTTTTTCTGTGTTATAACAACCAGCTAGTATAGTAGCACTTGTGGCAGTATGAGTGAAAGTAATCAGTGGCCTGGTAGCCTTGTCTATATTGAGCATGGTTACTCTGAGGCAACACTGAAACATAAATTAATCCTTTATGAAAGCAATAAAAGAATGTAAGAGTTGAAAATTAAATTGTTATCTTTAAAGTGCTTTGAACTGGTGGGATTTTGATTTCTAAAAAATCTGGATGAAACTATCGCAAAACTAAAAGAATTGCCATTGAGATTAGTGTATTTATAAGTCAAACAGGAGGAGGCAGGTTCTGTCAGATTTTTGAGATATTGATTTTGTTGTTACATGCTATCAAGTCTGTAAACTCAAGTGGGTAGTTGTCCTGAAATGTGCATTGTCTTCAGTCAGACCACTAATCACTGGCAAAGAGTTACCAGTCAGTCTAGTTATTCTGTCACTCCATCACATTGTGGATCTTTCTCTTTTATGTAGACCTTCAGCCTTGACAATTGTGATGTCTTTTTCTGCTGATCTATCTCTTCACAAGATATGTTAGACATATGAAAGTCAATGTCTTGTCATATAAATGTTCAGGATCAGGTCAAGTTTTATCCTGTAAAAAACAGGCTGATTTGTTTTTGAACAGTCCGTTGTACTCTCAGTATTCTTCACTAACACCATAATTCAAATGCATAAGTTTAATCTGGTCACGTTTCTTCACTGTCCAACTTTTGCATCCATATAATAGTATTGAAATGTTATAAGACAAGTTGAATCTTAAGAATACATCTCTCCACTTGAAGATCTTATTCAGATCCTTCATGACCATTATCCCAAGAGTGAACTGCAGTTGGAATTTTTAAGTGTTAACCATAATGTTATGGATTAATGATCTAAGCAAACTAAGCTGAAACTATTTATTTAAATTTGTTTTCTAGCGAGAAATTAATTTATTGATTTGATCACTGCCAGAATCTTTGTCTGATTCATGTCAATGAGCAAACCCATTTTGAGTCTGTGTTTTGTAATCTTAATAAAAAGAAGTTATGTACTTACCATTACATTCCATGTGAGTTGTTCCTCTCACCTTCATTCTTACTGATGGGTTCGGAGCCGATCCCTTGGCTCCGAGTTGGCCAAATTGCAAAGCTCAGGGTCTCCAAACAGCTCGAGGCCAACACCCTATCCCATGATGCTCCTCTACTTTCCTCAGATCTTGTTTGCTGCCAACTAGTAACACAGTCACAGAGTAACAACACCATACTCATATTTCCAGTAATTGGTGAAAGGAAAAAACTTCTCAGAAAAACAAAACAGGCAGAAAGAGTCAGTTCTCGAACTTCCAGAGACTGGCTGGGGGTAGGAGAGTGGGTTGTAAGAATGAAGGCAAGAGGAACAACTCACATGGAACATTATGGTAAGTATATAACTTCTTTATGTGAAGTTGTTCAATCTCACCTTCATTCTTACTGATGGGTAGCGTCCCCAGCACCACATTCTTGGGTGGCTCATGGGAGTACCTGCCTAAGGACAGCAGAACCAAAGGAACCCCTGTACCTAGAGGTCTTGTCTACTTTGTAATGATTAATAAAGGTATGCAGCTTTGACCATGTAGCTGCCGCACAAATAGAATCTATTGGTAGCCTGGCCAAAAAGGCTGTAGAAGTAGAAACAGCTCTAGTTGAATGAGCTTTAACTTTGTTTTCTAAGGGAATATGTGCAGAACTATAAACAAAGGATATGCAGTCTGAAAGCCACTTAGATAAGGTAGGTTTGGAAACTGTGGCACCTTTCCTGGAATCTGAAAATGACACAAACAGCTGGTCAGATTGTCTGTGGTCTTTTGTCCTGTCTAAATAGAAATGAAGCTGTCTGTGAACATCAAGCTTGTGAAGCATATACTCCAATTGATTAGTATGATTATGAAGGAAAACTGGAAATTCAATGGTCTGATTTAGGTTGGATTCCATGCAAACCTTTGGTAGGAAAGAGGGGTTTGTTCGGAGGGAAACTCTATCCTTGTGAAATATCAAATATGGATGCCTTACCAATAGGGCCTGTAATTCTGAAACTCTGTGTGCAGAGGTGATAGCCACTAGGAAAATAGTTTTCTAAGAGAGAAGTTTCAATTCACAGGAAGATGCCGGCTCAAATGGAGGAAGAATAATCTTTGACAGAACAAGATTTAGATTCCATGGAGTAGTAGGGGATCTAACAGGGGGCCTCAAATGTATTGCACCTTTTAGAAAGGCCTTTGCCATTGAATGAGACATGACATTGTCCCCTAGTTCACCAATATGAAAATTTGATATAGCAGCCAGTTGAACTCAAATAGTCACTGCTGCAGCCCCTTCATTAAATAGCTTGGTCAAAAATTCCAATACATCCGAAATCGAAGCAAGGAATGGTTCAATGTTGTTTTTCTGGGCCCAGATAGAAAATATCCTCCATTTACTAAGATAAAGCTTTTGAGTTGAGGATTTATGGGAAGACAGTAGTACTATGCTGAGCTTCCGCTGACAAATTTTGGAACCTGGCTATACTTGGATTTGGAGCAGCCATGCTGTCAGTTTGATGGACTGTAGAGAAGGGTGAAGAGCTCCTGACGAGTGAGTCAGAAGGTCCAGCACTGGGTCCAGGATCCAGGGCTCTTCCAAAAGATGAGGCTTCAGGAAGGGAACAAAATCTGATGAGGCCAAAAGGGGGCTATTAAGATAACTGTCCTTCCCAGGGCACTGGCTTTTTGCAGAACTTTGGGAATTAGCGAAAAAGGCGGGAAAGCAAAAAGAAGACCCGGGGGCCAATCATGTACAAGAGCATCCCTTGGGAACTCCCCCACTGGGGGGATTAGGGCAAAGTAGTTGCTGCATTTGGTATTTGTGAGAGTCGCAAGGAGATCACAGCAAGGCTGGCCCCATCTGTGGAAGATCATTTCCACCACTTCGTTCTTGAGAGACCACTCATGTGGCAACAGAATAGCTCTGCTTAGTTTGTCTGCTATCACATTGGATTTTCCTGGGATATGCATTGCTATCAGAAAGCGCTGTGTGGACTCTGCCCAATGCCATACTCTCAGGTCTCTTGACATAGGGGATAAGATCTGGTCCCTCCTTGTTTCATTATATACATGACTACTGACATGTTGTCTGATTGGACTGCAATGGTCTCCAGAGGAAGAGAGTCTTGAAAGGACTGCAACGCTAAGAGTACCGCTCTCATCTCTAGGACATTGATATGCAAGAGAGCCTCATGTTCTTGCCATATGCCTTGGGCTGTCAGTCCCTGATAATGCCCCTCCACCTGATCAGTGAGGCATCCGTTGTCACAGTTGCAACTGGAGTCGGCAGAATAAAGGGATGTCCCATGATTACCGATTCAGACGTCAGCCACCACTAAAGATCCCTCTTGCATGAGTTGATTATCCAAACCAGGTAATCCATAGGTAATTCTTGAAAGGTCCACTGTGTGAATAGTAGCCATTGAAGAATGTGCATGTGTGACCTCGCCAAAGGTATTGCTATAATAGCTGCTGCCATGGTGCCCAATAGTCTGAGAATCTCCAATGCCAGTGCTCTGTGCTTTGGGAGAATGTCCAGAATCTGTTGTCGAAGGATAAGTATTCTTTCCCAAGGAAGTTTTTGGGACATGTTGACGGTGTCTGTTTGCTCTTATAAAGACGGTATGCTGTGACAGCGATAAGGCAGATTTTTCTGAATTTATAGTTATCCCCAGTTGAGAGCAGAGGTCTAAAGTAATGTCCCTTGCCTGTATGAGATGATGCCTGGCGAGTGCGGTAAGGAGCCATCATCTAAATATGGAAACACCCGGATTCCTTGATGCCTCAAGTGAGCCATCACCACTGCCATACATTTGGTAAACACTCTGGGGGCTATAGTGAGACCAAAGGGCAGGGCTCGAAAATGGTAATGACTGGCCCCCAGCCGAAAGTGCAGATGATCCCTGAATGGCCTGGCCATCTTTATATGGTAGTACACATCCTGGAGATCTATTGAGCACATCCAATTGTCTTTCCCTAAGAATGGGAGTATAGACTGAAGTGTGACCATCTGGAACTCTGTCTTTTCCACAGATCTGTTGAGTCTGCTGAGATCTAGAATCGGTCTCCAGTCCTCTGTTTTCTTTGGTACTAAAAAGAATCTTGAGTAAGTTCCGGAGCCTTTCTGGTCTGCCGGGACTGATTGGATGACTCTTTTTTCTAGCAACTTTTGAATCTCTATTGTTGCTATGTCCCGAAGAATAGGTAGAACATCTGGGTTCTTTCTTAAAGGTTTTGGACATGAGTGAAAGGGGATAATATAACCTCTGGATATTATACTTTGTATCCAGTTGTCTTTTGTGATTTTGAGCCAGGTGCCTAGGTACAAAGATAGACGTCCCCCTACTGCCTCCAGAGGTGGACAGGCGGGCCTCCTTTCAGGAGCGCTGATAGGGTTTCCCAAGGAACTGATCCCTGTCACCCTGGTTCTGTGGACCCCCTCTGCTGCATGGATGGCATCTTTCATTATTGCCCCCTCCCCTGCCCCTGGAGGGGGTTTCACCTTGTGTGCCCAAAAAGGCTCCTTGGGATTTGCTGAACCACATTTTCCCACCCCACTGGCCTTTGGGATAAGGTCTAGTAGGTGTGAAAAAATGGACTCCTATGGTAGATAGAGTCTTTCCGTCTTGTTCACATCTGGTGAGGGTCTCTTTAACTTTAGGTCCAAAAAGTGAGGAACCATCAAATGGGGCATTCACAAAGGATGACTTGAAAGGTTCCGCAAAAAAACACAAACTTATCCAGGAATGTCTCCGAAGAGCTATTCCTGTACCCACTACCCTACTTGTCCTATCAGCTGTGTAAGACATGAGACATATGGAAGAGTTTTAGGAATTAAGGATAGCAAGCTGAGATATCACCTTATCAGCTACTGCACCCTGAAGAGTATCTCCAAGCTCTTTTAGGAGATCTCTTTGAAGCCTGGTAAAGTGAGTTAAATAGTTCAACGAATGAAGAGCAAATGTCGTAGAACTGAACATGCGCTTGTCAAACCTGTCCATAATCCTGGACTCTCTATTAGGAGGATGGACAGACATAGAGGTCTCTGATATCTCTTTCTTAGTGGCTGCCACAACCACCATGGCATCAACAGGGATAGGTTTAGATATAAAAGTCTTATCATGAGGTGCAGAAATATATTTGTTTGGTCTTCTAGGGACAAGTCCCATGGTATCTGGTGACTCCTACGCCCTTCGAGATAAAAGATCCATCAACTCATTGAATGGTGGAGACACCCAAGAGGTGGAGGGTCGGGACCCAAAAGCTTTCAGGAGCACTGATTCATCCTTGGAAGGGTTGATGGGCTGCCAGTCATCCCTCGGCTGCAGGATCTTTAGGATATCTGTGAAGTATATATCCACAGAGGGGGACCTTGGGGACCCTTCCAATTCCTCTAAATCAGTGTCAGATGTGACAGATTCCTGAGGGGAATCTACATGTTTCCTCTTACATGTCCTCTTCCTAGGGACCTCCTCAGTGGGAGCTTCTGGGGAGGTCTCAGAAGAGCAGGGTTCCCCTGAGGGGGCTTCCTGAGGCTCCGTGTCCCTACACTTACGATGGATCTGTGGTGATGGAGAAGATTTCGGTGCTTTATGGGAAGAGGTAGTCTGTTCAGAAGTTGTGACTGTCTGGGGGGACAAGACCCTCCTCATGGCATCGAAGGCACCAAGGCACCAAGGCTCCAATGCGAGGAAGCCCCCGGGTCCGAAGACATCAAGGACTCCTCCCACACCAAAGTCGCCAGCTCCAATCCCAAGGTGGGAGCTGAGCTCATCCATGCCGAAGCCCCGAAGGGGAGAGTCAGAACCAAAACATCTGTTCAACTCCCCTCACCAGAACTGATGGGTGAGTGTCAGCTCCCAGAGTCTGCAGCTGGGGCCAAAGACATCAGAGTTATCAGTGCCAATAGGTCAGACATGGGTGTCGGCGCTGACAGTTTCACAATCAACTGATCAGTTACCTCCGGCTCCAAAGGCTCGACTCAAGTCGGAGGAGGAACAGTAAGCAGGGTAGGTGACTTAATTAGCTCCGAATCTGCCAGAGTCGAAGCCGATAAAATTTTAGGTAGCGATGGATTCTGTAGTAATCTCCTCACCACATGATCCACATCTGAATCCGATAGTCTGGAATCTTGAGAGGAGGCCACAGAAGGAGCAGGTGAACTGAGAATCAGAGACCTTAGGGTCAGAGATACCAGCTCCAAGACTGGGGACCGGCTCCTACCCACTACCTGAACAGTCGGCTCTGCTATCTGTGAAGCTGAGTCAGATACCTTCTTTGATACCTTCGGAGTCGAAAGGCCTTTTGGCTCCGAACCAGAAACAGAAGTGGAAGAAGAAGTTTTTGGTTTTTCCTGAGGGGCTGAGTACAAATCTGATTGAAAGGCAGACTTAATAAGGCCCCTTTCCACTAGTTTCCTTTTTCTCTCTGTCAGAACCCTGGTACTAAAACCATGGCACACAGAACATACTTCTTGAAGGTGGACCTCGCCTAAACAATAAACACAGATGGTGTGACCATCTGTGAGAGACATTTTCTGATTACATTTGGGGCATTTCTTGAAGTCCGACTTCACCTTTTCAGACATGTTAATCCACTAGACAATGTCAGAAAACAACTGAATAATCACAATCAAATCCAAAATATTATTTAGAGCCAAACTTGGCCATCATAACAATCTGTATTTAAACAGTCAAGTTATTTCTAAAGAAAATAAAGACTAACTTTGGCTACGAAATAAAGTAATAAAGCCTGACCAGCTAAGAGAAGAGGTTACTTAACTGTTTCAGCAATCTGCTATTGAAAAAGAAATTAAAGCCTAACTCGGCTATAAAACAAGGTAATTAAGCCTAACCGGCTAAAGTAATTCTGCTAAAGCCTAAACTTGGCTATGAGGGGATAGGGTACAAGATGCCTAAGCAGGCACAAAAAAACGGCCTAGTGCCAATAATGGAAATCCTTTCCACTAACTTCTTTGTAAATTCCTCACAAAATGGGGAAAGTAAAGAAAATACCAGCCTAACTTCAGCAAAAGGGAAAAATTCCTCTAAATAGAAGATTAAGAAGAAACCAAAAGGAAAAACTTTACTTAGCTGACTACCAAAAACAGCCTGAGCTGAAGGAACATGCTCGATCTGTTACAGCGGCAAACTAGATCTGAGGGAATTCGAGGAGAATCATGGGATACGGTTTTGGCCTCAAGCTGTTTGGAGACCTCGAGCTTTGCAATTTGGCTGACTCGGAGCCGAGGGATCAGCTCTGAACCTATCAGTAAGAATGAAGGCAAGATTGAACAACTTCACATTAGATGTTTTAGATTGCCTTCACTTTCAGCCAGTGATATGGTATCATCAGCTGAGCAAACCATGCTGATAATTCATCCAATGTCTACACCTTGATTTTCTTCACACAATCCTGCTTCTCTGATTATCAGTTGTACAAATAAAATATGCAGCCTTGCGATACACCTCTATTGATTCTAAACCACGTTTTTCCTTGTTCTATGTGAAGTGTTGTTTCTTGACTGTTGTAAAGATTGTGCATAAGAACTAGCATGTGTTCTAATATTCCCATATTTCTAGTGTGGCCAAGAGTTTTCATGATTTATGCAACCAAAAGCCTTGCTATAATCAGTGAAGCACATATAGCTATAATTTTGATGTTTTTATCTTTCCAGAGATTCATCCCATGTCTATGATTATGTCTCTTGATCCTTACTGTTTCTTGAATCCTGTTGACACCTCTATATTTTCCACTGTATAAATGTAGGAAGAATTTGACTAGTATTGCCTGATTTCCACAATCAGTCTGATCACCTTTCTTCCAAACTAGTATAAACGCCATTTTTTTTCCTGCCAGTTGTCTGTAATGCTGTCTTACAAGATTCTGCCAGGAAATCTGAAAGTACTGTAGCAGGTCCATCTGAACATTGTACTACTTCAGTAGGAATACTATCAATGTCTGGTGTTTTTTTTCTTTACTAAAGCTTTCAATACTTCTTCTATTTCTTCTTTGGAGACTGGAACTGGATAATAACATATAGGTTGAAATGATTATTGATCTGTTTAATCTTTAAAGTGTAATGACTCAGTGTAGCATTTCCACATTTTATTATTTATAGGTTTACAGGTTCATAGAAGATTACTGGGCTAATGGCCCTAGAGCCCTTACAAGCCTAGCCATATTTATCCTGAGTTGCTCAAATTGTCAGTGGTTAGGTGAGTGAAGATCGAAGAGGTAACAGTCTTTGGTAGTCAATGACAACTTCAGTGGCAGCTCGTGCTATTGGACTGCAGGACTGCAGCCCCCCCCCCCAGTTTCCAGCTGTACAAAACCAAATCCTGGAACTCCAGGCTGTATGGCTGTACAAAAATAAAAAAAATCCCAGACCTCCGTGCATGCATGCTTGGAAATTCGAATCTGGACTGCTGTTTAACCAGTCCGGATTCGGAAAGAAGGCAGCACTCTGTAGATGCCCCAGAAGTCTATGCGGTCACAACTGCATAGACTGAAGGGGATCGGACTGCAAGGTCTTCAGTCTGTGCATGCTCGGAACAAACTAGGCAGTGCATGCATGCGTGTTCATTCCAGTGCTGAGCTGGTGGTTTGAAACAAGACTTTTTGACTGCATGGGGACTGATTCTTTTTAATGGGACTCAAGCTTTTGAAACGGGACTGGACTTCTGCATCAGAGCATGGGGACTGCTTTGAAACAGGGACTCTGCATCCGGATTTCAGGTACTGTGCTGAAACGGGACTGCTTTATAGGGGTGTGTGTGTGTGTGTGTGTGTGTGTGTGTGTGTGTGTGTGTGTGTGTGTGTGTGTGTGTGTGTGTGTGTGAGAGACAGTGTGGTTTGTATCTGATATATGAAGGATAAGGAATGAATGTAGTATTGGAAATCAAATCACAAAGCAGTAGGCTGACTATATCAGAAAAAAGAAATCTGAATGCAGCCTCATTAAGGAAAGAAACTGCTGTATACTTTTACTTTAAAAAACAAGAACAAACAGCTTCTGCATTTTTGCAACCCAACCGTTATTGTCACCTTGTACCAGCTCAGAGACCAATTAATGCAGAATTTCATTAATGCTAGTGATCGGTGCTTGTACTGACAAACACAGGGGTCGATACGGAAATGGTATGGAATCATGTACTTTGTGGGTTACATGTGCAACTGTGTGGATGCTGCAGTCCTGTGAATGCCCTCCTCTGGAGGAGTTACCTAGTAACTATGAACCTGTTATCAGTTTGCCATCCATTCCCTATTGCAATATTACTAGTTTATCATTTTTTAATGTAACATAAGCAATTTACAACTTATCTTTTTTAATCTGATACACTGGCAGGGTCTAACAGATATTAGTGGTCTGTATGTTGGCTTTTGTTGATGAATTTTTTTAATGTAGTATCCTGGCAGTGTGCTCTGTGGACTGTTGTTGATAGTTTTAATATAATATACTGGCAGATTCAACCAGATACTAAGGAGACAACGTGTTTTGGGGCTGTTGATGAATTTTTTTTTAATATACTATCCATGCAGGGTTAGCCAGATACTAAGGAGGCATTGTGCTTTGGAGGCTGCTTGACTTTGGATGCCTTTTTTTCTAATAAAATATCCTGGCAGAGGTTAGACAGATACTAGGTATGTAGTGTGTTTTGGGGACTACTGGTGAATGATTTTTTTTAACTTAATATCTTTTAACTTAATATATTTTAACTTAATATCTTTTTTCAGGGTCAGTCAAGACAGATTAGGATAGCGTGCGGATGTTTTGTTGTTGAAACTCTGGCCTTACATGACAAAAGTGTGTATGGGTGAACTAAAGTAAGATCACCTGCAAGCTCTTAACTATGTGATGCAAAAGAAATACAGTAATCTAGCCATTGCCGTCTCTCTCCATTACTTTAGACTTTGTAGGCTCAAAGCAGATACTGTGGGTATGCAGTCAGGCTGGGGGGATATGCCTAGTACATGTGAATGAAATAAAATGGTAAGCACGATCAATGTTGTTCCCAGTGTAACATAACTCTGCCTTATGAGGTCTTTTGCAGCCCTCCTTTGATTTGAAGTCACCAGCCGCCACTGAACAACTTCCTCTGTCCAGGAGGGACATGGGTGCCACCCCAGGAGTGAATTTATGGTCACGCATCCATTGACTTAGGTTGTGTTTGAACAGGGTCAGGGAGGAACTCTGTTTTGTGTGAATTGGAAGCTTGTTCCAGAGAAGTGGTAGTCTCTGGGAGATGTGTCTGTCTCTTCAGCATGACCTGCTCATGTCAGAGGCTAGGTTAAGATCCCTGGAGTGAATGACTCTTGTGCAGTTTGATTTACGAATATGTAGCATTTCCATCAGGGATCGGTCAGAGACTGTCCTGTAAGCCAGGCACAGGTCACCTTTTAGCAACCTGTAGGAGACAGAATACAGTGACAGGGCTTTCAATCTTTCCCCATAGGATTTATTTTGTGTACCCTGTAATTTCTTGGTGAGAAACTTCTGTGGTCTCTCCAATTGTTGCAGGTGTCAGGTGAGATATATGCAAAAGGGAGCATTGACTCCATTATTAGTCCTATGAGGGCCACGTATAATGGAATTATAGCATCCTTAAATCTAGATGTGATGCCTTTACTTATAAGATATGCCACATAAAAAGATTTCCTTACTACTGTGGATACGCGGTGGTCAAAAGTTCTGATTGCTATCAACCTGAGTACCCAGATCATGTACCACTGGGTATACATTTAAAGGGGTCCTGTCTATAATGTAATTAGCAGGGATGTCAGCTTTCCCAAAGGCAATAATAATAATGCATTTTTTGCATTTAGATTTAATCTGTGGCTTTTGCACCAATTATTTGTCTGTGTTAACCCTGTCTGCAGTATATTAACATTGTTGGGGGACTCAGTGATTGCTCCCAGTTTGCAATCGTCAGCAAACTTGGTCAGCCACAGGCTGTCCAAGTTTGCCCGGACTTCTGAGAAATAAATTCCAAAGAGTAAGGGGCTCAGCACAGCACAGAACCCTGTGGTATGCCACTGGTGACTGGTCTTTTGCTAGAGGTGAAGTCACCCACTTTGACAGAATGTGTCCTGTTGGTGAACCAGTTGGCTACCCATCTGGTAATGTAGGAGTTAATTTCCAATTGGGAGAGTTTCTCTATTATACCTGAGTGGGGGGTTGTGTCAAATCCCTTGGCTAGGTCAAGATAGGCAGGATGTACTGTCTTTCCTTCATCCAGGGCCTTGGTTCATAGGTACATAAGTTCATAGGTAGATACTAGGCTATTGGTCCTAGGGCCTATAATATGCCTAGCCAAATGGTACCCTGGCTTTTGCCAACCAAGAAAATTATTTTCCTGTGCCCCTGTCAAGCAGAGCCACAGAAGTGATCCACGGGGTGAATTTCCTATTTCCCATCCAATCGTCAAGATTTTTCTTGAAGAGTGTTAATGAGGAGCTTTGTTTGATATAGATAGGTGTTTTGTTCCATAGTATGGGAAGTCTCGAAGAAGTCAACTATCTTTAACAGGCATGATATACAGTTAATGAATCCAAGTTGGGCTGGGTCCAGAGTTTGGATATTACCTATGCACTTGTTAATAAGGTCCACAGTAATTCTTTCCATGGCTTTGCAGATGAAGCTAGTCAAGCTTGTGGGCCTATAATTCCCAGGGTGGGTTGATGATCCCACCAGTTTTTGTGCTTAGGGATTATTGTTGCTGTCCTCCATTCTGCCTGAATATAGCCAGTTTGCAGGCTGTGGTTAAACAGAGATCCAAGTGGGTCTCCCAGGTCATGTTTTAAGTTGTTTAAAAGGCAACCTGGGATGTTGTCTGATCCCATTGATGCCGTGTTTCTGGCTTTGTAAAGTGCCAAAAAGACCTGTTCTCTTGAGTAATAGCCTGAGCAATGGTGGCAGGTGTACTTTAGAGAATGACTGAAGGGGACAAGGGGGTGGGGTTTGCTCCAAATCTGTCAGCTAGCAGGCTGTCAAGGACTTGACAAGATCTCTAATTTGTTTGTTTAAGCTAGAGAGGGATTTCTTCCTCTGCTGAGCCAGTTGTCTCTTGTTCTTGGACATTAATTTATTTCTCGTTGTATAGCCTGTTTATACTAACCCTTAGACCATCATTTAGCATAGATCCCTGAAAGTATTTTAACTTTCCCAGTTAAGACTAGAATTTTCCTTTTAGATTTTGTAGTTCTAGAAAAGCCAGTCTTGTTCATACTGTAATATATTCTGAATCTATTTCCTTGCAAATGTCATTGTAATAGTTATATGTTTCATATAACAGTAACTTAGAAATTTCAACTAAATTCTAGAACTGCCTCTCTTTCTCATTTGGATTTACCTGCTTTATTTTTCTGAACAATATTTAAGGGCGCATCAGTCAGGCATTTAGGCTCTTTTTGCTTTTTCACTTTTTTGTAGGGACTTTTCGCTCTCTTGAAAAACAACTTTTTTTCCCTAAAATTCTTCTGGCGCTCTGTCATTTGTATATAATGCAGCAAATCAATTTTGCTGAGAGAGAGATAGAGAGAGAGAGAAACAGTTATACAACTGAAGAAATAGAAGATGAATGGAAGATAATTTGCATTCTAGGGATAAAAGACAAATGTTCATGTATGAAATCTCTGGAACAAGAGAACTTAAAAATACAGTAATTCTACCTAAGTAGGGCAATATAATAAATGTATG
The DNA here is from genome assembly GCF_019279795.1 of Protopterus annectens. Taxonomy (NCBI): domain Eukaryota; kingdom Metazoa; phylum Chordata; order Ceratodontiformes; family Protopteridae; genus Protopterus; species Protopterus annectens. Next base: position 1,087,260,621 of record NC_056744.1, on the reverse strand, counting down.
TTCGACAAAATGTAGAAGTTTGGTAGGATATTAGATTTTGGTTTGGGTACCAGGAAAATAATTACTTTTCATACTTTATAGATAGAAGCAATTCTAAAATATGGTAAAGATGGTACCATTTATGTGGCCAAATAAAATGTACAAATATTACCTGCTATCTTATTGATATTAAGCTATGTATATTAGTATAAATTCAATAACATTTTCAAGCAAGTGTTTGTATTAATTAGGTTTTGAGATATTTATGGCAACTGAACAAATATAAAATAAGGTGAACAATTAAATATAAGAAATGGTTAAAATTAAGTTTGGATTGGAATAATTTAAAATTATTAAATCATATGACTGAGCACTTCTTCATATTAAACAAAACAAGGGGGGAGTATGGGATGGCAAAATGGTTAAGGTCTAAACCTCACAGATGCAAGGTACAGGGTTTGACTCTGGTCTCTGGTTATTGGCTAGGCTTGTAATAGTCTGAAGACTGATAGCTTAGTATTTATTTTCTTTTCTTTCTTCTTATTGTGATCACCAAATTAAAATAAATCAAATGTTGGACATTTTATCTTTTCTCCTTTCATGTACTTTAAATAGTGCTTGCATTTATCAGGTTTTGGGAGCATACTTAGTGATTGTGTATAGAATCATTAGAATATAGTAAATTATACAACGACCTCCCATTAATATTCCAAAACGTGCATGCTGATTGGTCAGCTTGCATGTTGTAAATCAGACTTATACAAATGGAAAAAAATCTGGTCGCCTGGACTTTTTCCATTAGTATTAAGTCTTTTTTTTTTTTTTTACAGCAACGGAGAACGCAAGATCTCCGTTGCTTTTTAGAAACTGATTCGCTATGTTAAAGGAGTTTAACATAGCGAGACAGCTTTAAAAAAAGTAACAGAGATCTTCCTTTCTCCGTTGTTTTTTTTAAAGCTGTCTCGCTATGTTAAATGGGTTTAACATAGAGAGACAGCTTTAAAAAAAGCAATGGAGATTCTCCATTGCTTTTTTTAAAGCTGTCTCGCTATGTTAAACTCCTTTAACATAGCGAGACACTTTCTAAAAAGCAACGGAGATCTTGCTTTCTCCATTGCTTCCACCCACAGCTCTGATGTACTGCATAAGCATACGCATGCGCAGTACATCAGAACTGCAGCAGAATACCAGACAGCTGCGGAAGGGCAGCACGGAGGCATTATACAATGCCATTATTTAAGAAAAGTATTTTTTTTCTTAAATAATGTCATTGTATAATAGCAATAACCCACTTCTGGGTATGGGTAATGCTGGATTTACCCACGGTTGTCTTTGTTTGGCCACTTGGGCTTCACCCTCATGACCAAACCACACCAACCGTGGATAAATCCAGCATTACCCACACCCAGGCATGGGTTATTGCTTAAATATTTAACATACCAAACTATTAAAATACGTTCTAAATGAAAATGGCATGATATAGACCAAATGACTTATTCATTTTACAAACTAAACAACTGCTGCCAAGTATGGTGAAGTAATAACAATAATCAAATTACAAAACTATAAGAAAATGCTCATTTACATAGCATAAATCTTATTTTTTCTTTTCACAAATATTTCCTTTCACTGGAAAGACAGTTGTTTGGGAATACTGACATTATGTAGAAGTGATGGAGTGATAATTTTATGGAAAGGTTGATACCAAATTTTAGATGGTATGTGACACAGAACTGATCAGCTATCTGACCAAACTGTATAAAATGAATGTGAAAATAATACGCTAAGAGAGCTGTGTTAACCATGTGAAAATATTAATATTGGATAGAACTGAAAATAGTAGGATATTGATTACATGAGGTAGTAATTTTACAGACTGAGCAACTACTGCACAGCTTGATGAAGAATTAACCATATGGCAATTAACATTGTAAGATGTTCTGGTATGTAATGTAACATAAATGCAAGCTATTTCTCTTTTTCATAAATATTATAATTTAATCAGATAATCACGAAGATTATGGTATGGAGGTTATCCCTGTGTGTTCACTATGGATTTCTTTCAAATATTTCCTTTCTTCATACAGTCATCTGAAGTGTTACAAGATCACTCATGAATGTATTTGCTAGAGAATTTTTGTTTAAATCTAAATATGAAATTGGCTTGTACTGAAAAGTAACTTGATGTGCAGAACTTTTTTTAGCTCATAACTTAATTACTGAAAATAACATTGCTTAAGAACTGCAAAAAGGGGTCCATAGAGAAAATGCAAGAATGTGACTGGTGCTACTAATAAATACGATCATGAGTGAAGCCTCATCATGCTGTTTAAATACCTGTCAGTCGAGTAACCACTATCTGAAATATAGTCATGAGCTATATTAAAGTACATTAACAACATTGTCTTATACGTCCAACAATGAGAATAAAAACACCATCCCACGTATTTACTAAACACTGTCTAAATAAAGACCAGACATTTTGGGGGTTATACTGTGCCAGACCATTCATGCACCATACCTGGCAAGGAGACATTTAAAAGTTGATTATAGAGTTTAGCCAGTGTATCACCAAGATTTTAGCATAGCTTTGCAAACCAAGGGTTGGGCTTAAGATAGGCAGTTCACTATGCTCCTACGCTGCCTACACTGAGACACTTCAGTTCCAAATTATTTTCATCAGTAGTCTTTGAGGAGTGTAGCTGTTTAAATCTGTTATGCCTAGGTAACCCACCCACTGATAGTTTTCTAGATGACCCCTTCCACTGCCTGAAGTTATCTGCTAAGCTACTACTAGACTTGGGTTGTTCAAGTTTCCCACATCATTGTCATGCTTCAGGTCTACTGGGAACTAGAAACCAGTAGTAATATTGCAACAGAAACAGAATCATTTTACCACAGGAAATGAACTTCTCTTTTGGGCTGTGTAAGGGACAAAGTCTTAATATAAGTATAGTTCCCCGAAATAAGAAAAAAGACTCCAATTTTTGCAGAGCATAGATAATAATCCTTGTCAGCCCAGCCGAGGAACTTAAAGAGTGCTTGTCTAGAATTAGATCCACTTGGCTAGGGTGATGTAAAGTGCTATGGGCTCACTCAACAGTAATAAATCTGGCTGGCAGCAGATTGACAGACCACACTGATTTCTCAAGCCTGTGAAGCAAAGATTACTTCTCTTTTGGCAGTTTTCCATATCTTCTGTTTTGCCCAAATCTGAAATCATTCTTTCTTAAATTTGATAAAACAAACCTTATGGCTCATGGGACACCTGGCTTGATTGTGAAATGCCTCTTCCAAAAAAGTGATGTGTTGGCAGCATTCCTCCAAAGCCTCCTCACGTGAGCTATTCTCCACATTTTGGCTGCGTCTGCCAATATATTGTTGATTAAAGCAGTCATTGCATCCAGTTTATTGGATGTACCAGTTTGAATTTGCTTCTCAGCTAAAATGCCCAATGTTGCCAGGTCACCCAACACCCCGGACAATCTCCTGACTGATACTCCTTCAACCCAAAGTTAAAGAACATAAGCAAACACCTTGCGGTCACTAACACACATACACACAATATCAACTGCAACCTTTTAAATTAATCCAAGTACTGCACTTGTACTTGATTGGAAACTATTCAATACTGCCACCACCTAAAACAGTTTACATCTGAGGCAGCTACCCCCTTTGCTCCTTACACTAGTTATAGTACTAGATGCTGTTGCTCCATCTGTTTTACTATTCCAGAAATGCCTACAACTCAAATGTTGTCGAATTCCCCACTGGTTAAAAACACTATAAACCCAAATTATTAGAGATTAGCTAAATTTATTCATTTTTTGGGAGTGGGGCTTAATAATGAAATTCAGTATAATTCTTAATGGTACTCTCAGGGAACTGTCTTCACATTTTCACTGGTATCTTTGATTCCATATGTGTGAAATTTCTGTAGCCTCTAAGCATATCACTTTGCTGCTGCCTTCAAAGTATACTTTTCATATTGCAGTTCTTACAACTTTAGCTCTGTTGGTAGTAAATCTTTACATCATGCCATTCACATGTGCCCATAATATAGTCATCCCTCTGTGCACAGTTCACACAGCTGCTTAAACTCTGAGGTGTTAAATTACAGTTATCAGATTTTATAATTTTGGCATCCCAAACATTGCAAACATGCTATCTATTGCAAGAATTTGTAACGGCTGCCTTGGATGCTACAGGATTCAATATGGGGAAACTTGACTATTAAGCCATTGATTCTTACTTGACATACTAAGCAGAAAGTGAGTTCTTGTATGTTGCCTGGAAAGGTATACTCATCCAAATAAGAAGCTGCCTTGATTCCTGAGATGAGTATTTTCATCCACAACTTACTGTGACTAAGCTTACTTATAGTATTAACTATATAAAACTCAAATTGAGCTGTATCAACAGTATTTTATCTAAAAGTGTAGTTTATGAAAGTAGGTTCACATCTGCAAAATCAAATAAAAACACTAACTGACCCCATCCACACATGCTGTTCCTGTATACCTCATGCATCTATAAGTAATGATCCCCTGCCTGAAAACCTTTTTAGTGAGTTAATCCCTACCACAAGTCTCAATTTATTTTAAAGTGTATGCCTTTGCCACATGAAAAATTGATTTGATCAATTAACAGCTTTTTGATGATGTTCAGTATAAAGCACAATTTCTGGAGCTTTTTCCCAGCTTGGATGAAGTGACATGTCTTTGCAATCACACCTCTGTTTTCCAATGATATATGTAAATACCATTAAATATGGGTCTATATCACACAGTCGAAGTTCTGTAACTTCGAACACCTAATGGTCTAACCATTATGTTCGAAGTTATAGAACTTCGACTACAGAAAAAAAAAAAACGGACAACAAAATAAATTGTTGTAAGCAGGGGGTTAAGCCTACCTGCACCCCCCATACCCCCGCTACTTAAATATACCAACTCCGAGATCGCACCACCTTGAACTGAATGGAAATCTTCACTTATGGAGATTTCCATTCAAGCGCTCGAACTTTTACAAATTCAAACCTATGGTCTCGACCATATGTAGTTCGAACTTGTAAACGTTCAACTACGTGATAGGAACCCTTGAACATGTACTACAGAGGTGTGTTTTTTAGTGCCCCAATAAGGTCCATTCAGTTCTGACTAAAGCCATTGAATGGGCTAGTTTATCCTAATCTTAGATGCTTGTTTCTAACAGACTGAACGTTCCATGTATACATTTCTACTGCAATGAGGATCTGTTCCAAATGATCATTGATGTCTGCGTATATTGTATAGATGAGGGGAAACCTGACTTCAACCTGTGTTGAAGGATGCAAAAGCAGTTGTACAGTGCAAAGTGATCTGATCCTGCTCACTTCCTCTCTGTAAGTTCTGTAGAAGAAATTAATGTGAATGCATGCGCCGTAATTTGAATGCATGTTCCATTCTCCCAGAATGTTTGTCATGGTAGGCATTATGAACTTCAGGAACGTTCTAGGAAAAGTGCTCCAATAAGTATGGTAATCACTGAAGAAACTATTTTGCCTTCTTTACTTATCAAGCAGGACAAGACAGTAGGTTTACTCAGTGAACATTCTTTTTTTGGGTGTAGGTGGGCTGAACTGAAATCATATAAACACTGTGTATTGGATCTTTTTGTTTCTATTTCACAGTCATTGGTTTTAAATGCTATTGCTATTTAAGCATTTTTTCTCACTGCTTTGCCCCTTTGTTACTTAAACACTGGGTATTGATCATGTTCTGAAGAAAGTGTAAGCAATAAATGTTTGAAGGTAAATGTAGCCTTTTTACTATATACAGTACAAAATTATATATTTTTGATAGGAAAAGTGTGTTGTTTTTGCATTTTATTTTAAGCTACTGTTCATCCCTGCTAAATGCATCAAAGTGAGTTTCTTAATTCTTACAAAGAAAAAGAGAAGTTATGTACTCACCATAATGTTCCATCTGTATTGTCCATTTTCATTCTTCTTCAACAATTGGTTTCAGATCCAACCCTCTGATCTGACTTGGCTGCTTTTTACAGCTTGTGGATACTGAAAACTCTCGAACTCCTCCCTTAACCATAATGCTCTAGTCCCCTACCATACCTCAGATCTTGTTTGTTGGCCTTATAGCTTCATAGAAAAATAGAAACAACACTAAGATGAGAACCCAATACCTGGAGCTCAAAGGGAGGAGCATTGGTTTCCTTATTATCCTGTCATTCTTCCAGAAATCACAAACCAAATGGTAGGGGGTTGAAGGGAGGGGGAGTGGAGGAAGAATGAACATGGTCAACACAGATGGAACATTATGGTGAGTACATAACTTCTTTATCTAATATTGTCAAATTTCATTCATTCCTCAACAAATGAGCAGTGTCCCCAGCTACCTGAATCCTGGGAGGACTCTAAGGAATGATATTCTGAGCACTATTGAGCCAAAAGCTGCTCTTCCCTTCAAGATCAGATCCAATTTGTAATAAGAAATAAAGGTATAAGGATTAACCCAAATTGAAGCCCACCAGATATTGTCCATGGAATACCAGGAAACAATAATGATGAAGTCGCCATGGACCTGGTTGAATGGGCTCTTAAAGGTTTTGACAAAGACAACTCAATTTATTATAGACACAGAAAATGCAATCAGTTAACCATTTGGATAAGGTTACTTTGGTAACTGGCTTGCCCATTTTTGATTCCGCAAATGAAACAAATAATTGATCTGTTTTACTGAAATTCTTTGTTCTATGCAACTAGAAACTTAACTGTACATGAATATCCAACAAATGTAAAAAGAAGTTATGTACTCACCATAACATTCCATCTGTGTTGTCCATTTTCATTCTTCCTAAACCTATGGGTTCAGATCCAATCCCTCTGCTCTGACTCGGCCGTTAATAGCTTGAGGTAACCAAAAAACTCTCAAGCTTCTCCCTTATACATAATGCACCCTTCAAAATACTTCAGATCTTGTTTGCTAATAGAGGTAAAATAAAATATCAGAAAGATAGAGAGAGACTATATCTGGAGTTCTTACAAGGGAAGTGCCAACCTAACAGCACTCACATTTCTAAGAGTTCAAATTTAGGGGGCTGGTGGGGAGTTGAGGAAGAATGAAAATGGATAACACAGATGGAACATTATGGCGAGTACATAACTTCTTTATCTTATGTTGTTACTTTTCATTCTATCCTCACCCTATGGGACAGAGTCCCCAGCTACCTTAAATCCTGGGTGGACTCAAGGAAGGATGTTCCTCAGCAACATTGAACCAAATGATGCTCTACCCCTGGAGACCAGATCCAATTTGTAATTAGTAACAAAGGTACAGAGAGTAGCCCAAGTCACTGCTACACAAATGTCATCCATAGATGCTCTAGACAGATAAAGTTTCCATTGCCCTAATTGAATGGGCTTCTAAAGGTTTTGATAAGGCAATCCCCAATTGGTTATAAATGAAAGAAATACAATTGGTGAGCCATCTGGCCAAGGTTACTTTGGTGACTAGTTTATCCAATTTAATATCTGAAAAGGGAACAAATAATTGGTCAGATTCCCTGATATCCTTGGTTCTATGAAGTTAAAAATGCATCTGTCTGTGATCATCTAATTGGTTTCTCCAGTTCCATTATTAGCCAGACAGCCTATGCTCTCCTCTCCAGTCTGAAACATACTCTTCTCATAAGCCATCTACAGGTAAGCTATATTCCAGTAAATGGAAAAAGATTTGTTCACTGGGCACTCCAAATTAACATTGATCCCTTCTTCTCTTTGTCAAAACCTTTAAGAGCCCATTCAGCTAGGTCCATGGCAACTTCATCAGTATTGTTTCCTGGTATTCCATGGACAATATCTGGTGGGCTGCAACTTGGGCTAATCCTTATACCTTTATTACTTATTACAAATTGGATCTGATCTTGAAGGGAAGAGCATAGACTGCTCATACACGTCAAGCAAAGCACCTCCTTGGCGCTCTTCAAAAGGAACCTTGACGATTGGATGTGAGATAGGAAATTCACCCCTGGCATCACATCAGTCACCCTGCTATACAGGGGTCCAGGGAAGTAAATATTGTGGGAAGAAATATCCAAGGAATTGTTATGGCTAGGCTTATATAATCCCTAGGGCCGATAGCCTAGTACCAACCTATGAACCTATGAACCTATGTAACAAGTATTCACCTTTGTTCTCATATTTTGGGAAAACTACTGGTAAATTAATGGACTGATTGATATTTGTCTCTGATACCACCTTTGGTAAAAAATGGATTAGTACGCATTGATACTCTATATTGGTGAAAAATCAGATATGGTGGTTGGGAAGACAAGGCTTCACTCTCTGAAATTCTACTTGCAGAAGTAATGGCTACAAGAAAATAGTTTTCTAAGAAAGGAACTTGAGATTACACTTAACTGCAGGATCAAAAGGAGGGTGTGTGATAGCCTGCAGCACCAAATTTAGGTCTCAAGAGGATAACCAGTCTTTATAAGGGTGCTTTAAAAGAAGAGTCCCTCTCAGAAAGGCTTTTCAGAGTTTATGTGAAGCAACGAAAGAACCTTAGAAACCAATATGAAAATTGAATATTGCTGCTAATTGGACTTTGTCGAAGAAGCCAACCCTTCTTTGAAAAGCTGGGCTAAAAAATCAAGAATATCAAAAGGAGCTAAGAAGGGATCAATGTTAATTTGGAGTGCCCAGTGAACAAATCTTTTTTCCATTTACTGGAATATAGCTTACCTGTAGATGGCTTATGAGAAGAGTATGTTTCAGACTGGAGAGGAGAGCATAGGCTGTCTGGCTAATAATGGAATTGGAGAAACCAGGAAGTCTGCATGAGATTGGGTATATTTGGAGGAATTATGTTTGTTGGGTGAGACAGGAGGTTTGCAGTTGGATCCAGAATCCATTGTTGGTGAAGTAAGTGAGGCCAAAGGAAGGGGAAGCAAATCTGTTGAGACTAATACGGTACAATGAGGATTACTTTTCTCTTTAACTTGGTCATTTTCCATAGAAATTGCAGGATTAATGGAGTAGGGAGAAAATCATAAAGAAGATTGGAGGGCCATTTGTGAAGAAGAGCATCCCTTGGTGACTCCACACTTGGGGGAGAATCAGGGTGAAGTAGCTGCTGCACTTGTTGTTTAGGGGAGAAGAAAAAGATTGCAACAAGGCTGACCCCATTGATGAGAAATCCTTTTCATCACATTTTGACTGAGGCATCATTCATGAGGTAGAAGAATGCACCTGCTCAATTTGTCTGCTATCACACTGGACTTCCCCAGAATATGTGTTGCCATGAGAAAGCTGTTGGATGAGATTGCTCATCGCCACATTCTGAGAGCTTCTTGACACAAGAAGTAGGATCTGGTTCCTACTTGTTTGTTTATGTACCAGACTACTGACATGTTGTCTGTTTGAACTGCAATCATCTCCAAGGGGAAAGCATTCTGGAAATCCTGAAATGCTAAGAGCACTGACCCTCATCTCTAGGACATTGATAAGCAAGCTTGCCTCTGCAGGGCACCAAGTGCCTTCGACTGTTTTCTCCAGAAAATGCTCCCCCCACCATAGCTGGGAAGCATCCGTGGTCATTGTGGCCTTGGACTGGGGAAGAACAAATGGATGACCTTGTAAAATTTGATCTGATTGAAGCCACCATCTGAGATCTTTTTTGCATATATTGGTGATCCTTATCTGAGTTGACATTGTTTGGTGAAGGATAGACCATTGCATAGATAGCAGCCACTGCAGAATTCTCATGTGAAATCTGGACAGAGGGACTAGCCTTCTTGCTGATGCCATGGACCCTAGAGTCTGAAGAACCAGTCACACTGAGATTTTGTTGCCACAGATTATTTTCGTGACTTAGGATCTGATTGTCTCCACTCTTGAAGGGGGGGAGTGAGCTATTGTTGCCTTTGTGTTGAGAATTGCTCCTATTAAGTTTAAACTTTGAGTGGGCTCTAGCTAGGATTTCTTGTAGTTTATGGATATCCCTAGACATGAGCACATCTGGAAAATGTAGTCTCTCGCCCTCAATAGTTAATGCCTGGTCGAGTTGGAAATGAGCCAGTCATCTAGATGCAGAAACACATGGAATCCATGTAGTCTCAAGTAATCTGCTACTACTGCCATGCACTTGGTAAACATCCTGGGTGCTGTGGTGAGACCAAAGGGCAGAACTCTGAATTGATAATGACTTGCTCCCAGCCAGAAGTGTAAGTACCTCCTGGATTGCTTGTTCATCTTGATGTGATAATATGCATCCTGAAGGTCTATCGAGCACATCCAGTTGTCCTTTTCCAAAAATGGAAGAATGGACTGAACCGTGACCATCTGGAACTTGTTTCATTAAACTGACTTGTTTAAGTTACTGAGATCCAAAATTGATCTCCAGTCCCCTGTTTTCATTAGCACTAAAAAGAATATTGACTAAGCTCTGGATTCTCTCTGGTCTGGTGAGACCTCTTGGATGACTATTTTTTCTAGAAGCTTTTGTACCTAAATAGCTGCCTGCTCCCTCTTACTAGGTGGAACATGAGGGATTTCCCTGCAATGGAGAGGAGAAATGGAAAATAGTATAATATATCCTTTAGAAATGATCCTCTGCACCCAGGTGTCTGATGTTATTTCTAGCCAGGATCTCTGGTGCAGGGACAGCTGACCCCCAATTGCATCCAGAGGAGGGCAATTGGTCCTCAGTTCAAGAGCACTGGAAGGAACTGCCAAAGAAAGTTTCTCTGGACCCTTGATTTTGCAGGCCTCCCATGAGGGTAGCATCTACCATTGAAGTTCCCCCCTCTGCCCCTGGGGGAACTACTTCCACATGTGTCTTGAAAAGACCCTTGGGATTTTCTGAACCACATTTTACCACTACTTCGCTGATTCCTGGAGAAGAATCTCTGAGCAGTAGAGTAATGTGCATCCACAGCAGACAGGGTCTTCCCATCTTTCTCATACCTGGACAATGTGTCTCATACCTTAGGGCCAAATAAGGACATGCCATAAAAGGAGCCTTGACTAATGTAGACTTAAAAGGCTACAAAAAGTCACACAAGTGAATCCAGGCTTGCCTCCTCATGGAAATGCCTGAACCTGCTGCTCTACTCACTCCTTTGGTTGTATGTGAAATGAACCTCATGGAAGAGTTAGAAATAGACTGGAGGGTAGCAAACTAAGAAGTAACAGAGGCCTGTACATCCTGAGAGGTTGTCTGAAAGCTCTTTAATCAGATCCCTCTGTAAACCTAGTGAAATGTGTCAAGTAGTTCAGGGACCATAATGAGAATGTCGCTGAAGCATAGACACACTTCCCAAACCTATCCATCACCTGAGACTCTTTGTTGGGGGGATGGATAGATGAACTTTCCTCAGCTAGTTCCTTTCCATGACTGCTGCCATGACCATGGCAACCACAGCCACACCTTCAGTCCAAAATTGCTTGTCTTCAGGAGCTGTAATAATTTTGTCTGGTCTCGGGGGGGGATTGGCTCAATGGTGTTAGGGGTCTTCCATACCCACCGGGTGATCAATTCAATGAGCTCATAGGTGGGTGGAGATACCAAGGAGGTAGATGGGTGGGTACCAAAAGCCTCCAGGTACAAGGACTCCTCAGTAAGGATTGTTGGACTTCCAGTCACCTCTCTATTTTAGAATTTCTAGGATGTTTCCAAAGGAGACATCATCATGAGGTGACCTTGCGGACCCTTCTTCCTTATCAAAATCTGTACCTTCAGTGAGGGATTCCTCCTGGAATCCAAGTTTTCCTCTTAAACAACTTCTTCTTAAGGACCTCCTCAGTGGGATGCTCTGGGGGGGCGGGGTATCAGAAGAAGGGGAAATACTCTGCTGGGAAGCCTGGCGTTTTGGTACTCACTGTCCCTGTGAAGAAAAAGGCTGAGACTCTGTACACAGAGATGACAAGGTTTGGGGCTGAAGATCCAAGTGGGTAGAAACTATTTGAGATGCTGAAGCAGACATGGCTCTCTTCAAAACCTCAAAGACTGACCTCTCCTGAGAGGGACAGTATTCCAGATCCAAGCCTCTGGATACCAGTCCCTCCATGCTCAGAGGATAATCCTCCTGAGGCAGAAGCTGGAGCCAAGCTAATCTGAGCCATAGACTCGAGGTGCAGAGATTACTTCAAAAACTTTGGAGTCAACTCCATCACCACAGAGCTGAGAGACCTCCAGCTCTGACTGAACCAAAGAACTCAGAGCAAACATGGGATCCGAGGATAGGGGTATCTTTATTTCTGATGCAGAAGGAGCCAGGCAGCTCATATCCAAGAACTCTGAAGCTTTGAAGAAAGACAATGGGGGATGTAAAGAAGGGATAGTAGATGTCTGAAACTCCTGACCTGAATGGGTAGGAGCTGAGGAAACCCCTAACATACTCTGTACCCAGATGTCTTCTTTGGTCAAACTTCCAGAAGAATAAGTGGACATAACAGAGGTTTATTTTTGACCTCTTCAGAAAGGGAGAAGGAACTCTGAATGGAACCGGGTCCAATGATGGTAAATATTATGTCTTGGGTAACCAGGTAGACTTGTAGTCAAATCTGTTGGTTTTGGTGACAGATCTAAGAGCGTCAGATCTGAGGAATCCTTTTTCTTATCTAAAGTTGGATCCAAAAAGGTAGAAGAATCCATAGGGTGTCATATCTTGATCTTCGGGTCCTAAGAAGTAGTCGAATCCAAAAGTCTGGGTTTCTTAATTGTCAGATCCAGTGGTGAAACTGGAACCCAGATAGGCCTCTTCTTCACTTTTTCGGAAGTCTTTGAGGAAGAAGAGGAAGGGCTTTTTTGTTTATCTAGAGAAGGAGCTCCAGATAGTGCCTCACTGAAAGCAGAAAGCAGTAAACCCTTAAGAATTAATTTGCTTTTGCATTCAACCAGAGCTCTATGGTTAAACGCATTGCAGATTGAACAATTCTCCTGGAGATGGAGGGGTCCCTAACAATAGCCACAAAGTATGTGGGAGTCTGAATATGGCATTTTGCAGTCACATTTCCCATACTTTATGAAGCCAGTCTTTTCTTTCTCTGCCATTCTATCACAGCAGAAATTAAATGAAAAAGGGAATACTAACAAAGGTAAGAAAAGGTTACATGGTGTAAAAGGGGAATATTAGCAATAGTATTCAATGGTACTTTTGTACAGATAGAAGAGGAAGGAACACAAGTGAGAGAAAATTGAAAATAAGGTAGTCGCTAGCTAAGCGTTAGAGGCTAAAGTTTGCAAAGAGAAACAGAGAAGTTTAAAGCACTATTTAGCAAGATTTAAAAGAAAGATTTTTATTTTCACTTATCTGCTGGAGAGCAGCTGGTCATAACATCTAACGTTAAAAATGGCAAACAAGATCTACTTAGAATTGTGGATAAAGGAGAATCTTGAGAATTTTTTGGTTACCATGAGCTATTGTAACAGCTGAGTTGAATGTGAAGGATCAGATCTGAACACATATTTTTAGGATAGAATGAAAATTGACATCAGATCATGTATTCTCCTTTGTTCATGAAATTTGGAAAGAAAACTGGAAGATTAATAGATTGATTCATTTTGAATTCTGACACCACCTTAGGATGAAAGGATAGGGTGGTTTGTAATACTACCCTATCTATTCGGAAAATTAAATAAGGAGGCTTAGACGACAAGGCTTGAAGTTCAGAGACTCTTTGAGCAGAGGTTATAGCTATTTAAAAGATAGCTTTCTTGGTTAAAAATTTGAGTTCTCACTTTGCTGGTGGTTCAAATGGCGATTGAGTTAAAGCTTGTAAAACTAAATTCAAATCCCATAGCAGAGTTGGATCTTTAAAAGGGGAACTAGTTCCCCTTATGAAGGCCTTACAAAGTTTTGAAGAAGCTAAGAAGGAGTTATTTGTTCCTATGTGGAAATTAAAAATGGCAACTAGTTGAACTTTAACAGTCAAACAGCTAGCCCCTTCATTAAAAATTGCAGCCAAAAACTCAAGAACTTTAGATGCTGGTGCTGAAAAACAATCAATGTCTCTTTGTTGTGCCCAAAAGGCAAATCTTTTCCATTTACTTCTGTACATTTTCCTAGTGTAAGCTTTATGGGAAGGCAAAAGAATGTGACATACAGGGGTGGACAGCCTTGGTTGTCTGGCTAATAATGAAAGTGGAGAAACCATGTGGTCAACTTTAAGCCTGAACTGTCCAGGTGAATCATGTCTGTCAGATGAGACAGGCAGTCTGAAATTGTATTAGAATCCATGGTGGGTGAAATACATGAGGCCAAAGAAAGGGGAACCAGATCTGACAAGGCCAATAGAGTGTAATGAGGATGACTGTGCTCTTCAATTGAGATGCTTTCTGGAGAAACTCAGGGATGAGAGGAGTCAAGGGGTAAGCATAAAGGAGACCGGAGGCCAGTCATGGAAGAGAGAGTTTCTCAATGATTCTCCCAGTGGGAGGAACAGAGCAAAGAACCTGCTGCACTTGTTGTTGAGGGAGGATTCAAAGAGATTGCAGCAAGGCTGGCCCCATGGGCAGAATGTCTTTTTCGCAACTTTCATGTTGAGAGACCTCTCATGAAGCAATAAAATGGACCTGCTCAACTTGTCTGCTATCAAGTTGGATTTCCCTGTAATGTACATTGCTATCAGAAACGGATTGGATGAGATCACCCATTGCCACAGTCTGAGAGTTTCTCGACACAGGGGGTAAGACCTGGTTCTTCCTTGTTTCTGATGTACCATACCACTGCCATATTGTCCGTCTGAATTGCAGTAGTCCTAGAAAGCAGAGAGTCTTGAAAGGCCTGCAATGCTAGGAGTACTGCTCTCATTTCTAAGACATCGATATGCATGTTGGCCTCTTCGGGGAACAAGGTGCTTTGGGCTGTCTTTCCCAAGAAGTGCCTCCCCCACCCAATTTGGGAAGCACCTGTGGTCATCATGGCTTTGGGCTGAGGAAAAATTAAGGAGCGACTTGTAATATCTGATCTGAGTGAATCCACCACAAGAGGTACTTTCTGCATGCTTGAGTTATTTTGATCTGGGTGGGCACAGGTTGGTGCAAAATGGACCACTGAGTTACTAGGATCAATTGAAGAATTCTCATATGGTATCTTGCTAATGGAACCAGATCTATCACAGTGGGCACTGATTACCAAGGCTTGTAGAATCAATCAAGCTGATAGAGAAAATTTTTGATTTACTGTTTTTTACTTGAAATCAAATAATTTGTACCCTTGGCAGGGGAAGGGAGACTGTCACTGATACCATATTGAACAAGACCCCTATGAACTCTAATGTCTGATATGGTTCTAGTTGAGATTTGTTGTGTATGATGGTAATTCCTAGATAAAAGCAAAGATGGAATACATATTCTCATGATTTTATCAGAATATGTCTGGTTGGGAGCAGTTATGAGCCAGGCATTCAAGTATGGAAATACCCAGAATCCATGCAGTCTCAAATGAGCTACTACTACTGCCATGCATTTGGTGATTACCCTAGGGGCTGTGGTGAGGCCAAAGGGCAGGGCTCTGAATTGGTAATGACTGGCTCCCAGCCAGAAGCGTTGGTATCTCCTGGATCATTTGTTCATTTTTATGTGATAGTATGCATCCTGAAGATCCGTTGAGCACATCCAATCATCCTTCTGTAGGAAGGGAAAAATGGACTGAACCATGACCATGTGAAACTTGGTATACTGAACTAATTTGTTCAGATTGCTGAGATCCAAAATTGGTCTCCAGTCCCCTGTTTTTGTTGGCACTAAAAAGAATCTTGAGTAAGTACCGGACTCTTTCTAGTTTTGGGGGACCTCTTGGATGACTCTTTTTTTCTAGCAGCTTTTTTATTTCTAGAGCTGCTGCTTTCCTCTGACTGGATGAAACATTGCACATTTTGTTTACTGTTGGGGGGTAGCGAAAAGGGTATTATATAATCTCTTGAAATAATCCTCTGCACTCATGTATCTTTTGTAATCTCTAGCCAGGTAGTCTCGTGCACGGATATATGATCTAGACTGCCTCCAAAGGTGGACAATTAGGCCTCCTTTCAGGAGTGGAGGTAGGATCTGTCAGAGAAAGCATCTCTGGACTCCTGGTTCTGCAGGCCTCCTCTGTGGCTTGGGTGATGTGTTCTGTTACAGTTTTGTCCTCTGCCCCTGGAGGAACTATCTCCACGTGGATCATGGAAAGGACCCTGGCACTTTCTGAACCATATTTGTTGACCACCGCATTCATTCCTAGAGAAAGTTCTTTGAGGAGTCAAAAAACATATGCCGAATGCAGACAGTGTCTTACCATCTTGCTCACACCTGGAGAGTGTGTCTTTAACTTTAGGGCCAAACAAAGAACTTCCATGAAAGAGAGCATTGGCGAGGGAGAGCTTGAAGGGCTCCACAAAATCACACAGATGCATCCAGGGATGTGTCCTAATGGAAATGTCTGAACCCACCACCCTTGTGGTACCTTCAGCAGCAGAAATAAGCCTCATGGACGAATTTGAGATGGACTGTAGGGTAGCTAACTGTGAGGCAATAGAGCTCTGTCCCTCAGAAGTAATGATCCCAGAGAGGGACTTGGAAAGTTTTTCAATCAAGTACCTCTGAAGTCTGGTGAAGTGTGACAAATAATTCAGCATCCTGAGGGCAAAGGTCTCTAAGGCATATACACATTTCCCAAATCTGTCCAAAGCTCTGGGCTCCCTGTTAGGGGGAGGGACAGATGAACTCTATTCCACAAGTTCCTTTTTTGTGGCCGCCACTATGACCATGGCATCTACTAGTACTCCTTTGCTCCAGAATTCTTTTCCTTTTGGTGGTTCCAGGATTGGGTCTGGTCTCTTGGGGATCAGATCAACAGCATCAGGTTCCTTCCATGCCCACCCAGAGATCAAATGAATGAGTTTAATGGTGGGTGAAGTCACCCAGGAGGTAGATAGGCCAGACCCAAAGGCTTCTAGGAATACCAATTCCTCTTGGGAATGGTTATCAGTAGACCAACTACCCCTTTGCTTAAGGATATCCAGGATGTCTCCAAAGTAGATATCATCAGATGGTGATCTTGGGGACCCTTCCACCTCATCAAAATCGGTATCTCCTTTGACAAACTCCTGAGGAAAGTATCTCCTGTGACCAACTCTTGAGGAAAGTCTAAGTGCCTCCTTTTGTGCTTTCTCTTCCTAGGGACTTTTTCAGCAGGATGTTCCAGAGTAGTATCAGAAGATATAACTATATCCTGCTGGGTAGACTGGAGACTTTGGGCTGGCTGTCTCTGTGGAGTAAAGTGTTGAGGCTCAAGGCACAAAGACATATGGGATTCAGAAGAAAGATCTGAGGGGAGTGGAATCATCCATCCTCTAGAAGCAGACAACACTCTCTCCACCACCTCTAAGAGAGAATTCTCCAGGGAGAAGAAGATCAACAGAGCTGAGAAGACATCCTTCCAGACCATCGGCTCCCTCTGACCTGAAGGCAGCCCACCAGAGGTGGAGGCTGTTGCTGACTGTCCAATGCCATAGCTCCAAGAGGCAGAGATGGCTCCAACAACTTCAGATTCGACTCTAACACCTCAAACCTGACAATGACATTATGGCTTTGAAAGTCATTCAGTTCCAACAAACTCAGAGCCGATCCACTCAGAGAAGATATTGGGGCAGAAGATGCAATGATCTTCGGATCCAAAACAGACAGTCCCAGAAAACTCAGATCCAAGAAGTCTGAAGCCAAAGGTTGGATTGGAGAAGGAGCCAAGATGGGTGGAGTAGTACTGGAAAAGGTCTCCAGACCTGAAGGGTTAGGAGTTGGGAGAATTCCCATCTGCATCTGTGCTGAGAGAAACTTCCTCATCATTTTATACACATTTGCTTCTGTCAGGCTCCTGGAAGAATGAGAAGAACAGGCCACTGAAGGGGACCAGAATGGTGGCGCCTCTCTAAAAAGGGTGATGGCAGCTGGAAGGAAACAGGGTCTAGAAAGGATGCATACTGGGTTCAAGGGAGCTGTTTCAACTCCGAAAGTATTGGATACAATAAAGTAGATTGTGTATCTGAGACAGATGGATCCAAGAATTTAGTTTTTGGATCTGACTGTTTCAAAATTTTACTTGCTGGCTCCCTGGTCAGATCAGAAGACAGAGTGGAGGATCCAGAAGGGTCTAATAGATGCTTTCTGGACTCCTTTTTGTCTGGTTTGGAGGTTTGAGCTTCAGATAAAATTTCAGAAAAGGTCATAGGCAGAAGATCTTTCAAAATCAACTTATTTTTCAGATCAGTTAAAGGCCACAGATTGAAAGCTTTAAAAATATCACAAGACACCTGTAAGTGTGCTAGGCCTAAGCAATAAACACAACAATCATGAGCATCTGAAAGAAGGATCTTATGCCCACAATCTATGGACTTTTTAAACCCAGAAGGCTTTTCAGCCATCTTAAAAAAAATGTTTAATACTATCTACACATATTTTTTTGAAAATAAGAAGGAAAGCAAGAAATTACCAACAATGGCAATTAAAGAAGTTATCACAAGGGTATAGGTGAAATAGAGGAATTACCAGCCATGGTAAGTTAATTTACACTAAGTAAGTGTAGGATAAGGGAGGAATAAAGCAACTATAAAAAAGGGTAAAAATAGAGATAATCTGTTTACTTACCTGATTATCTGACAATAAATCACTCTAAAGCTTGAGAGCTAAAGTGACCACTTTTGTGTGAGAAGGTAGCAAATGAGATCTGAGGTATGGTATAAGACTAGAACATTATGGGAAAGGAAGGAACTCAAGAGTTTCCAGTATCCACAAGCTGCAAAAAGCATCCAAGTTGGATCTGAACCCAACTGTTGAGGAATGAATGAAAATTGACATCAGATGTTATCGACTAGGTCTTTTAAATGAAAGACCTTACATTGGAAATTAACGTGATAATGTAGTGAAACCACAATTTAAATAGGAAGCTACTCTTCTAAAGAAGTTGGTTTTAGTTATCCAGAATCCTTTGGAATTCTATGTAAATCACTGCTCAATACCTAACATTGCATCATTTGTGGAAGTGCTTATATAGAAAAACAAAGTAAACAGTAAAATTAAAAGTTATGTAATCACAATAATTAGACATCTCTGTTGTCCATTTTCATTTTTCCTCAACCCATGGGTTTGGATCAGATCCACAGATTCGACTTGGCCACATACTCCAGATTTCAGATCCATCTCTTGAGTTCCTCCCTCTACCCATAATGCCTTAGTCCATTCTGATTACCTCATATTGAATTTGTTGCCATTAGTCCCATATAGCTAGAGAGAAACAGGAGAAGCTGACAGAGAAAGGAATGTTGCAAACCCAGAACAGTAGGTTCCAAAACATAGTCCACGAGTTCTGTACTGAAACAGAAGGATGGGGATGGATGGGAGAGAAGTTGGGGACGAATGAAAATGGACAACACAGATGCCTAGTTATGGTGAGTATATAACTTTTAAATCTGATGTTGTCCTTTTCATTCTTCTTCAACCATGGGATAGAGTTCCCAGCTATGTTGACCTTGGGTGGCACTCATGAAAGGATATTCCAGAGTACTGCTGATCCAAATGAGGCTATATTTCTAAAATTAATATCCAATTTGTAATGAGTAAAAAAAGGTATGAACATTGGGCCATATGACTGCAGTGCAAATATCAAGTAGCCATGGATCTGGTTGAATGAGCTTTGGGAGGTTTGGGTAAAGTCATGCCTTGTTGAAAGTAGTCCCAAGAGATACAATCTGCAATCCATTTAGTGAGAGTGACTTTAGAATACTTTAGAAACTTGGCATCTCAGTCTTTTTGGTGAAAGGGAGACAAAAGGTTGGTCTGATTTTCCAATTTATTTTGTCCTGTGAAGATAAAAAAAAAACATAATTGTCTGTGTACATCAAGGAGATTAAGTATGTCATCTCCTTTATTTGAAAAATTTGGAAAGAAGACTGGTAAATGAATGGCTTGATTAATGTTATTTTCAGAAGCCACTCTGGGTAAAAAAGGGGTTTGTCCATGAAGCAATCTTATCTTTATGGAAAATGATGTTGGAAGTCTTTGAGGAAACAGCCTGGAGTTCAGGTATCCTTTTTGTAAAAGTAATGGATACTAAGAAGACTGTTTTCCATTAAATGAATTTTAAATTGGTTTTAACTGAAGGTTCAGAAGGTTTCTGAATTAAACCTTGTAGCACAACTGTGAGATTCCAGGGAGGTGAGGGATCATTTATTGGTGGTCTGAGAAGAAAAATACACTTTAGGAATACTTTGCATAATTTGGGCAAGGCCAAAGAATAATTTCTGTCTTCTGTGGGAAAATTAGAAATATCTGCTAATTGGAGTTTAATCACAGAGAACCTAGCTCCTTCTTTAAACAGGATTGCTAAAAATGTATGTACTGCAGAAACTGGACAAGAAAATGGGTCAAGCTCATTATTCAAAGACCAAAGGGAGAATATTTTCCACTCGCTCTTCTAATCTTTCTTAGGAGATTCTTTTTGTGAAGTGAAAATAATACAGGAGAAGAGAGCCTGGACTGTCTAACCATTACTGAAAGTGGGGAAACATGTTCTTAGTTTGAGGGCCTGGATATTGCTGTGTTGGATCCCTGATGGATGAGAGAAGAGATCTGGAGTTGGCTCCAGTATCCATACAGGATAGTGAAGGTGAGGCCATAAGAAGGGGAACCATACCTATCAAGGCCAGAAAGAGGCAATGAGGATGATTGGGTTCTTCACCAACTTGCTTTCTGAAAAAAATTGGGAATCAAAGGAAGAAGAGGGATAAACATAAAGAAGTCTGGAGGACCAAACATGGACTAGGGCATCTCTCATTGACTCCCTCTGAGGGGGATAAGAGCAAAGTACCTACTGAACTTGTTGTTGTGGAGAGAAACAAGGAGATTGCAGCAAGGTTGGTACCAATGATGAAGATCCTTTCTACTGCAGACTGATTGAGAGACCACTCATGAGGCACCAGGATGGATATGCTTGGTTTGTCTCCTAATACGTTGCTTTTCCCCAAAATGTGCATTGCAATTAGAAAGTGGGCTGATGAGATTTCCCATTCCCACACTCTCAAGGCCTCTCTGCAGAGGGGATAAGATTGAGTTCCTCCTTGTTTGTTGATATACCAGATTACAGACATGTTGTCAGTCTGGACTGCAACAGACCCTAGAGGAAGAGCATTTTGAAATGCCTACAAAGCAAGTAGTACTGCTCTCATCTCTAGTACATTGATATGCAGATTGGTCTCTTGAGGGGGAGCACATGCCTTGGACTGGCCTTTCCAAGAAATGCCCCACCCCATTTGTGAAGTATCCAAGGTCACTGTGGCCATTGGAGGTGATAAAATAAATGGTCAGCCTAAGTAAATGTCATCCAATTGAATCCACCAGTGAATATGACATTTGCAATTTAGAGTCATCTTGATTGGAAAGGATAGGGGTTGATGAAGAATGGAGCACTGAACAGCTACAATCCATTGAAGAACACACATAAATAAATGTGCCAATTGAAGTAATACAATGGCTGCTACCATGGAACCTAATGCTTGAAGGACTGATCTTGCTGGAGGAGATGGATGGGAAATAAGAAGATGGACCTGATTCCTGATAGTGGACGTATGATGAGGAGGTAATAATGCAGCATATGTTGTATCCAGAAGTGTATCAAAGAACAGCAGGCTTTGGACTGGTGTTATGTTTGATTTGGCATAATTTATTGTTATCCCCTGTGACTGGCAAATCTGGATCAAGTATTCCCTGGAATATAGATGAAGATGCTTGGAGGAGGTAGTGAGAAGCCATTCATCCAGATATATGAAAACACTTAGAATCCTCTGAGTCTCAGATGAGCAGCTACCACTGCTATGCATTTGGTAAACATTCTGGGGGCTGTGGTGAGTCCAAAGGGCAGGGCTCTGAATTGGTGGTGACTGGCTCCTAGCCTAAAGCATAAGTGTTTTCAGGACCACCTTTGATGTGATATTATGCATCCTAAAGCTCTATCAAACACATCCAATTGTCTTTGTGAGGAAAAGGTAGGATGGACTGTGCCATGACCATTCAGAACTTTGACTTCTTCACATACTGACTCAAATTACTTAGATCTAAAATTGGTCTGAGATCCCCTGTTTTTTGGGACACTAAAAAGAAGTGTGAGTAAGTTTCAAATCCCATTTGGTCTGGTGGAATCTGTTGGATGACTGTTTTTTCTAGCAGGTTTTGAATTTCTTGTGCTTCACCCTTCATCTGACTGGCTGGAATATCGGAAGTCTATTCTTTTTGTGAAAAGAAGTTTGAAAAAATGGAATGAAATAACCCCTGGATATGATTTTTGGCACCCAAGTGTCTCTGTTATATTTGCATGGCTTCTGAGTGCAGGGATAATCATCTCCTCACTGTCTCCAGAGTTGGGCAGTTGGGCAGTGCTTCAGGAGTGCTGAAAGTGTCTGTCCTGAAAGGAATCCTGGAACCTCTAGTTCTGCTGGCTTCCTTTGACTCTAGGGCAATATCTCCCATAAGAATTTCCTCCTTTGCCTCGGGAGGAATTGTCCCTGCACAAATTTTAAAAAGGTCCCTGAGATTTCCAGAATCATATTTTCTTACCACCTATCTGATTCCTTGAAAAGGTCTGTTGAGGGGTAAAAAACTTGATTCCTATGGCGGACAGGATTTTTCCATCTTGTTCGCTGTGGATAAGCATCGCTTTTACTGATGGCATGAATAAGAATGTGCCATCTAATGGGGCATTGGTGAAGGACATCTTAAATGGATCTGCAAGGTTGCATAGCTGCATTCAGTCGTGTCTCCTTAGGGCAATGCCTGAACTAGCTTCTCATGAGGTGCCTTCAGCTGTGTGTGAAATTAACCTCATTGTATTGTTTGAGATAGACAAAAGAGTGGACACCTGCAATGATATTCTTTTGATGTCCTCTACGGACATGGACTCTGAGAGAGAATTCAAAAGCTCTTTCGTGAAACCTTCTGAAGTCTCTTGAAATGTGCCAGGTAATTGAGGGACCTCGAGGCAAATGTAGGAGTAGCAAAGACTCACTTTCTGAATCTGTCCAATGCTTTAGACTCCCTGTTTGGTGGATGGACAAGAAGAGCTCTGCTCTGTTAGCTCTTAATTGGGGGCTGCTGCCACCACGATAGCATCAACTGGAACTCCTTTGCTCCAGTGGGGTCTGTCTTTTGGAGGGCCTAAGAATTTCTCAGCTCTCTTTGGGATAAGTTCAATGATATCCAGCTCCTTCCAAGCCCAGCAGGAAACTAAAATCAATAAGTTCATCCACTGGGGGATAAACGAAGACATAGATTGGCCAGAACCAAAACCTTCCAAAAATACAGATTCTTCCAGACAGAGGTTTTCAGAAGACCAGTCACCTTTTTGTTTGAAGATCTCTAAAATGCCTCTGAAGGAGATGTCATCTGGTAGTGATCTGGGGGACCCTTTTTCTTCATCAAAATCAGTATCCTCCATGAGGGACTCCATCAGGGAGTAAATGGGTCTCCTCTTGCATGTTTTCTTCTGATGGACCTCCTCTGTGGGGTGTTCAGGAATTGTGTCAGAAGAGAGGGTAAGTTTCTCTACCAATAACCAATTGGGCACTTATTGGAACTGGCTATCCCTGTGGAGTAGGTCTGATTGACTCAGAGCTTGGAGCTGATGAGAGGAAAAGGGTTGGATCTGAAAAATGAGAAGGCAGTTCCAGACAGAGAAAATGCCCTTTCCATGATCTTGAAGGTAGATGGAACCAGAGAAGCTGCAAACAGCTGAGATGGAGTCGAAGGTAACAGCACAGGCAGATCACAACTGCTGTCAGATCTGCGCCTCGAGAATGGAACCCAATCCAAACTGTCCAGGGCCAAGTCTCTTAGCTGCAGGAATGGATTTGACAGCATCAACATCAATCCTGGCCCCATGAATCTGATACCGACAGTTCAGTTCTGAGACCCATTCTGATCTGAAGGTATTGGAGTAGAACTAGTAAGGGATAACATAGTGACTTCAGACCATTCAAGGTTTTTGCATCCTGGGACTCTGAAACAGTTGGATGGAACAGAGAAGGAGAGAGAATGGTGAAGGACATCATTGGAAGGCTCACAGATCCAGTACAGGATGGGGCTGGTATGACCCTGATTTGGATCTGAGCTCTGAGAATTTTTCCCATCATCCTATCCACATCCGCTTCTGATAAACTTGTGGAGGACCTGGAGGATGTAGTGGATTGTGGCCTCAAGTGTTTTTTAGGGGTTTGTAAGAATGGAGAGCTCAGAAGAGGAGAAATTGGTTTAATCACATACTCTGGCATGTGACTTCTTTAAGAGGTGCCAGGCTTAGGATCCATGGAAGGTGCCGTTAGACTGGCTGATGTGATTATCAGCTCTAAAGATTTTGGATAAGAAGGTTTCAGATCTAAAAACCTTTTCTTTGTTTCCAACAATGTTGAATCCGAGATTTCTTTACTTTTGATGGGTGGCTCCAACAAAGTCCTAAGGGTCTTCAACTGGGAGTATTTTCTGTGCTCCAATGGAGCAGACTTAGTAAATTTAGCAGGGATTTGAGCCCTAGAAGATGAAGTTGAAGTAGCAGGTAGAAGGCCTTTTAAAATCAACTTGGGCCAGTCAGCCAGAGCCCTTGGGTTAAAGGTAGAATAGATAGTGCAATTAGTATCCAAGTAGCTGGCTCCAAGGCAATAAACACACTCCTTGTGGGGATCTGAATTTGGAATTTTATGCTCACAAGAAGACCATTTCACACAGAACAATAATAAAATGGTACAGTAAAACAATACAGTTTTTTTTCTTTTAAGGGAAAGAAAAAGGAATAATTACTAACAATGGTAATATACAGATTTACAGCAAATACCCTGATTAAAGGGTAAAAACAATAGCAGCTATGGGACAAAAAAAGAAGTTTTGTCATACCATAACATTCCATCTGTGTTATCAGTCTTTATCTATTCTTGACTAAGGGATACAGTTCCAATCCTCGGAACTGATCTGGCCGTTACACTGCTTGCGTCAGCCAAAAAAAAATCTCTTGAGATGCAAGTCTACCCACAATTCCCCTCTCTAAATTACCCCAGATCGAGTTTGCCTCTAGAGAAGAATAGTACAATGAAAGTCAGAAGCCATATCCAAGGCACCTGAA
Organism: Protopterus annectens; assembly: GCF_019279795.1. Classification (NCBI taxonomy): domain Eukaryota; kingdom Metazoa; phylum Chordata; order Ceratodontiformes; family Protopteridae; genus Protopterus; species Protopterus annectens. Next base: position 1,087,235,505 of record NC_056744.1, on the reverse strand, counting down.
ACAATAAGAAAAAAAAACAGAACAGAATATTGCTCCACCAGAAACCTGCAGGAGAGGGAAGGCGGGAGGGATGGAAGAATAGATGAAGATTGACAACACAGATGGAACATTATGGTAAGATATAACTTCTTTATCTAGTGTTGTCAATCTTCATCTATTCTTTACTAATGGGACAGAGTCCCCAGCTACCTCATATCCTGGGAGACCTTATGGAAGGATATTCCTGAGCACCATAGAGCCAAAAGATTCTCTCCCCCTGGAGACCAAATCCAATTTGTAATGCATAATAAAGTTATGAGGCTTAGCCAAAGCTGCAGCAGCGCAAATGTCTGACATCAAAGCTTTGTAATGAAAGACTGTAGAAGTTACCACTGATCTTGTAGAATGCTCCTTGACTGGTTTTGGAAGTGTCATATACAACTTGTTGTATATGAACGATATACATTCTCTCAACCACCTGGAGAAAGTTACCTGATCTTCCCAAAGTTGCATTGGTGAATGATATAAACAATTGACCAGATCATCTAAATTGTCTTGTTCTGTGTAAATAGAATTGCAACTGCCTATGTACACTCAGAAGTTGAAGGCAGTACTCTCCTTTGTTAGAATAATTTGGGAAAAATACTGGTAAGTCTATAAATTGATTGGTATTAACATCTGAAATCAATTTAGACAAAAAGGTTGAATTTGTTCTGAGTGATACCCTGTCCTGATGGAAAATGAAGTAAGGAGCTTTAGAGCATAGGACTTGTAATTCAGAGACTGTCTCACAGAAGTGACAGCTACAAGAAATAATGTCTTCCAAGAGAGAAACTTTAAATCACAGGTAGTTGCTGGTTCAAAAGGCGGTGCTGTTAGTGACTGTAGTACTAAAGTTAAATCCCAAGACAGGACAGGATCCTTGAAGGGGGTTTTCAAATGTATAGTACCCTTTAGGAAAACTTTGCAAAGCCTGTGGGAAATCAAGGGTTGGTCGCCAAAACCAATATGAAAGTTCAAAATCGCTGCTAGAATAACGTTGACAGTAAAAACAGAGGCTCCCTTATTAAAAATGGCAGTCAGAAATTCCAAAAGTTTTTCTACTGGCACTGAAAAGGGGTTTAATCCATTATCATAGGCCCAGATAGAAAATCTCTTCCATTTTCGTAGGTAGAGAGTTCTGTTGGATGGTTTATGCAATGCCAGCAAAATATGCTGTACGGGAGAAGGTATAGCATTATGCCTGGCAACTAACGGAAGTGGAGGAACCAAGCTGTCAGCTTGAGAGTCTGAAGGTTGGGATGCACTAGTCCCTAAGGATGGGACAGTAGATCCAGAACTGGGTCCAGAATCCATGGTTGGCAAAGCAGATGAGGCCACAGGAAGGGAAACCATATCTGTCAAGACCAAAATGGAGCAATGAGAATCACCTTACTTCTCACCAAGATGCTTTTTTGAGAAACTTCAGGATCAGAGGAATGTGGGGAAAGGCATAGAGCAGCCCTGAGGTCAATCATGGAGAAAGGCATCTCTGAGTGACTTTCCCTGAGGGGGGATTAGGGCAAAGTAGCTTCTGCACTTGTTTTTGAGGGGTGAGGAAAACAGGTCACAGCCATACCTCTCAACCTGGAAACATCAAAAATCTGGACAAGGCCCATGAAAAATAGGTACAAATCTGTACGCTGATTAACATCTAATTTGCATACATGATTACACAACCCCACCCACTCCGATGGAATTGTGGGATACCAACTTTCAAACGCAAACTAAAGAACAGACAACCAAAATATGGCACCAGAGTCCCCCTGCAACCTTTCCAATGTCCCATTACCTGGCAATTTCTCCCCGTTTAACATAAACACTAATGTGTGCATACTGCTTTACTTCTACAATGATTATTTGGATTTTATTTTTACATTTTGCAGCACAATAATGCACAAACACTAACAGACATCTCCTAAACAAAGCTATACTGTCTCACAATGAAAATAGACATGGCATTAAAACTTCTCTGCCCTTGCAACTCACATTCATTGGAATAGCATTGAAACCCACACACCACAGCCAAAGAAAATGCATTTAGCCAGTGGTGGATAAAGATTACCTTTGGGATGTTTTCAAATCATTGGCCCCTTGCACACAAAATAAGAAACATACATGTGTTCTTTTCTTTGATACACCTTCCTGACTTTATTAAGTTATATTCCTTGTATAGTACAGCACACTTGTTAGACAGAGCACATTTTAAATTTATTGTTTGAACATTTTTCCAGTAGGCTGTACTGTAGGCAATGAAACAAAATGTATGAATAAATAATGACAAAGCTGCCCAATTCAGAACATTTCCATCATAAAGGTCTACTTCTACACCCACACTATAAATAGAATGACAGTAGTGTAAGCCATAGGCATCTTGCACAGCTTCTTGCACTTATTTTCAATTTCAGTTTTTTTTTTGGGGGGGGGCAAAAGGTTAAAAACCAGGGACACATTTTAAACATCGCTTGTATAATTTTGGAAAGTTGCTAGAATAAAATGTGTTACCACCATGCATGTCACTGGCAAGTCTTGAATCCAGGGCCCTATGCACTACAGTCAGAGCAACATACCACTATGCCAAATCAGCAGATTCCTGAAAAAAAGGAAGACTGAAACTTAATGACTATAATTTAGTGAATTCAGTTCTCACTTCTCACCGTAGCTCTCAACCTCTTAGCACAAAAACACCTGGACAAACAATGCCAATAATGGGGGAATACAAATTCAGTTCTCCCTTCTCACCATAGCTCTCAACTCTTAGAACAAAAACCTGGGTAAAGCTCACAAGTGGTGGTGGCTAGGGACTTACCAGGAACACATTTTAAACATTGCTTGTATAATTTTGGAAAGTTGCTAGAATAAAATGTGTTATCACCATGCATTTCACTGGCAAGTCTTGAACCCAGGACCCTATGCACTACAGTCAGAACAGCATTCCACTATGCCAAATCAGCAGTCCCCTACAAAATAGAAAGACTGAAACTTAATGGCTATCATGTAGTGAATTCAGTTTTCACTTCTTACCATAGCTATCAACCTCTTAGCACAAAAAACCTGGACAAACAATAAAGCCTTAGCTCTCAGCTCTTAGCTTAAAAAATCTAGACAAAGCTCAGAAATGGTGGCTAGGGACTTTAGACTCTTTTTACTCTGTACCAAAGGTACAGGGTTTGAGCCTGCATAACCACCAGGTGCAATACATGGGGGCATACACACACACACACACACACACACACACACACACACACACACACACACACACACACACACACACACCTTGAGTCCAAACCTGCCCCGACTCCAGACTTGCTAAATAATACATCCAAAGCTTGCCCCAAACATGCAGCTGTTAAAAAACGGTCCTGCTCGCTGAAATAAATTCAGTTGTGCACACCGCAAAGATATATCCACTCCTGCTTGTGCATTGCCCCAAAACATGTCCTGCTCACTCTTGCAATGCAATGCGTGTGTTTGTGGCTGATATATCTAAATGTGCAACCCATAATACATCTAAACCCCATGTAACCATGTTCCTGCTCTTGGCTGCTGCTAATAAAACTCCAAATGTTTCCCACTCACCGGAAATGATGACATGAGCTCAATTCCAACTGGCTGATAGCCCTGACAGAGCTGACGTCATCGTGCACTTGATGATGTCAGCTCCGACAGTGCAAACTTCAAAAAATTTAATAAAACTACAAGAAAAAAATCGTAAATGAAGGGGTGCCACTCGGGAATCATGGCACCCCTTCATTTGGACCCCAAAATTTGGTAAAAACTGAGTAATTTAGTATGGTTGAGAGGTCTGGTCACAGCAAGGATGGCTCCAGTAAAGAAAAATATCCTTCGCTACTCTGGAGTTCAGAGACCACTCATAGGAGGATGCATCTGCTCAGCTTGTCTGCAATTATGTTGGAAGTCCCTGGGATGTGCATTGCTATCAGAAAGCAGTTGGAAGATATTTCCCATTGCCACACTCAAAGGGCTTCTCGACACAATGGGTAGGACTTGGTTTCCTCCCTGTTTGTTGATGTACCAGACTACAGACATGTCTGAACAGATATCGTCCCTGGAGGTAAGGCAAAATGAAAAGTTTGCAATGCCAGAAGCACTGCCCTTAGCTCCAGTACATTGATATGCAGGCTGGCTTTGGAAAGGGATCAAGTGCCTTGGACTGTTTTCCCTAGATAATGCCCCCTCACCCCATGTGGGAAGCACCCATGGTCATTATGGCTTTGGGCTGGAGGAAGACAAAGGGAAGACTTTGAAGAATATCTCTCAAATGCATCCACCAAGTGAGATTGTTTTTGCATCAGCTGGAAATGAAAATTAAGTGGTCCATGGGATGAGTCAGAATTGACCATGGTTTGCTAAAAGTCATTGGAGAAGTCTCATGTGGAATCCTGCTAATGTAACCAAAGTAATTGCCACTGCCATGGAGCCCAGAGCTTGCAAAATTAATTGATCAGGTATTTTGTTTGAGCATAGAAGGGGCTGGATTTGCATCTGTATTTTCTGCAACCTGTGAAGGGCAAGTGATGCAACACAAGTAGCAGCTTGGAGATGAGCTCCAATAAATTCCATGTCTTGGTTGGGAGTTAATTTTGATTTGGCAGTATTGACTGTTATGCTCAATTGGTGGGACAGGTCCAGTATGAAGTCTATGGGCTGTTGTAGTAGATGCCTGGTGGAAGTAGTGAGGAGTCAGTCATCTAGGTAAGGAAACATTCAGAATCTCTGCAGCCTCAAATGTGCTGTGATAATTGCCATGCATTTGGTAAACACCTTGGGGGCTGTGCTGAGACCAAAAGGCAGCACTCTGAACAGGAAATGACTGGCCCCTATTTTAAGCAGAGAACCTTTCTCAAGCATTTGTCCACTTTTATGTGGCAATACATGTCTTGAAAGTTGATAGAGCACATCCAATCATCTTTCTCCAAGAAGGGGAGAATAGACTGGACTGTGACCATCTGGAATATTGTTTGCTGGACAAATTTGTTTAGAATACTGAGATCCAGAATTGGTCTCCAGTCCCCTATTTTCTTTGGCACTAAAAAGAATCTTCAGTAAAAATTAGATCCTAATTGGTCAGGTGGGACTTCTTGTATGACTCTTTTTTTCTAGCAGCTTTTGTATGTCTATTGCTGCTTGAACTCTCTGACTGGGTGGAATATTGGGAAGTTTTGTGGGGGTTCTTGGAAAAAGGTTAAATGGAATTCAATAGCCTCTGGAAATTATCCCTAGCACCCAGGCATTGGTGGTAATGCATTGCCATGCATTCAGTGCAAGGAAGATCTTCCCCTGACTGCTTCTAGAGTTAAGCAATCGGGCCTCCATTCAAGAGCACTGATAAAGTTGACCAGAGAATGAATCTCTGGAACCCTGATTCTGCGGATCACTCCTTCCTCTTGGATGGCATCTTCCACTGAACCCCCCCCCCCCTCTGCCTTGAGGGGAGTCCGAGCCACATGTGTCCTGGAAAGGCTTTTGGGATTTCTTGAACCACATTTTACCACTTTTCTGGTTCCTGGAGTAGGACCATTGAGGAGTGGAAAAACACACGCCCACAGCAGACAAAATCTTTCCATCCTTTTCACAACTAGGCAGAGTTTCCTTAACCTCGGGACCAAACAGGGAGGACCCATCAAAGGGGGCATTGACAAAGGAAGATTTAAATGGTTCCTCAAACTCACACAGGCACATCCAAGCATGTCTTCATATTGCAATACCTGAAGCTGCTGACCTGGTTGCCCCTTTGACTGCATGTGCTATGAGCCTCATGGATGAATTTGATATCAACTCCAGGGTAGCTATTTGGGAGGTCACTTTCTCCCCTCAGCATCTGCTCTCATGAGGGTATCAGATAGCTCCTTGACCAGATCCTGTTAGAGTCTCGTAAAATGTGCCAAACAATTCAAAGACCTGATGGAGAAGGTCAATGATGCATAGACTAATCTGTCCATTGCCCTGGACTCTCAGTTGGGGAGATGTACAGTAGAACTTTCTTCGGCGAGTTCTTTCTTACTAGCAGCTGCTACCACCATGGCATCTACTACCAAGCCCTTAGCCTGGTTTGAAAAATCATCAGGAACCTTCCAAACCCACTGAGCAATCACCTTAATTAAATCATCAGTGAGTGGGGTCACCCAGGAGGTAGATGGGTGCACACCAAAGGCCTGCAAGAATGCAGATTCCTTGGAGGATGGGTCTTTGGGCTTCCAACCACCCCTTTGCTTCAGGATCTCCAAAATGTCTCCAAAGGAGACATCTTCCAGGGGTGACTTTGGGAAACCCTCCCATTTATCGAAATCCATGTCTTCTGTGGCAGATTCTTCAGGAGAAATGACGTGCATTCTCTTGCATGATCTCTTCAAAAGGGGCTCCTCAGTGGGAATATCTGAGGAGAACTTGGAAGAAGGGATATCCTTAGAAGGTAAGTCTCGCTGACCTGATACGCGCTGTCCAGGGGTAAAGGTTGGTGCCTGAACTGAAGAGCCTGAGGCCTGAAAGGGGGACTCCAAGAACCCAGGAACCACATGGAAAGATGCAGTGACCAAAGCCCTTTCCATGGCCTAAAAGGCAAGACCCCCTGAGGAGGGATGGGAGCCCAGAGGCAAGACTGACAAACTCAGAACCAGGGTCACACCCCGCCCCAAGAGTCCCACTTGGCAGACCAGAACCGAGAAAGGGTCCATCACCACTGTAGCCATAAGGGATATGGATGGCTCCATAGAAATGCTCAGAACTGGTACAAACCCCCCCATGCTCGAGGGCAAAGGCATGGTTCTGGGGGCCTGATGGCATCAATGGTACTGAAGGGGCCAGGGGCAGACTCAGCAATGATGGATGCAGTCTGTGCTGAAGTCATAGGAAACTGGGTGTACAGAGCCAAAGGCTCTAAAACATGAACTGAGGTTAGAGGAGAGAGTAATTGGGTGTTGTGGGAGAGAACTCAGCTCCTCCAGGAGGGAGAGTGGTCTGAACAGTTGAATAAAGACCCCAGGCTACTAAGATCTGGTCGACCAACCTAACAATGTCCAGTTTCAACAGGCTTCTGGTGGAGCATGTAGACAGGGCTAAAGCAGAGTCTGGTCTCTCCACAAATGGACTGGGTAAATGTCCAAAAAAGGGATCCACTGAAGATGAATAGCTAGACCTGGGTTCCAAAGATGTAGATGACTTTGGTACTGTAAGTTGCACTGAAGGTGAAACAGTCAGCACCAAAGCCAAAACCATAGAGATTGTCAGAGCCAAAGAACTAAGGCTCTGAACTGCAGTTGTATCCAGTGTCAATAGAACCAAAAAAGTCTTCTGTGCTGAAGATTTTGACTCTTCCAACAATTTAGAAACTTTAGATTTTGGTTCCGTGGATGAACCCTCCAAGGCATGTCAATGTGTTTTAATGGTCGGTGCTGAAGGAGATGATGGCACCGATTGAGAAAACTTAGTGCCAGAGGCCAGTGGGAACTGGTCGTCCTTGGACAAGGCTTCCTTGAAAGGGGCCTTAAGGAGCCCTTTGAGGATTAGTTTATTCTTTCTTTTGCCCAGGGTTCTATTACTAAAACCCTGGCAAATAGTACATTCCACACTCAGATGGGGCACAACCAACCAAGCAATAGACATTTGTTATGGTTATCCAAGTGTGGCAGCTTTCTGCCACACTCAGAACATTGTTTGAAGCCTGTGGTACAGGATTTAGGCTTTTCAGCCATAACTATCAAAAAAGGACACACACACACACACACACACACACACACACACACACACACACACACACACACACACACACACACACACACACACACGCACACACACACACACACACAGGAAAGGGATTCAAGAGATAGAAAAAAATTCTACCAGCAATGGTAGAAAAAGGGTTACCACAAGGGAAAAGAGAAAAAACTAACAGCGATGGTAGGGGAAAGTGTTTACTATTGTAAAAGACGGGAAACACACTCACTTAGGTAGACCAAACAGTATATAAAAGTTCAAACTAACAGTAAGAAATTGTAACTATTAATAGAAAAGGAATAACTACTGGAAAAAACAGAAATTATTACTTAGTTGTGAGAGGTCATTGGCTGAAACGTCTGATTCACAAAAGCAGAAACGAGATAAGAGGTAATTTCAGAGGGGAATTGTGGGTAAACTTGTAGCTCGAGAGATTTTTTTGGCTGGTGCAAGCTGTGTAATCACCAGATCAGTTCTGAGAATTGGAACTGTACCCATTAGTCAAGAATAGATGAAAAGTGACAACATCAAATGAAATATTATACTAGATAGTAGAAAGTCTAATGTCTGCGAAACGTAAGACGGAAGATGGAAATATCAAAATTAATTAATAAGAAGAAACTTTCTTTTTTTAGATTAGAAACAAGAATTTACTCATAATAAACCACTAAATTTCACTTGAGAGAGGAACCTGCATCTGAGCACAATGGCAGCAAACAAGATCTGAGGTAATTAAGATGGACTAAGGCAGTATGGGTTCAGGGAGGAGCTTGACAGTTGTTCTGAAGTCTGGGGTATGCGGCCGAGTCAGATCCAAGAATCAAATTTAAATCCATGTATTGGAGAAGAATGAAAAGGACAACATCATATACATTATTAATTCATTTAAATTTTTAATAGAGTAAGCTCTGCATCAAATTGTATTTTCTGTACAATTAAAATATGAAACTGTAATTTCTAGCATTAGTAAGTGATTGTAATCTTCAGCATACCCCTTGCTTAAGAATTCTGGACAAAGCTAAAAATAATGGGGGCTAAAGAGCCAAAATCAGGGACAGAAGTTAAATATTACTCTTATAAACTTAGAAAGAGGCTAGAATAACAGGTTTTGCATTAGCATGCATTTTCTGGAGGATATGACGTCAGAGACTTAAATGTCTTATTATTTAGTTAGCACAATCCTCAATGGTTTTCTAGAAAAAAAAGAAGTTACATCTTACCATAACATTCCATCTGTGTTGTTGATCTTCACTAATCCTTGACTGTGAGCTCAGCTCCAAGCCTTGGAACCAACTTGGCTGTCTAATTCACCTCACGCCCTTCAAACTCTCGAGCTAGGCTTTTACCCATAATGCTCCTCCCTAAATTACCTCAGATTGAGTTTGCCTACTATAGTGGCAGATAAACAGAACGATTATAAGAAGAGACCAATTATGAGTCAGTATTATGAAGCCAGTTATGGGATAATTCAATCCACTAAGAGTCTCGGGATGGGGATTGGAGGGGGGGGGATGTCAAGGATTAATGAAGATCGATAACATAGATAGAACTTTATGGTAAGGCATAACTTCTTTATCTGATGTTGTCAATTTTCACTCAATCCTTGACTGTGGGACAGAGTCCCCAGCTACTTTTAGTCTTGGGAGGTTTCACGGAAAATATTCCTAAGCACCATCGAACCGAATGATGCCCATCCCCTCGAGACCTGATCCAATTTGTAATGAGTGATAAAGGTATGGGGAGAAGACCAAGTGGCTGCAGCACAGATATCATCCAAGGATGCTCTGGCATGAAAAACTGCAGAAGTTCCCATTGCTCTGGTTGAATGGGCTTTAACTGGGTGTGGAAGTTGGAGCCCTTTTGTATGACAGATAAAAGTAATACAGTCTCCAAGCCATCTTGCTAAGGTAACTTTCAAAACTGGGCTACCTAAAGGGAGAGAGGAATATGCAACAAATAATTGGTCAGATTTTCTGAAATCTTTTGTTCTGTGAAGATAAAAATGCAGTTGTCTGTGAACGTTGAGTAAATGAAGAGAATACTCCCCTTTATTGGAGTAATTAGGGAAGAAGACTGGCAATTGAATTGTCTAATTTATATTAGATTCTGAAACTACTTTTAGTAAAAAGGATGGATTGGTCCTACGGGCAACTCTGTCTTTGTGAAATATTAAGTAGGGAGGTTTGCATGACAAGGCCTGCAGTTCAGAAACTCTTCTGGCTGATGTAATAGCCATCAAAAATAAAGTTTTCCAAGACAAATACTTCAAATCACAGGTCGCTGATGGTTTGAAAGGTGACATAGTAAGGGTCTGAAGGACTAAGATAAGATCCCAGGGAGATATAGGTTCTTTGAATGGAGGTCTTAACATCAGAAGTCCCTTTAAAACTGCTTTACAAAGTTTGTGTGACATTAGAGATGAGCCATCAAATCTTATGTGAAAGTTCAAGATTGCCACTAGATGAACTTCAATTGCTGATGTAGAGGAACCAGATTTTTAGAGGTTAAGCTAAGAAATCCAAGACCTTATGAACATGGCACGAATAGGGATCAAGCTTAATGTTAAGGGCCCATTCACAAAATTTTCCCATTTACTTTGATAAAGTTTCCTAGATGAAGGTTTGTGATGAGCCAGAACAATTTGATGGACAGGAGAGGAAAGGAAAGGATGCCTGACAATCATGGGAATTGGAGAAGCCATGCAGTAAGCTTGACATGTTGGAGGTTCAGATGAACCATGCCTTCTGGATGAGACAACAGATATGGAGCTGGGTCCAGAATCCATGGTTTCCACAGAAGATGAGGCCAGAGGAAGGGATACAATATCTGTCGAGGCCAAGACTGGAGCGATGAGGATTATTGTATTTTCTGTCCTCTTGGCTTTCTTTAGAAACTGAGATATCAGGGGAGTTGGGTGACAGGCATAAAGAAGACTGAGGGGTCAATCATGGAAAAGAGCATCTCTGGGTGAGTCTCCCTGAGGGGGCATTAGGGAAAAATAACTTCTGCACTTATTATTCAGGGGAGAGGCAAAAAGATTGCAGCAAGGTTGGCCCCAGTGATGAAAAAGTTTTTTCACCACTACAGGATTGACAGACCACATGTGAGGCATTAGAATAGTCTGCAATCACATTGGTGCTCCCTGGAATGTACATTGCTGTGAGAAAGCAGTTGGGAGAATCACCCATTGCCATACTCTGAGAGCTTCTTGACACAATGGGTAAGATTTGATTCCCCCTTGTTTGAGTATATACCAGACAATTGACATGTTTCCCATTTGAATTGCCACTGTCCCTTACAACAGTAACAGCACTGCCCTCATCTCTAGAACACTGATGTGCAAGTTGGCCTCCAGTTGGGACCACGTGCCTTGGACTGTCCTTCCCAGATAATGCCCCCACCCTATCTGGGAAGCATCCATAGTCACTGTGTCTTGGGGTTGGGGAAGAATGACAGAACGTCTCAAGAGAATTTGATTGGAGTGGAGCCACCACATAAGGTCTTCTTTGCAGTGACTGGTAATTACGATCAGGTAAGACATGGGCTGGAGTATCAGAGACCACTGGGAAGCAAGTAACCATTCCAAGATTCTCATGTGATATCTTGCTAAGGGGACATGAGTGATTGACGCTGCCATGGAGCCTACTGCTTTCTTGACTAGTCTTGCTCTGACTCTTTTGTTTCATAGAATTTGTTTTACATGGGATCTGATGCACTGTATTCTTTCTGGGGAAAGTGAAGCAACTCCTGTAACAGTGTCTAAATGGACTCCAATGAATTCTAATAGCTGAGAAGGTTGTAAGCTTGACATTTCAAAATTTATTGTTATGCCTAGAGATGCACAGAGGTGAAGAGTGTAATTTCTTGCCCTTCTAAGTGATGCCTGGTGGTAGCGGTAAGGAGCCAGTCATCAAGGTATGGAAAAACTTGAAAACCTTGCAGTCTGAGATGAACTGCTACCACTGCCATGCATTTGGTAATCACCCTGGGGGCTGTGGTGAGTTCAAAGGGCAGTGCTCTGAATTGGAAATGACTAGCTTCCAGCAGGAGCACAGAAACCTCCTGGAGCATTTGTGGTAATACATGTCCAGGAGGTCTACAGAACATATCCAATCACCTTTTTCCCAGAATGGAAGTATAAACTGTACCAAGACCATCCAGAATTTGCTTTGTTGTATTGCCTTGTTGAACTGGCTAAGATCCAGGATGAGTCTCCAGTCCCCTGTTTTTTGGGGTACTAAAAAGAACCTTAAGTAAAACCCAGATCCTGTTTGGTCAAGTGGGATTTTTTGGATGACTCTTTTGTCTAGCAGTTTTTGATTTTCTAAGACTGCTGCTTCCCTGTGACTGGGTGGAATATCTGGGAGTTTTTTTCTGGGTTACTGGAGGTATAAAGATAGTGGAATTTTGTAACCTCTGGATATTATTTCCTGCACCCATTTGTCTGTAGTTAAAATTTGCCAGGCGGATTGGTGCAGTGAAAGTCAACCACTAACTGCCTCCAGAGGAGGGCAATCAGGCCCCTGTTGAGGGGTACTGATAGAAAGTACCAGAGAAAGATTCTATGGACCCCTGGTTTTGCTGTCCATTCCTGCCTCTGGGGAGGCATCTGCCATTACTTCCTCCCTGCCCTGGGGAAAGTCTTTGCCATGTGAATCCTGGAAAGGCCCTTTGGATTTTTTAAACCATAGTCTCACACTTCTCTGGTTCCTAGAGTAAGGTCTCTGAGGAGTGGAGAAATGTACGCTGATGGCAGAAAGCGTCTTGCCATCTTTTTCACATCTGGTTAAAGTGTTGTTTACCTTAGGACCAAAAAGGGTAGATCTGTCAAATGGAGCATTGAGGAATGATGCTTTAAATGACTCCAGAAAGTCAAACAAGTGCATCCAGTGTGCCTTCTAAGGGCTATGCTTGAACCTGCTCTCTAGTCATCCCTTCAGCTTCATCATGAGCAATCAGCCTCATGGATGAGTTAGAAATTGCATCAAGGGTTGCCAGCTGAGAGGAAACTTTATCCTGAACCCCTTCAGACACTGCTCCTAAGAGGGTATCCAATAGTTCCTTGATCAGATCCCTCTGTAATCTTGTAAAATGTGTCATATAATTCAAGGAGCTGAGAGCAAAGGTCATTGGAGCATAAACATGCTTCCCAAATCTATCCAAAGTCCTAGACTCCTTGTTAGGAGGATGGATAGTCGGACTTTCCTCAGCAAGTTCCTTCTTCTTGGCTGCCACTATCACCATGGCATCATCGGGTATACCTTTGGACCAGTGTGGCTCATCCTTAGGGGCTGATAGGATATGATCAGGCCTCTTGGGGATCAGCTTGATGGAGTTGGGCATCTTCCATGCCCACTGAGTGATCAATATAATAAGATTGTCAGTGGATGGAGAGATCCACGAAGTAGAGGGTTGGGCATGAAAAGCCTCCAGGTATACTGACTCCTCCAAAGAAGGTTGGATGGAAGACCAGCCACTCCCCTGTTTCAGGATTTCAAGGACGTCCCTGAAGGAAACATCATCAGGGGGTGACCTGGGGAAACCTTAATCTTCACCAAAATATAACCTGGGATCAAGAGCAGTAAAGACAGCAATTTACACAGGTACAATAAAACATTACATTCACGTACATACTTTTTTTTTAAACAAGAAACATCTTTACTGAATAATCACTTATGATACAGACAATCGTGCATTTATATAAATGAAAACAAACCATATTGACATACTTTCAGTTGCAAATATTATACATCACTTATAATCTTCTATACAGTTATTGTCAATTGAACATTAAATAGCTCAGTCAGTTCCAGCCTTCTCATAAACCCCATTCCTCCTCCAAAACATTATTCTGTATGCAGTGTTCCCACAATTCCCATTTTTTCTATGTAATTTATTCCTACCCTTTTATTTTGTTTAAACTTGGATTTCCATTTTCTTCTAATAGCTTTTTTTGGCAACCACCATAATTAAACTCAGCAAGAACTTACTATGTCTAGGCAATTCTGATTCTGTAATTTCCTTAGTTACACAAATTTGCTTACCCAGTATTTCTGACAGAGTAATCTGCAGCGAATTTTTTAAAAGTCTGCCAACTCATTACACTCCCAAAGTATGCTCCAATTACCTTTCTCTTCCGCATCACACCTCCAGCATTTGCACTCCACCCAAGGAAAAATTCTTTGGAGTCTGCTTGGGGTATCAAAATACCTATGCAAACACTTCCAATCAAAAATTCTAAATCTTCTAGAGGGAACCATATGTGTGTGTATATATATATATATATAGATATATATATATATATATATATATATATAGATAGATAGATATAGATATATAGATATATATATATATATATATATATATATATATATATATATATATATATATATATATATATATATATCTTCCCATTGTTTCTTTGTGAATTGATAATCCATTCTTTCTTCCTAATCCTTTCTAACCTACTCTGATTGGTCCCTATAGTTATCATGCCATATTTTATATGCCCTACTAATGATCCCTTTTTTTAACAGCAGATTCTGTTCTACATTTTAATAAAAACTGTACCAGTGCTAGTCTTTTACTTAGGATTCACCCGTTCCTTTCTCTTTGCCTATTGTAATGTTGATAGATATGTTCTACAAATAAAGTTTGATTTCCATAAGTTGACACAGACCTGCAAGTTTATTGCCTCTCACCCACTGAGTATCAGGATAGGCTCTGGCTCTTCTGTCTAATAACCTGTTTTAGTAAACTTTTCCACAAAGGTACATTTCACTGGAGCTAGGCTGACTTCATGATAGCAATCATGTTGGAGTGTTTAATTATTCATTCAGTCTCTTAGACCCACTTTATGCTATTCAGGATCACTGTTGGGGTAGACAGAGATTTCCTGACAAGCTATGGGAGTAAGCCATAAAAACAGAATAGATCTATAGATATTCCATGGCCAACGCGTCTTATGACCAGTCATGCCTTGCCAGTACTGTTCCTCAGGCAGCACCTCCTTTCTCCAGGAGGGCCATACCAGTCAGACCCACAGTAAATTTGTGGATACCACTCTAGTCATCTAGTTTATGTTAAAATTATTTATTTATTTTATTTATTTTACATTTGTTAACTGGGAAAGTCCGACTGGATATAGGTCCATTTTCAGCAAAGGCCTGGGGAAAAAAGCTCCAGACATACATTACATGAATACATACAGTGAAATATTACAAAAAGGACAGATGTCCAACAATAGATACAAACATAATACAAGATTTTCTAGAGTACACACAAGAAATATTTAGAGATTGTTTACTGTTAAAGGAGAACACCTACATTTTAGTGGTTCACATACATTTTAGTAGTACATAGTTGTGTTAAGATATCATCTTTACTTTCCAGTAGGTAGAGACTTATAATCAGTTTTCTAGACAGTTAATGAATCATAGTAATACAGTGAAAGTTTCTTCCTGTACTAAGGTTTTCATATTTAGTTGGTATTTGAGTAGGGTTTAGTCAGGGTTTGAGCAGGGACAAAGCCAATGCATTTTTAGGTGTTTTTTAAGACATATTTTGAATTGCGTTAAGGAAGGAACTGTAAGTTCTGCAGGAAGTAAGTTCCAGGTTTTACTGACAGAGTTGGAAAATAGTGATTCACCAGCTGAATTTTTGGATTTAACAGTTTGTACTAGCGTTCTGTTGGAAGAGCGGATTGTTTTTAGGTTACTGTAGGGGGTGATAATATTTTCAGTATGGGTGTACTACCTCGTTGGTAGAGAACTTTGTGAACAACTATTAATTTGTTTTATTGAAGTTGGTAGGGTAGTTCTAGCCAGCTTAGTGATTTAAGGTTTAAACAGTGATGTGTTCTATATGCTGATCCTGTGGCAAATCTGGCAATATTATTGTAGCAGCTAGTAACTTTATTGAGGTCAGATTTGCTTAGGTTTGAGAAGATGGGTGAGGCATAAAGAAGGGTTGATAGCAAATGGGTACAGGCAATCACAGTCCGAGCAGATGGGGTTAGGAATAGTTTAATCTTATATAAAGAGCCTAGTTTCTTATTAACTGTTTTAATAGTTTTGTCAACATGAGCATCAAACTTAAGATTGTTGTTGATAATTATTCCTAGCAGTTTAGTACTAGGTTCTGGGGAATTATGGTACCATTGTTGGATTCTATGGTGAGACATGGTAAAGGGACCTTACGAGTGGGGGTGAAGATTAACAGCTTGGTTTTATTTGAGTTTAATAGTAGACGGCGACCACTGAGTCAGTTCTCAACTTTGTTGATGGTGTTTTGGGATAAAGATTGTAAGTCTGTGGGGGAGTACAGATTAGGTTTGAGTCATCTGTGTACTGTATACACATTGCATCTGGGATGATTTTATGCAGATCATTAATGAAGATGGAGAATAGGAGGGGGCCTAATATAGACCCCTGGGGGACTCCAAGGGTGATTGGTAATAGGGATGATAAGTTATCTTTCCATACTACAGGTTGTTGTCTGCCAATTAGATAGGAATTAAACCAGCTAATTGCTAGGTTATCTATAGAGAGTGTTTTTAGTGTCACAAAGAGTAGGTGGTGGTTTACCATGTCGAATGCCTAGGAAAGGTCTAGGAAGAGGGCTGAAGAGAGCTTGTTGTTATTATGGTTTTGATTTATTGTGTGAGAGAAGGAAAGAAGGGCTGAGGTTGTACTATGGCAAGGTCTAAATCCATGCTGGGAGGGGGCTAGGAGATTGTACAGCTTAGGATAGGCTAGGAATTGTTTATGGATACATTTTTCCATAATTTTAGCCAGGGGTGACAGGATGGCTATGGGCCTGTAATTTGAGAGTTCTGTGGAATTACCCCCTTTATGGAGAGGAATAATGTGGGAGATTTTCCAGATAGAAGGGATATAAGCTTCAAGGATAGATCTATTGATTAGTATTGAAATGGGGTAAGCTATTTTCTCAGCGTTTTTTTGGAAGTAATCTGCGAGTAGTAGGTCTGCCGACAGGGTGGTGGGTTTTAATTTCTTGAGTAGTGACCTAATGAAAGATGTTGGTACTGGCTCAGACTTGAAGAGGGTGGGGTAATTGGGTGTGGGATTGGTAGAACTTGGACTATTGGGCGCTAGTTTGTTGGCAAGAGATTGAACGGTTTCTGTAAAGAAAGTGTTGAAGGTGTTAGCAATAAATTTCGGAGGTTTTAGGAGAGTAGTCAAGTGGGTAGGGGTAGATGATTGTCCTGGGAGGAGAAGTCTGTTTATGCTTGACCAAAATTTTTTGTGGATGATTTTTGTGCTTTTGTTGCAGATTGCAGTAGCAGTTTTTTTTTTTTGTCTAGCATAAATTAAGATAGTGAAATGTGCTGCCAAGCATGTAGGGGAAATTTATTCCAGAGGTTTGGGAAGCACAGCTTTACATTGTGCTGTATTATTTGCTGGTGAAGATCTAGGTCCCTGGTTCTAGTATTGGTGGAGATATTGCACTTGCAGAGAAATAGAAGGCCCAGGTCAACTGAGTCTCTAACGTGCAGTACGTAAGACAGAGATCTCCCCTCAAAAGTCTGTATGACACTGAATAAATGGATAGAGCTTCCAGCCAATCATTGTAGCTCTGGAACTTTTAGTCTGAGATCCTTTTGCTTAGGAACCTTTCGGGTCTTCCTAATTGCTTGATATGATTAAAAAGATACACGGCTAAGGGAACCCTGTACTCAATAATTTTCCTGATCAGTGCTGAATATAAGGGAGTGATTACCTCTTCAGAATGTAGGGATATTCCTTTGGCAATTAGATGGATGAAATAAAAGGATTTCCTGAGAACCATTGTCAAGTGATGGTCAAAAGAAAGGAAGCTATTAGCCCAAGTACCTAGGTCCCTGACAAAATGTTCATTTTGTAAAGGTGTTTTATCTATGCAATAAGATGAGGGAAGGGATTGTCAATAAAAAGTGTTGATACTACATTTTTAACATTTAGCTTGAGAACATTTTTAGTACACCAAGAGTTTATAGGGAGAGCTCATTCAGGAGAGTTAGGGTGTCATAGGGTGACTTAACAACAACCTCCAGTTTGCAGTCATCTGCAAACTTTATCAGCCAGAGCTCTTGTCTGTAACTTGGAGATCTGAGAAGTAAATACCAAAAAGGTGATGTCCCAGCACTCAGCCCTGAAGGGCACCACTGGTCACTTTCATATATTCTGATGAAGCACCTGTAATTCACTATGTGGGTTCTTTCAGCCAGCTTACCACACACGGGTTGATTTTTAAAGCAATTAACTTTTGTATGATGCCAGCATGAGTAATGATATTGAAGACATTTGCCTGGTCAACATACACTATTTGTACTGCATGGACACTATCTATAGCTTCTGTAACCTTTTTTGAAGAAGTTTACCAGGTTAAAGACATAGAATCTACACTTCATAAAGCCATACTTTTGGGGGTCAAGTCAAACAAGGGTCTTGATATTACAGTTTATGAATTTAGATATAAAACACTTCATGGATTTACAGAAGAGGCTTGTAAGGCTGAAAGGTCTGTAATTACCCAGGTCAGTTGCAAAGCCACCCTTACGAAGGGGCATCATAACAGCAGTGTGCCACTCATCGGGGACAAAGCCAATAGCTAAAAAAACTGCTTGATGACTGTGTCTGTAAGGACATGTTTAACACTATTTATTAAGTAAACAAGTAAATGATATGTAATAGAAAATAAAGATATTATCTAAAGAGTTGTATACAGAAATCCAAAAAAAAGCATCTTGCATGTTTTTTTTTTTTCTTTCTTCTTACCCAGATGTCACAGCCATAGCCGGCCTTAGGCATAGGCCAGCTAGTCGGCCACCTAGGGTGAAAGTAACGAGGAAGCAAAAAGCCTTGAGGGGGAAACTTAGGTAGGTGAGTGTCGGGTTGAAGATAAGCAAATAAAGGAGGAGGAAGGGGAGGCTAATGTTGGGAATATAGTAGAAAATGGGGATGAATATCTCAAGACATTTCAGCAAATTATGCATCAGATTTTAGTAGCAGAAGCAGACTCTCTGAATGCAATGGAATCAAAAAGAAGATTAGTGAATGGAAAGGAAAACCATGGAGGAAGATAGTAAAGTGGATGAAGATGCGTGCCTATGTTCAGCGGGCTAGCGGAGGAAAAGGAAACTTGGCAAGACTGTATTTGCCACTGAAAGAAAGGAGAAGTCTGACAATCATAGACAGAATAAGACATGGATAAGTTAAAGAAGAAATGAATGATAAAGTAAAACATTTTGGGAAGAAGTGGAAGCCATGTGTCATAAGCTCAGGAAAACAGCTGCAGTATATGAATTACAGCTCAGCTTGATACATTAATGTTATATGACATGGAAAAGTATAAAGAAAATGAAGAACATTTGAAGGTATGCATGTCAGAGATGTGGTGCGAAAGAAACAGACTACCTACATATGTAGCAGGAGTGCCCAGAAAATAGGAAGCTGTAGGTACAAGTAAGATAGATGTTTGCAGAATTGTAAGTCATGTTCATTCCACATCACTGGGCTTTCTCTTTGTTTATGAGTAACGTGGAACTAGGTGCTGTCTACCTGACAAAAATAAAGAAATTTTACTTAAACCATGAGTGAGGGTTAAATGTGAAATTTCTAAAAGTCAGAAGGCTCCATAAAGATCATAGGCAAAAGTTTAAAAAGCAGATAAAAGGGGTGAAAAGTAATGAAAACTCCAGGGAAGAATTTGACAAAATTGTTTACATGCATTACAGGCTTTAAAGGAGAGAAGAACATGACAGAAGTAAAAGGAGTAGTAATTGCAAACAGCTGTTAAGAGTGCTTTATTCATATACGGCAGGTAAAAATAGAGACAAAAAAGAGAAAGGGACAATGAGTTAAGCACACCCTTTCCTTCTTCCACCAGTTTGGGATAGCATCAAGAGTACTGTCAAGAGACATCACATAGCATAGCATAGCAAACCACCAAAGAGATTGCGCTAAAGAGGTAAACACTGCAGTAAAATAATAATCTCAGCAAGATATTAAGGAGGGGGAGCAAATGTACAATTGAGGGGTGTTCTGAGTACTTGTATTATAGAACTTGGTGCATGGCTGAGATGCAGTCAGATGAAATTACAGGATACACTTCATATATACTATGAACAATATATGCAAACTGCTGTTTTCTGATGAGATTATTTCCCTATACAAACATCAGAAGAAAGGTGAGAGAATATATTGAAACATATGAATAAATATTTATCTATCAGTGATAAATGCTACAACCAAAAGAAATACAAGTGTCTGTATCGAGGTATACTATGGGGATTGTGGACCTGTAGTAAAAAGGCATATTGAGAGGAGGATCCACTTCTGCCTCAAGTGGAGGCCACCCCTCTGTTTCTAAAAAAAAGTGGAGGCCAAGGACTGGAATAAAAAGATATTGGTCTCTCAAGTGGAAGAGGCAAGAAGACTGTTGAAGATGAAGGAACCATTGTTTGAGAGACAACAGCCTTGTTGAAGAGAGAGAGAGGAAGAGAGAAAGTGATGCTTGGACCATGAAGCTCAGAACCTGACTTTGAGAGACACCCAAACCTGGGAGTGTGACAGGAAGTATTCAAATTGAAAATAGATGAGACCACAAAGCAGTGGTGAGTTTTGTTTTGTTTTATTATGGTCCAGGCTGTCACACATAAGCTGAGTAAGTAAAGAAGCTTTTATTCTGTTTGAGACTGTCTTGAACTTAAACATGTTGATATGGAAATCATAATTTGTTTGGAAATGGTGAATATCTTTAAAAAGAGAAGCAAAACTGATTTTTTTTTTTTCATTTTTAACTACCACATCAGTACATTCTGATTTTCCCTCATGGGGCTAATAAGGCCAGTAAGGCTTGAAAGCATCAGGAGGAAGCTAAATTAAGCTAAGCATATGTTGTCATTATGAAAATAACTGCTGAATATACTACAATGATGGAGGAATGCTGGCAATGTTTAGACAAAAAATGGCAAACTGCAATATTTTGTGGTCATGTATAACTGCCAGCTGTATTAATACTTTATCAGTTAAGTTTCTCCAGTTATAAAAAAGAGATATTGGAGTGTGAGGTTATTGAGAAACTTCTACCTGTGGGCAAAATGTGATTTCTGATGTGAGTAAATATGATATGGGAATGATTTTAAGTTACTGTGAGTCTAATAAGTGAAATTCTGGGTGGTATATTCTAAAAAAGTGTCACAAAATTGTCATGCTGACCAACCTTCCTAAAGAAGCAGTGTTGAATTAATTCTTAACTGAGTGTTATAACGAGTAACAGACTTCACCTAAACAACCCAGAGAGCAGCTTTTTTTAAGAGAGAGGGGATAGGTATTTGGTATTTTTACTTAAAAATGTTGAGTTTGCTCAGAGATGTAGATTGCAGACAGAAGTAGAACTGAGTACTTTATTTGAAACTGATGTTTCAGTGTATTCTGTGGAAGGATTTTCTCTTTGGAAAAATGGGCCAGAAAGATTTGTGACAGTAATTCTGAGATAGTGAATGAAGCTAAGCATATGTTTTGACTATTTTATTAATTACTGAAAAACACTAGAGCATTTTCTCATGTCATTTTTTAAATTTCTATAAAACTATTTAGAAAAAAAAAATATGAAAACTAGTAAGGTCATTACAAAATCCTGCGGTGGTGGTGCTGCGGTAGCGTTGTCGCCTCACAGTAAGACGCTGTCCAGTTCGATTCTCAGCTAGAGCGTCTTCTGCGTGGAGACATGTGTGAATGGGCGTACCTTCGTTGAAGGTTGTGCGTCAGGGTTGGTAACTCGGCAAGTAAAAATCAACTACCAATCATTAGTGGACCGGAGTTCTGCTGTGGCGACCCCTAACCGGGAAAAGCCGAGACACAACAACAAGTAAGGTCATTACAAAAAAAAGATCAGGGTGGAATAAAAAAAAAACTTCATAATTAAACAACCTTTTACTTACTATGGCCCTGTTATATATCTACAGAGGCCTACCAGAAAATGATAGGGGTTTATGCTTTGAGGTTCAGACCAGTACCCTTTGATTCCCTTACTCTGGGTTGGCATGCTGTACTGTATTAGCTATTAAGGTTAAATTGTTGAAAGATATGATGTCTGTTTATGTGAGAAATGTTTATGGCTGTCATATGATATGTTATTTGTTAAAGATAATATAAATGTATGCAAGCATTTATGTCAATGTTTACAGTTCCACCCTGCTCTGGAATACAAGAAACTATACAACATTTCTTATCTCTGTTTGATCAGATTTTAAGGATTTATGTCTTGGATGATCCTGTTTTTTTTATTGGGGGGGGGGGTTCCTCATCCCTAATAATGAAACTCTAATGTAGGAAGGATATGAAGATGAAAGGCTGCATGTAACATTAATATTTTAAAGTATATTCTTAGCTGTGAAACTGTGGTTGCAGTGACAATGTTAGTGTAATTTTGATTTACATAACAGACAATCACATTTAAGAATTACTAATAGAAATCAAACGGGAGCTGTATTATATTTTTATTCTGGAGATAAATTGGGGGCTTAATACCTTTTCTGTAGGGGATCTGGATATTAATTTTTTATCTCAATGAGTTTTGACAGTCAAACATATAGGCTTAAAATAATGAAACATGGTGTGGTGATATATCTTATGTGTATGAAAAAGAAGTTATGTTCTTACCATAACGTTCAATCTGTGTTGTTGATCTTCATTCATTATTGCTCTTGGGATCAGTTCCGATCCTCGGAACTGACTTGGCCATTATATCAAGCTCACACCAGCCAAAATCACTCAAACTAAGGCTACCCATACTGCCTCTCTTCCCTTTACCTCAGATCTAGTTTGCCCATTATGAAGAAAATTATGGAAGCTCTGTCTGAGCAACAACCCTACTAGAACCCCAGGACTAGTTTGAGTCCCTAGGAGGGGGCTGGAGGGTGGGATGTCAAGAATGAATGAAGATTGAGAACACAGATGGAATGTTATTGTAAGAACATAACTTCTTTATCTGATGTTATCAATTTTCATTCATTCTTGACTATTGGGACAGAGTCCCCAGCTACTTTAGATCCTGGGAGGCCCTACAGAAGGATATTCCTGAGCACCATAGAACCAAAAGATGCTCTTCCCCTGGAGACCATGTCTAATTTGTAATGATAAAGGTATGAGGAGTAGCCCAAGTTGCAGCTGCACAAATATCATCCACAGCAGCTCTGGAATGAAAGACTACTGAAGTGGAAACAGATCTGGTAGAATGAGCTCTAACTTTTGTTGGTAAGTCAAGTTTATTTTGACTATAAATAAATGCAATGCAGTCTCTCAACCACTTTGATAGAGTGACCTTTAAAACTGGTTTGCCCAATCTAGTACCTGAAAGGAATTGAAACAGTTGGTCCAATTTTCTAGATGATTTTGTTCTGTCCAAATAAAAATGTAATTGTCTGTGGACGTCCAACAAATGCAAGCAATATTCTCCCTTGTTTGAGTAAATCTATGGTCTGATTGATATTGGAGTCTGACACTAGTTTAGGCAGAAAGGAGGGATTGATTCTGAGTGATAATCTCTCTTTGTGAAATATAATATAGGGATGTTTCGCACACAGAGCCTGTAACTCTGAAATTCTCCTGGCAGACATGATAGCTACGAGGAAGAGGGTCTTCCAGGACAAAAACTTGAGATCACAGGTGTCTGCTGGCTCAAAAGGCTTATGAACCAAACATTGCAAGACCAAGGTTAAATCCCAAGGTGCTATGGGATCTTTGAAAGGCAGCTTCAAATGTAAAGCGCCCTTAAGAAATGTTTTGCAAAGATGGTGAGACATCAAAACTGGTCATCAAATCCATTATGGAAATTTGAAATGGCAGCTAACTGAACTCTAATGATAGAAGTTGAGGCTCCCAACTGTAATAAGGTGGCTAAGTATTCCAAGACTTTATCGACTGGACCCGATAAACTATCAAGACCATTTTTTCAGGCCAAGTAACAAATCTCTTCCATTTGTTAAGATAAAATTTTCTGGTAGACGGTTTATGAGAAGCCAGAAGTATCTTTTGCACTAGGGAGGACAAAATGTTTCGTCTGGCAATTACTGGAAGTGGAGAAAGCAAGCTGTCAGCTTGAGATTTTAAAGGTTGGGATAGACCAAGCCCTGAAGATGAGATAACAGATCTGGAGTTAGATCCATAGTCAATGGGTGGTGAACTAGGTGAGGCCAGAGAAAGGGAAACCAGACTTGACTGGGCCAATAAGGTGCCATGAGAATCACTTTGCTTCTCAACTGTTGTATTTTCCTCAGAAATTGGGGAATTAGTTGGGGTTGGTGAGAAGGCATATAGAAGTCCTGGGGGCCAGTCGTGGAGAAGTGCATCTCTCATGGACTCCCTGTGAGGGGGAACTAGGTCAAAGTAGCTGCTGCATTTGTGGCTTATGTGAGAGGCAAACAGGTTGCACCAAGGCTGACCCCATCGACAAAACATTTTCATCACTACATTGGGATTGAGAGACTACTCGTGAGGTAGAAGAATACACCTGCTTAGTTTGTCAGCAATCACGTTGGAATTCCCCAGAATATGCGTTGCTATTAGAAAGTGGTTGGAGGTGATTTCCCATTGACAAACTCTTGTGGCTGCCCAACATAGAGGATAGGACCTGGTTCCTCCCTATTTGTTGATGTACCAGACTACTGACATGTTCTCTGACAAGATAGCAATTGTCCCTAAAGGAAGAGCAGACTGGAATGTTTGCAACACTAAAAGCACTGTCCTCAGTTCTAGGACACTGATATGCAGATTAGCCTCTTGAGGGGACCAAGTGCCTTGGACTGTCTTTCCCTGAAAATTTCCCACACCCTATCAGGGAAGCATCCGTGGTCACTGCAGCCTTGGGCTGAGAGGGACAGAAAGGGTGACTCCATAAATTCTCTTCTGGATTAATCCACCAAGATAAATTCTGTCTCCAGTGGTTTGTTATGAGGATTGGATGGACTATTGGATGAGTTAACAGTGACCATTGTGATACCAGGAGCCATTGAAGCAGCCTCATGTGGTACCTCACCAGGGAGACTAAGGTGATTGTCACTGCCATGGACCCAAGAAGTTGTAAGACTAAACAAGCAGACTCTTTGTCTTGAGAGAGTATCACTTGAAGTTGCTACCTCAACTTTACCAGTCCGTGATGAGGAAGGGAAGCCATGCAGGATTTTGTGTTTAGCTTTGCTCTGATGAATTTTATGTCTTGTTTGGAAGATAGTTGTGATTTTTCTCTGTTTATTGAAATGTCTAAGAACTTGGCAAGACGTAGAACGGAGTCCAAGGCCGAAAGCAGCAGATGCCTGGTGGGGGTGGTGATAAGCCAGTTGTCTAAATATGGAAACACACGGAATCCCTGTAGCCTTAAGTGAGCTGCTTTAACTGCCATGCATTTGATGAACACCCTGGGTCTGTAGTGAGACCAAAGGGCAGTGCTCAAAATTGGTAATGACTGGCTCCTAGCTGGAAGTGGAGATATCTCCTGAAGTATTTGTCCATTTTTATGTGGTAATATCCGTCCTGAAGATCTATGGAGCACATTCAATCATCTTTCTCCAGAAAAGGAAGGATAGACTAAACTATGACCATCTGTAATTTTGTTTGCTGCACAAATCTGTTCAGTACACTGAGGTCTAAGATTGGCCTACAGTCTCTTATCTTTTTTGGCACTAAAAAGAATCTTGAGTAAAATATGGATCCTATCTGGTCTGGTGGGACTGTTTGGATGACTCTTTTTTGAAGAAACTTTTGAATCTCTAGTGCTGCTATATCTCTAACTGTGTGGAACATCGGGGATTCGCCTTTGTGGTTTGGGATAAAGACTAAAGGGAATATGGTAACCTCTGGTAATTATCGTCTGCATCCAGGAATTTGATGTTATTGTGAGCCAGGCTGAGTGGTGCAGAGAGAATCTTCTCCCGACTGCTTCCAGAGGTAAGTAATTGGGCCAGCGCTCAGGACCGCTGGTAGGGTTGTCCAGAAAAGGAATCCCTGGAAGCCTAGCTGCACAGGCCCTCTCAGCCATGGGAGGGGGTGTCTTCCTGAAGACCCCCCCCTCTCCCCGGGGGAATACTTGCCACGAGTGTCCCGAAAAGGCCCTTGGGTCTTCCTGAACCACATCTTTTCACTCCTCTGATTCCTGGAGTAAGGTCCTGAGGAGTGGAAAAATGCACACCCACAGCAGAAAGGGTCTTTCCATCCTTCTCACACCTGGCTAATGTGTCTCTGACTTTTGGGCCAAACAACAAAGTAGCATCAACAGGAGCATTGACAAAGGAAGACTTGAAGGGGTCCACAAAATCACACAATCACATCCAGGCATGGCGCCTAATTGCAATGCCTGTACCCAGTGCCCTGGATGTCCCTTCAGCTGTATGTGCAATAAACTGCACAGACGAGTGTGAGATCAACTCTAGGTTGGCAAGCTGGGAGGCAACCTTATCCCAGACCTCGTCAGACACTGCTCGTGCCAAGGTATTTGAAAGCTCAGTTATCAGATCCCTTTGGAGTCGGGTGAAGTGTGCCAAGAAGTTCAAGGACTGAATAGCAAAGGTTGTTGAAGCAAAGACCCACTTCCCAAATATGTCTATCATCTGAGATACTTGGTTTGGAGGATGGACCATTGAACTCTCTTTGGCGAGTTCCTTTTTAGTGGCTGCTGCCACCACCATGACATCAACTCCTAGACCTTTCGACCAATGGGTCTGATCCTTCAGGGCTGACAGAATTTTGTCGGGTCTCCGGGGAATTGGCTATATGGTGTCAGGAGCCTTCCACGCATACTGCACAATGAGTTTAATTAGTTCATCTGCAGGGGGGGGGGTCACCCAAGAAGTAGACGGCCAGGCATGAAAAGCCTGAAAGAAGACAGATTCCACAGAGGATGGGTTTGAGGACTTCCAATCACCCCTCTGTTTCAGAATCTCCAGGATGTCTCCATAGGAGACATCTTCAGGGGATGATCATGGAGACCCTTCCCCTTCATTGAAATCTGTATCTTCAGTGACCGATTCTTCTGGAAAATCCAGGTGCTTTCTCTTGCACAATCTCTTATGGGGTGGCTCCTCAGGAGAGAGATCCAAGGAGGACTCCAAAGAGAGGGGACCCTGCACTAGGGTATCTTGCTGCTCTTGTGCCCACTGTCCCGAGGTAGCAGATTGTGACAGCTGTGAACGAGAGGATACATAAAAGTGACACTCCGATGGGGATGGTGCCAACTGTGAGCCTGCTGAGGCTAGGGCTCGCTCCATAATCTGGAAGGCAGGCCAACCCAAAGAGGGATGGGAGCCTGGAACCAAGAAAGACAACCTCAGATCCGTGATCACACCCCACTCTGATGAGCTGCCTCCCAGAAGAGTAGGAGCCACGAGAGGACTTGTAACTGCCAGGGCACCAGGAACTGTAGATGGCACCATAGAAAAAATCAGAGCCAATCCAGAGAGTTGGTTATAGTACCAAGGTGAGATCCACCATCGGTACCAAGGTAGTTGGCACTAGGAACGTCAAAGTAGTGGGCTCCAAGACCTGTGGAGAGATTGAGGGAGGAAGATATGTGGATGTTCTAAGAGAGTAAACTTTGGCTCCAGGTGGGAGAGAGGTCTGAGAAGGAGCAGGAAGACCTCTGGCTGCCAAGAGTTGATCCACCAATCTAACTACATCCTGTTCTGAAAGACTCCTGGAGGAATGGGTGGACATCCTCAAGGACGATGACCTATATACAAAGGGATTTAACTGCAGACCCAAAAAAGGGTCTATAGACGGGGAGTATCTAGTCCTTGGGGTACTTAGTATCTCAACTTTGGTTTGCTGAACAGAAATTTGTTTGGCAGGAGAAGATGGAACTGAAATATTTGAGGAGACTATTGTTGGTGCCGGAGAGGTCATCAGTACTGAAGACAAGATTGGTGCTGTAGGAGTCTGGGTGGTCTCAATAATACATGGAACTGTGGGGGATTTTAAAGGTTTTGGTGCCAGAGCATGGGTTGGTGCAGTCTTAGGAACTGTAGGCTTTGGTTCCAATGGATGAGTCAGAACCTGAGACTTTGGAGTCTTATATTTGTGTACCTTGGGATATGATGATACCAAATGGCTTCTTTTCTTTGAATTGATCCTGGGAGATTTATATGTCTCCGCCTCAGATAAAGCTTCACTGAATGTGCATTTTAGTAATCCTTTAAGAATGACTTTGTTTTGTCTCTCTGCAAAGGGTGCGAGCACTGAAACTCTTGCAGAGTTCACATGGAGGTTATATTTCAAGATAAGGGACACCCTAGCAGTAAACACATGAAAGTTGCCCATTGGAATTGGGCATCTTTCTGCCACAGTCCCTAAATTGTTTGAACCCTGTGGTTCTCTTCTGCTTTTCTGCCATTTTCAAGCCAAAAAAAGGCACATGCACAGACACACACACACACACATACACACAAGACAGAAAAACTGGAGAAAAACAAGAAGTACAGAACAAAGGTTTATATATATATATATATATATATATATATATATATATATACATATATATATATATATATATATATATATATATATATATATATATATATATATATATATATATATATACCAGCAATAGTACCTGAAATTACCCACAAAGAGAGTAAGAGGAAAAAAGGGGGGAATAAGGATACCAGGGATGGTATCAAATAATTACCAGTAGGTACAGGGAAAGGAGGAGCCTATACCAATGATGGCAAATCAGAATACTTAGAAGGTAAGAAAAAGGGTTGATACAAATCAGTCACAACTAAAGCACAACTAACAACAACCTTAGAAGGCAAGAAAGGAGGAAAAAGAGCAAAAAAGGTTAGACAAATATAGTTATATAATCCAAAAAAGTTTAGAACTTAGCTGAGAGCACGGCTGATGTGTCTGATTTTCTACGTGGCAAACAAGATCTGAGGTAAAGGAAAAAGAGGCAGTATAGGTAGCCTTAGCTTGTTACTTTTTAGCTGGTGCAAGCTTGATATAATGGCTGAGTTGGTTCCGAGGATCAGAATTGAACCCAACAGTCAAGATTCAATGAAGACTGACAACATCAGATTTATTTTATTTTGCATTACTTACTAATTATTTTATTTGAAGGGTATCTTTTGCTTTATCCTTTTTTTACTCCTTTTTTTACTTTATAAGTGATTATTTTGGTTAATGTTGACCTGTGGTGTTGTTTACTATGATTTACCTTAATAAAGCTCCTGCTCTTAGGGGACACATGCAGCAGTGTTTGTTTAATTTACTAGAAGATAATGAAGAAACCTGTAGTAAGCATGACAAGGAATGCTGAGAATTTATAATCAAATTTTTAAATGCAAGCTAGGCATTCATGCAGAGCATATTGCATCATGAGTTGAAAGACAGTGTATTCAGAGCCATGTGCCTACGGTTAACATATTCAAGACATCAGATGGAGTTACTGGTACAAAAGCTGCTGGCATGTGACTATAAAACTGATATGGTAGCTTTTGAAGAAGCTAATTCTGCTAATATGTTGTGTTGCTTAGCATGTGAGAGACTAGAAATGGTAAACAAATGGTAACCAAAGAGTGGATGTATACAACAACACTCGCACAGCTAAAGCAACATCTTTAATGCTGCCAATGCAATGATGTCCTGCATGACTGTTGCCAATTTGTTTACAGGCTTACAAAGTTGCTACAAGAATATCATGTACAAGCAAAATGTAGTTACGTACTCACCATAACATTCTGTCTGTGTTGTCCATTTTCATTCTTCCTCAACTTATGGGTTCAGATCCAATCCCTTGGATCCATCTCAGCCATTGCAAAAGCTCACTGCAACCAGAAAACTTTTGAGCTATTCCCTTACCCACAGTGCACCAACTCCAAGTACCTCAGATCTTGTTTACTAATATCAGCAGAAACCAGTATTGAATTACAGAGAGAGGAGACTATATCTGGAGCTATGTTCCAAGGAAGTGGCATAAACAGAAAACACTCACTCTTCCAGGAGATTACAGGGCAGGTGGTTGGTGGGAGGGGAGTTGAGGAAGAATGAAAATGGACAACACAGATGGAACATTATGGTGAGTACATAACTTCTTTATCTGATGTTGTCAATTTTTATTCCAACTTATGGGACAGAGTCCTCTGCTACCTAAATCCCCTGGTGGACTCAAGGAAGGATATTCCTGAGCACCATTGAACCAAATGATGCTCTACCCCTGGAGACCATATCCAATTTGTAATGAGTAACAAATGCGTGGAGAGTAGCCTAAGTTGCTGCTGCACAAATGTCGTCCATGGAAGCTCTAGATTGGAATACTGATGAAGTAGCCATGGCTCTAGTGGAATGAGCTATAATGCTTTTGATAAAGTAATGCCCAACTTGTTTTATACCTAAGAAATATAATCCATAAGCCATCTGGCTACAGTAATTTTGGCAACATCTTTTCCTAGTTTCATGTTCAAAAAAGAGGCAAAAACCTGGTCAGTTTTCCTGATTTTGTTTTCTGTTCTGTGCAGGTAAAAACATAATTGCCTGTGGACATCCAATAAATGTAATGTATATTCACCTTTGTTAGTAAATCTGGGGAAGAATACTGGCAAATTGATAGATTGATTAATATTAACCTCTGAAACCACTTTAGGGAGAAAGACAGTGTTAGTTCTTAAAGTGACTCTGCCTTTGTGAAAGATCAAATAAGGTGGTTTCAAAGACAAGGCCTGAATGTCCAAAATTCTCCTGGCAGAAGTAATAGCTACTAGAAAAATTGTTTTCCAAGAGAAACACTTCAGGTCACATTTAGCTGCTGGTTCAAAGGGGGGTTGAGTAAGTTGCTGCAGAACCATATTAAGATCCCATATGGGAATGTGGTCTCTAAATGTAGGTCTCAGAAGAAGAGTATCTCGCAAAAAGGTTTTGCATAGTCTGTGGGAATTAACAGAAACACCTTCAAATCCTATGTGAAAATTTGAGATCACTGCTAGCTGGACTTGTGGAGAAGCTAGCTCCATCTTTAAAAAGTACAGCTAAGAATTCAAGGATACCATGCAAAGGCACTGAAAAGGGATCAACATTAGTTTTGTGGGCCCAGTAAGCAAATCTTCTCCATTTAGTGGAGTAGAGTTTATGTGTCGATGGTTTATGTGAAGATAAAAGTATCGACGGACTGGAGAGGACAGCATAGGTTGTCTGGCTTTTAACAGAATTGGAGAAGCCAGGCAGTCAGCCTATGGTTCGGTATGGATGGATGAATTATGCCTGTCAGATGAGACAGAAGGTCTGGGGATGGATCCAGAATCCACGGTTGGTGGAGTAAGTGAGGCCAAAGGAAGAAGAACCAAATCTGTCAAGGTCAAAAAGGTACAATGAGTATAACTTTGCTCTTCAACATGGCAGCTTTCTGCAAAAACTTGGAAATTAGTGGGATTGGTGGGTAGGCATAAAGATGGCCAGGGGGACAATCGTAAAGTGGAGCATTCCTTGCTGACTCTGTCTGTGCGGGGATCATAGCTGCTGCACTTGTTGTTTAGAGGAGAAGCAAGAAGACTGCAGCAAGGTTGGCCCCACTGACTTAAAATCACATCTGCCACATTTCTATTGAGAGACCATTTGTGAGGTAGAAGAATGCACTTGCTCAGCTTGACTGCTATCACACTGGACTTTCCCAGAATGTGCATTGCGATGAGAAAGCAGTTGGATAAGATCACCCATTGCCACACTCTAAGTGCTTCTCAACACAAGGGGTATGTAGGATTCGGTCCCTCCTTGCTTGTTGATGTAACAAACTACTGACATGCTGTCCATTTGAATTACAATTGTCCCTGAAGGGAGAGCTTCTTGAAAGACCTGCAGCACTAAAAGTACCACTCACATCTCTAGAACACTGATATGCAAATTGGCCTGTTCAGGGGACCAAGTGCCTTGGACTCTCTTCCCCAGGTAATACCCCCCCCCCATACCCTAAATGGGAAGTGTCCATGGTCACTATGGCCTTGGGCTGAGGGGGAATGAGCAGATGGCCTTGCAGAACCTGTTCTTATTGAATCAACCACTTGAGATCTCTCTTGCAAATCTGAGTAATACATATCAGAGTTGACATGGGTTGATAAAGTATTGATCATTGCATGACTAGCATCTATTGTAGAATTCTCATATAAAACCTGGATAACGGCACTAGAGTTATTGCCACTGCCATTGATCCTAGGGCCTGAGGTACCAAGTGGGCAGAAACTATGATGCTGCAGATTATTTTTCTGACCTCTGCTTTTAATGTTTGAACTCTAAGAGGAGGCATTAAAGCTATCATTAACTTTGTGTTTAACGATGCTTCTATAATCTCCAACTTTTGTGTAGGTTCCAAATGAGACTTTTCATGGTTTATGGTTATCCCCAGAAAGAAGCATGTCTGAAGAACCTGATGTCTTGCTTGTATTACTTGATGTCTGGTTGGCACAGTAGTGAGCCAATCATCTAAATATGGAAACACCCAGAATCCTTGCAAACTCAAGTGACCTGCTACTACTGCCATACATTTGGTGAATACCCTGAGGGCTGTGGTGAGACCAAAGGGCAGAACTCTGAATTGGTAATGACTGGCTCCATGCTGGAAGCATAAATACCTTCTGGACTGCCTCTTCATTTTTATGGGATAGTATGCATCCTGAAGGTCTATTGAGCACATCCAGTAATCCTTGCCCAGAAATGGGAGAATGGGACTGAACAGTGACCATCCGAAACTTGGTGTGTCAAACTGATTTGTTCAAGTTGCTGAGATCCAAGATTGGTCTCCAGCCCCTGTTTTCTTTGGCACTAAAAAAAATCTTGAGTAATTTCAGGATTCTATCTGGTCTGGTGGGACGTCTTGCAAGACTCTTTTT
Organism: Protopterus annectens; assembly: GCF_019279795.1. Classification (NCBI taxonomy): domain Eukaryota; kingdom Metazoa; phylum Chordata; order Ceratodontiformes; family Protopteridae; genus Protopterus; species Protopterus annectens. The sequence goes on along the minus strand of NC_056744.1, from coordinate 1,087,202,888 downwards.
TTTCTAGCAGCATTTGTATTTGAAGTGCTGCTTGTTCCATCTGACTAGATGGGACATTGGGGATTCTTCTTGAGACTGGAGCAAGAGAAAAGGGTATTATATAACCTCTGGAAAGGATCCTCTGCACCCATGTATGTATCTGTTGTTATCTATAACCAGGCTATCTGGTGCAGGGATAATCAATCCCCAATTGCCTCCACAAGGGAACAATCTGGCCTCCTTTCAGGAGTGCTGAAAGGGTCTGTCAAAAAGGAATCTCTTGACCCTTGGATTTGCGGGCCACCTCTGCTGGGAAGGCAGAGTCTACCATTGAAATTCCCCCCTCTACCCCTGGGGGAACCTCCTCCACATGTGTCCTGGTAAGGACCCTGAGACATTTTAAACCACATTTTTCCAGTACCTTGTTGAATACCTGGAGAAGGATCTTTGAGACATGGAAAAATGTATTAGTTCAGCTGCAGAAATAAAACAGAGGTAAGGCTCCAGACTTCTTCAAGCAGTTTTATTGTCGACATACACAAGCACTTTCACCATTAGGCTTCTTCAGGTGTATCATATAACACAGTTACACCTGCATTTATACTAACAGTCACATGATCACATACTAAAATGCTTAAAGACATAGAAAAATATATTAAAAAACTTTTTAATAAAAATAATAAAACTGTTAGTATAAATGCAGGTGTAATTGTGTTATTTCATACACCTGAAGAAGCCTAATGGTGAAAGCATTTGTGTATGTCAACAATAAAACTGCTTGAAGGGTTCTGGAGCCTTACCTCTGTTTTATTTCTGCAGCTGAACTTATTTTTTTACTATTTACTGAGGTACCTGGTTGCTATTGGGACTGTTTTGTGCATCATGGAAAAATGTATGCCTATGGCATACAGGGTTTTTCCATCCTTTTCACACCTAGATAAAGTGTCCTTAACTTTGAGGCCAAACAAAGATGTTCCATCAAAGGGGGCATTGATGAACAAAGACTTGAAGGGCTCCACAAAATCACATAAGTGCATCCAGGTGTGCCTCCTTATGAAAACACTGGAACCCGCTGCCCTTGAGGTTCCTTCAGCCACATGTGTGACATTAGCCTCATGGAAGAATTGGAAATTGATTGCAGGGTAGGCAACTGAGAAGTAACAGATGCCTGTGTGAAGATTGGGGAAAGATGGGAGAAGGCTTCCAGCCTAGTCAAATAGAATGTAATACATAATTCTATCATTTGTATAAATAAATGTAAAATAAAGGCTTGCATTTTTAAATGAAAGAAAACACTGTAAATTGTGAACTTCAAAATTGTTGCAACATTGCCATCTGCTGTAAGGAAAATCAAGCCAAACATTTCAAATGTTCTTTGAAGTTACAATTATCTAAAAAAGTGGTGCCAAAGCATCTGGCTGAACACATTCTTTCTGTTGTCTTAACCTAAGGAATAATTGTTAGAGCATACATGTCAAATGTCTTTTATTGTTGTAGTTTCCTGAGCAGGTGTTAGCTTGCTATATAATGCAGTTTGTTTGCCTGGGAACTCCAGACTAAGTGTCAAGATGATGTAATCTGAATACTGGGAAAACCTAAGTGTCAAAATGATGTAATTTGGGAGGGCCTTAGCAGAGCTGTTTGTTAGTATTTTTAAAAACTATAGTTCAGTGAGAGACTGAAAGCATTTGTCTTGGACCATCAACCCCAGTACTGCTTATGCTCTTTATGTATGTAAGTAGGATTATATCGCTTTGTTTTCTCTTAAGAATAGCTAAAGATTAGAAAGTTAGATTGAGAGTTCTTTTAACATCAGACCTGTCCTACTGTATTATTTTAAGTTTCTGTATGATCTCTGAACTCTTAGATATATATGTGGTGTAGTAGTATTGTTTTATGTTTTAATTATTTATTATTAAATATTTTAAAAACCTTTACCTGTGGCTGGTTTGTGTAGAGAAGTAGGTTCTAGAGTACATTGCATATTTATAGAGGTTATTCTAGTAAGCCACTCTAATAAGCTTTAGATTGAATAGTCACATTACTAATTGGATAATAATATTGCACAGTAATAATTGGACACCCTTTTAAGGGCCTTTGGATAGCTGATAATTATTAAGCTGGTGGTGGCAAAAATTACTATTGTATAGTCTGGGTAAAGGGGCACAGCTAAAGAATCTGTGTCAGCCTTTCCCAGGAGTGTCTGTGAAGTTGTATAAATACTTATCTCAAAGTGTGGGTGTGTGTCAGCTACCTGGGCAGGGACATGAAGTACTGGTTGGACAGAGGGGGCACTGGAGGTTAGCTTGCCAGCTAGGCTGAGATCGGGACCCTATAGCTGTGCCAGTGGGGAGTCTTATTGGGGATCTGGAGAGCAAGGGAGCAACCAGCCCCAGACTGACTGTGATCTCTGTGTGCACTTAAGGGAAATTGTACTTTACTGTGTGTATTAGTTATCCTTTTCTCTTCTATGAGACAACATCCCTGGTGTTAGTGGTGAGGATTGAGGCTCCTTGATTGCTGGGCCAGGGCATGGTCATCACAAGTGGTGGCAGTGGTTGGGATAAGATATCCTCACATATCTGTTTGGCAGTGGTGTGCGTACAGTGAATCCTGTAGCTTATGTACAGTGATTTCTGAAAGTGTTTTGTACTCTAAATCAGCCATGCAGTGTATACTCAGAGTTCAGATCACAATTGTTTTATTTCTTTTGTTAGCTTAGTCAGGGTGAGCAGGCAGCATGTCAGCACAGGAGTATGGAAAGCTGACAAGGAGCCAGCTGGTGGAGATGTGCCAGGCTAGGGGACTGGTGCATGGAAACCTGACTAAGGCAGACCTGATTGCAGCCTTGGTTACAGCTGCATCAGAAAACAGCATCCAGGAGGACAATTAGACTGGCAGTGGAAATACAATATCCTCGGAGAATGGACAGCTCAACCTTTCTGCAGTGGACTTAAAAATCCAGCTGGAGCTAAAGATACTTGAGTTGGAGGCCAGGCATTTAGAGATAGAAGTCGAAGAAAAGGAGCATCAGAGGAAGCATGAGAGGGAAATGCTGACTCTTCGTCAGAGTCATGGAGGCAATGGATAAGGGAGTAACTGGACCCCAGAAGCACAACAGGTCAGTAAATTTCTTCTGCAATTTAAAGAGGGGGATAATTTTGATAGTTTCATTCACATGTTTGAAAGGGTATGCAAACAGTATAGTGTTGACCAAAGGCTCTGGGTATGGTTCCTGACCCCCTTACTCCATGGCAAAGCTGTAACTTGTATATCACAAATTCCTGACTGTCTGTTTTGATTATACTGCTGCAAAGAAATGTCTGTTACAATGTTTTAAGCTAACACCTGAAATGTATAGGAAAATGTTTTGTGAGCATAGACGCAAGGCGGATGAAAATGTATGTGAATATGTTGTTGAACTGAGCACTTATTTTCATAGCTGGGTGAGTGGATGTCAGGTCACCACTTTTGATGGGCTGGAAGATGTTTTGGTGAGGGAACAAGCCCTTAGCACTTTGCCTGAGGACATGAGGATCTGGTTAGCTGATAGACAATGTGCTACTTCAGATGAGTTGGGGAAGAAGGGAGACCTATACCCGGCCAGCAGGGCAGCCCTGCACAGGAAGGGGACCCCCAGTACTGCTCATGGGTCTAAAGGAACCCATGGTACGCAGCACAGACTGCCCCAACAGAATATGCCAGTAGCAGGGGAAGCCACTAGTCCAGGTACACGTCCAGAAGCTAGGGTTAAATGCTTTGAATGCAACCAGTGGGGCCATGTGGCATACAGGTGTCCGTGTAGGCAAGGTGGGGAACCAAAAGTGAGAGAGCCAGTAAGTGGGAAAGACAAAATGCCAACAGTAGGTTGTCTTGAGACAACAGGGGTACGGAACTACCATCCTGCAGATGTCCTAAGAGGGAAGGATTTGGATGAGGCAGTGTCATGTACTTATGCAGTTACGTGCAGTGAGGCTAGGAGACAAGCATGTGGGTCTGGTAGCCTGGGGGAGACCCAGACAGACTGCATACTTGCAGCCAGGACTGGTGAGGTGGTTACTTCAGGGAGTGAGCTACACTGTAGCAGTGAGACTGAAGGTGAGCCACAGCTGCTTGTGGGTACTGATGTTTCCTTGGACAGTGTAACTGCAAAGGTAAAGGTGAGTAGTAGTTCCCAGGCTGACAGTGAGGCACCACTGTCAGAGGATGCCAGACTTCCAGTGGAAGGGGAGCTGGGAAGGGTTACAAGGAGAGAGTTGAGACAGGCTCAGCTCTCAGACACTACATTGTAAGGCCTGAGGCAAGTAGCTAGGGAGGCACCTGATTCTCAAGGGAAGGGGAAATCTGTATACTGGGATAAAGGGTTACTATACAGAGAGTGGACCCCTGAGGGTGGGCTAGAAGGTGAGAGAGTACAGCTGTTGGTAGTGCCTAGAGCTTATGGTCTGGCGCTTCTAGCCATAGCCCATGATATTCCCGTTGCAGGTTATATGGGCATAAAATGTACAAAGAGGCATATTATGCACAACATCTTTTGGCCTGGAATTTCCAGAGATGTAACAGAGTACTGCAGGACCTGTGAGCAGTGCCAAAAGGTAGGCAAGGCAGGAGACAAGGTGAGAGTTCCTTTTATCATGTGGCCCAGGTGAGAGTTCCTGGATGATGTGGCCCAGGCAGGTATGACCCTAGCCCTGAGTAGCATCCTGCCTTTGCCCAGAATAATACCACAGTATAAGGACAAAATGATTGACTTCAACAATTGGCTAAGCTTCTGCTGTCATTCAAAGGGGATCCAGTATTTGTCTGCCTGGGAAGACATGATCGACAAACCATGATGCTTTGCCAGAGATGGTCTGCACCTGTCACCCCTGGGATTCATGTTACTGGCTAAAGCTCTTGCCGCCCCTATAGTGCCTTTTTTAGGCACAGTTCAAAGGATAAAACCACCACCGTAGCAGATACAAGCATGAAAAATCTGAAGGTAATGCTACTCAATGCTAGAAGTCTAAACCTCAAAATGCACTCTCTCGAAGCACTCCTAAAAATGGAGAACATCGATATCTGTGCAGTAACTGAGACCTGGTTCAAGGCTCCAGAGAGCACCCCTGCAATACCAGGCTACAACTCTTACCACACTTTTCGGTCAAAAAACCAAGAACGAAACACTAAAGGTGGAGGAGTGTCCATATTCACCAAGGATATTCACACCTCCAGGCTAGTTGCCCAACATAATGCATCTGAAATTCTCCAGTTGCAACTAACACTAGGTAAGGCTGCAATCCAAATTGTAGCTTGCTACAGATCCCCCACCAAGCCCCAAGATTCTCACTACACCTTTCTAAACATACTGGAAAATATTAAGATACAACCAAACACCCTAGTACTGGGTGATTTCAACTACCCTGCCATTAACTGGGAAAACTACTTGGGTACCAACTCCTTTTCCCAATGTTTCTTGGAATTCATAAATTCCAATGCCCTGGATCAATTAATCCATTGTCCCACCAGGGGCTCCATTATCCTAGACCTGGTCATTACCAACATGGGAGATAGATGCTCCACACCAATGGTCACCCCCTCATTGGTCAGGTCTGACCATAAGCAAATCACCCCTGACATTCACAGTCCACCCCCACCCCTCAGTAAGGAAACCTCCTTAAACAACTTCTCCAAAGCCAACTTCATGCTACTGAAGTCAAAAGTGACAAACTTCACGACACTCATGCAGACAGGATCTGAAAGTTTTACTTCAGAATCCTACACTAAGGCACTGTACGAGCACATCCATTCGTGCATGAATCGTGCCATCCCAAATAGAACCAAGATGCTCTTCTTCAAAAAAAGGAAGCCAATCTGGTGGCACCTTGCTATAAACAAACTATACAACAGAAGGAAGAAACTGTTGCAGAAAAGAGGAAAATCCCAGGATGCAAAAAACTCCCTCCCCAGCCTCAGTAAGAAGCTGCGATCCCTCATAAAATCCTCAAAAGCTAGTTACGAAAATAAAATTGCCAAAGATTCCGAAGACAACCACAAGGCATTCTATAGTTATGTCAAGAATCTAAATGGCAACGCTCAGATCTGCTCTGAGCTACAACAGAATGGCATTAAATATACTGATCCCAAGTATATTGCCAATATCCTGGCAGATCGATTTAGTGCCAACTTCACCCCCCTCTCACCCCCTAAAGGGCCCATCTCAATACCAAAAGATTGCCAAATTCTGGTAATCATGGCCACACAGGTAGTAACCGCACTCTCCAAAGCTAAGAATACAGCATCCATGGGATCAGATGACATCCCAGGCTGTCTACTACATGAACTACAAAATGAACTGGCACCTCACCTAAGTGTCATGTTTAATCATAGCCTCACCTTAGGCTTCGTGCCCACTGGGTGGCACACAGCTACAGTTATCCCACTCCACAAGGGGGATCCACCTTGGATCCCAGGAACTACTGTCCCAGCAGTCTGACAAGCCAGATCTGCAAGGGCATGGAACGCATTATCATGGAACTTATAAACAAAGACATTGGCAACCTTCAAACACTGGACCCCACCAAGTTTGGGTTTGTGAAGGGCCGATCTTATCTCCTGAATCTGACTTGACTTCTTCGAATCAGTCTCCAGAGCTGTGGACGAGGGTAAGGCAGTCCACACAGCCTATCTGGACCTCACCAAGGCCTTTGACACCATCCCCCACTCTGGAATCATAGATAAATTCACTAAGCTGGGCATAAATCCCTACGTCACTCGATGGGTTGCCAAATGGCATACTGACAGAACACAGATTGTAAAAGTAGCCAACTCCAAATCCATCTCCAGACAAGTGACAAGTGGAGTACCTCAGGGTTCAGTCCTGGGACCACTCTTGTTTGGCATCTACTTCTCTGAAGTACAGGCCAACACTAAGGGACTCTGGCTAACAAAGTTCGCAGATGACTACAAACTGGGAGCCATTATTAAATCCCCAAATGATGTGGATATTCTACAAAAGGGCCTTACAGAAACAGATGTCTGGTGCCAGAGCCATGGGCTCAAGCTTAATGCCAAGAAATGTATAGTTATCCCCTTTGGAAAAAAATGTACCCATGAATTACCACATAGGTGGCAGGACACTAAACATCGAAAGTGTGATGACAGTCTTAGGGACACAGGTGGACAGTGGTCTCACTTTTGATAACCACATCGCCACAACAGTCAGGAAATCCTTCTATGTGGCACACCTCATCACTAAGGGCTTTTCATCCAGAAAAAAGGAGGTCATTGTCCCACTGTACTCATCCCTCATTAGACCCATTATAGAGTATAATGCCCCATTTGGTATGTACCTCACAAGACATCTGCAACAGCTTGAAAGGCCACAGAAATACCTCACTAAAAAAATCACAGGACTAAAGCAGATGTCATATGCTGACCGTCTAAAAAAACTCCAGCTATACTCTGTGGCATATTGTCTATTCAGAGGCAATATCTGCTTAACATACAAGGCCATGTCAAACCCTGAGATGTTGGACATGCTCCACTTAAAGAAATCCCAATCCTTCAGAGCCACATGCTCCAGGGATCTAAACATTGTCATCACAATGAACAAAACATGCTGGAGGGATAGGTTCCTGACCCACGGACTCCCCCATACTCTGAAATAGACTGCCCATACAGGTCAAGCAGAGCGCCTCATTGGCCCTCTTCAAAAGAAACCTTGATGATTGGATGGGAGATAGGAAATTCACCCTGGGGATCATGTCAGTCGCCCTGCTAGACAGGGGTCCAGAGAAGTAAATATTGTGGGAAGAAATATCCAGGGAATTGTTATGGCTAGGCTTGCATAGGCCCTAGGGCCGATAGCCTAGTACCAGCCTATGAACCTATGATGCCTTTACCTGTGATTGAGGAGCCATTTCAGAGGGTAGCTATTGGATATTGTGGGTCCTCCAAGTACCCCAAGATCCACAGGGAAAAAGTATATCCTGGTGGTAGTGTATTATGCTACACGATACCCTGAGACAGTGGCTTTGTCCTCCATTGAGGCAGAGAAGGTGGCAAATGCTTTGTTAGAGATTTTCAGCAGGGTAGGTTTCCCAAAAGAAATACTGATGGACTGAGGTGCCAATTTCATGTCAGACCTGCTGGCTTGTCTGTGGAAGTCCTGTGGGGTGAAGCACATGAAGACCACCCCCTACTATCCCCAGACTAATCGTCTTGTTGAGAGGTTAAGCTTTACAATCAAGTCTATGCTACGGACATTTGCAGATCAGTTTAAGAGGGAGTGGGACAAATATTTGCCCAATCCATTGTTTGCTTACAGAGAATTTCCCCAGGAATCCACAGGTTTTTCACTCTTTGAGTTGCTGTATGGGCATAGGGTGAGGGGACCTCTAGATTTAATTCAAGATGAGTGAGAAGGTGAGTGTGAGTCTCACAAGGAGTCTGTTGTGGCACACATCCTAAACCTCAGGACAAGGCTCAGGGAACTCATGGGCTTGACCCAGGAGACCTTGGCAGAAGCCCAACAACAGAAAAAGGTGTGGTATGACAGGAATGCTCGAGCTAGGGGATATGCTGTCGGGCAGCAGGTAATGGTTCTCATTCCTGTCAGACACAACAAGCTTCAAGCAGCTTGGGAGGGACCCTAAATGGGGTAAGAAAGGTAAGTGATGTTAATTACATGGTGGAAGTGCTAGGCAGATGGCAGAGGCACAAATTGTACCATGTTAACATGATGAAACCTTACCATGATAGGGAGGCTCTTGTGCTGAGCATTTGCAGTGGATTGCAGGAGGAGTCTGACATAGATCTGGGGACTGATTTCCTCAGTGAGGCTCAGGCTGACACCTCGGTGGAAGGGGTAGCAATATCCCAGCAGCTATCTCCTACCCAGGTTTGAGAAATCTGAGCAGTGTTGCAGGAATTTGGGGACGTGCTCACGGGAAAACCAGGGTGCACCCACCTGGTGCAGCACCAGGTGGATAAAGGGTCCCAAAGGCCTGTTAGGCAGGCCCCTTATAGGGTGCCTGTGAGAGTCAAACAGACTCTGAGGGAAGAGGTACAAGAGATGTTGGAAGTAGGGGTGATTCAAGAGTTCAACAGTCCCTGGGCCTCACCAGTGGTGCTGGTAACAAAGAAGGATAGCAGCACCAGGTTCTGTGTGGATTACATGAAATTAAATAGTCACACAGAGTCAGATACTTACCCCATGCCTAGGACAGATGAGGCCCTAGAGCAGCTGGGTGGGGCTAAGTATCTTACAACCATTGATCTTACCAAGGGTTACTGGCAGGTGCCTTTGACTCCCAGAGCTAGAGTGAAGTCAGCCTTTGTGACTCCTTTTGGCTTGTATGAGTTCACAAAGATGCCCTTTGGGATGAAGAATGCCCCAGCAACTTTCCAGAGGCTGGTGGATAATATCCTAGCAGGAGCAGGAGGGTTTGCCTTTGCTTACCTAGATGATATTGCCATCTACAGCCATTCCTGGCCAGAGCACCTTCAGCATGTTAGGGAGGTGCTGGGCAGACTAAAGAGGGCAGAGTTGACCGTTAAACTGAGAAAATGCCAGGTGGGTATGGCAGAGGTTTCCTAACTAGGGCATAGAGTGGGGAGTAGTAAGATAAGGCCAGAACCTGCCAAAGTGGAAGCTATTCAGGCATGGTCTGCACCTGTTACTAAGAAGCAGGTGAGGGCATTCTTAGGGACAGCAGGGTGCTACAGAAAGTTCGTCCCCAGTTATAGTACCATAGCTGCTCCCCTCACAGACCTGACAAGGAAGAACAGGCCAGATAAGGTTAAATGGACCCCATCATGTGAGCAGGCATTTCAGAAGCTTAAAGAAGCTTTGGGAGGACCCCCTGTTTTAGCCAGTCCAGATTACAGCAAATAATTTGTTGTGCAAGTGGATGCTTTGAACCATGAGGTGGGGGCTGTACTTAGCCAGATTTCTTCAGAGTGGGAAGAGCACCCAGTGGTTTATCTCAGTCGTAGGCTCCAACCCAGAGAGGAATGTTATGCAGCTGCAACCTTATCTGTATGGAAGAAAAATCACTGTAATGACAGATCACAACCCTCTAATATGGTTAAACACAGCCAGTCAGTAAAATGCCAAATTGCTAAGATGGGGCCTGGGGTTGCAAGCATATGATATGTCAGTGCAGCACTGCAGTGGGAGTAGCAATGCCAATGCAGATGGGCTTTCAAGACAGGGAATGGGGTGAGATACTCTCAGATAGACCTAACCCTCTCAAGCGGCATTTCTCAAGGGTCACTTGAAAAACTAGCTTGAGTTCTCCAGGGTGGAAGAGATGTGAAGATTGGGGAAAGATGGGCAAAGGCTGCCAGTCTAGTCAAATAGAATTTGATACATAATTCTATCATTTGTATAAATAAATTTAAAATACAGGCTTGTGTTTTTAATGAAAGAAAACACCGTAAAATGTGAACTTTAAGAAAAATCAAGCCAAGCATTTCAAATGTTCTTTGAAGTTACAATTATCTAAAAAAGTTGTGCTGAAGCATCTGACTGAACACATTCTTTCTATTGTCTTAACTTAAGGAATAATTGTTAGAGTATACATGTAAAATGTCTTTCATTGTTGTAGTTTCCTGAGCAGGTGTTAGCTTGCTAAATAATGCAGTTTGTTTGCCTGGGAACTCCAGACTAAGTGTGAAGATGATGTAATGTGAATACTGGGAAAACCTAAGTGTCAAAATTATGTAATTTGGGAGGGCCTTAGCAGCGCTGTTTGTTAGTATTTTTAAAAACTAGAGTTCAGTGAGAGATTGAAAGCATTTGTCTTGGACCATCAACTCCAGTACTGCTTATGCTCTTTATGTAGGTAAGTAGGATTATAGCACTGTGTTTTCTCTTAAGAATAGCTAAAGATTAGAAAGTTAGATTAAGAGTTTTTTCTTTGACATCAGACCTGTCCTACTGTATTATTTTAAGTTCTTGTGTGATCTCTGAACTCTTAGATATCTCTGTGGTGTAGTAGTATTATCTTATGTTTTAATTATTTATTATTAAATATTTTAAAAACCTTTACCTGTGGCTGGTTTGTGTAGTGAAGTAGGTTCTAGAGTACATTGCATATTTATAGAGGTTATCATAATAAGCCACTCTAATAAGCTTTAGACTAGTCACATTACCAATTGGATAATAATATTGCACAGTAATAATTGGACACCCTTTTAAGGGCCTTTGGGTAGCTGATAATTATTAAGCTGGTGGTGGCAGAAATTACTACCATATAGTCTGGGTAAAGGGGCACAGCTAGAGAATCTGTGTCAGCCTTTCCCAGCAGTGTCTGTGAAGTTGTATAAATATGTATCTCAAAGTGTAGGGGGGTGTCAGCTACCTGGGCAGGGACACGAAGCACTGATTGGACAGAGAGGGTACTAGAGGTTAGCTTGCCAACTAGGCCAAATCTGGACCCTATAGCTGTGCCAGTGGTGAGTCTTATTGGGGACCTGGAGAGCAAGGGAGAAACCAGCCCCAGACTGACTGTGATCTCTGTGTGCCCTTAAGGGAAATTGTACCTTACTGTGTGTATTAGTTATCCTTTCCTCTTCTATGAGATGACCTCCCTGGTGTTAGTGGTGAGGAATGAGGCTCCTTGATTGCTAGGCCATGGCATGGTCATCACAGCCTGTACCTCATCAGAAATGGATCCTGAAAGGGTATCAGACAGATCCTTAACTGGGTCTTTCTGTAACCTGGTGAAATGTGCCAAATAGTTCAGAGACCTTAAGGCAAAGGTTACTGAAGTATAGACACACTTCCCAAACATATCCATCATCTGAGACTCCTTCTTTGGAGGATGTATAGAGGAACTCTCTTCAAATAGTTCCTTTTTAGTGGGCGCCACCATGACCATGGCATCAACAGGCACCCCTTTTGTTTAAAACTGTCTGTCTTCTGGTGCTGTTAAAATTTTGTCCTGTCTCTAGGGGATTGGTTCAGTGGTGTCTGGGGTGTTCCATTCCCACCAGGAGATCAAATCTATGATGTCATCAGTGGGTGGAGTTATCCAGGAGGTAGATGGGCCGGTACCAAATCCCTCCAGGAACACAGACTCCTGAGACAAAGGATTGCTGGACTTCCAGCCACCTCTCTGTTTCAGGATTTCAAGGATGTCTCCAAACTGGACATCTTCAGAATGTTACCGTGGGGGTCCTTCACCTTCATCAAAGCCTGTATCTTTTGTGACTGACTCCACAAAACAGTCTAAGTGCTTCCTCTTGCACATGCTCTTCTTAGGGACCTCCTCAGTGGGATGTTATGGGGATTATCAGAAGGGGGGACACCCTGCTGGTAAGCCTGGGGTTTGTTATTGGCTGTCCCTGTGTAGAGGATAGATGAGACTCTAAATGAAGAGGTGGAAAGCTTGTAGACTGAAGATCCGAGGGGAAGGGAACCATCTTTGTCAAGGATGTAGACAAGGCTCTCTCCATGACCTCAAAGGCAGATCCCCCAGAAAGGAACAGGATACAGAGTGCACAACGGCAAGTCTCTGGACCAAAGTCCCTCCCTTCTCCAAGAAGAACTCCTCCAAGGCTGACATTAGAGCTGACCTAACCTATTCCAAGGCTCTGAGGTGCAGAGATGGCTCTGAGAACTTCAGCGTCAACTCTGATACCCCCAATCCAACAAGGCAGCTCTGGCTGTGAGAGCTCTCCTGATCCAATGTAACCAAAGAGCTCAGAAGAAGTTTCAGATCTGAGGATAAAGATATTCTTAGATCTGATGCAGACGGGCCCAGAAGAATTGGATCTGGCATCTCCATGAATGAGTATGAAGCCAGAGGGGGAACTTGAACTGGGGAGTAGTGGAAGGTCGGATCTCCTGACTTAAATGGGTAGGAGCTGACTGGACACTTGACATGCTCTGAGCTGAGAGAATCCTTCTCACTAACCTCTCCACATCTTCTTCCGTAAGGCTCCTGTAAGAGCGAGTGGACACAATGGAAGTAGACCTAGGTCTCTCCAAAAAGGGAGAAGGAACACTGGATGGAACAGGGTCCACTGAGGGCAGTATCTGGTCCTTGGAAGTGGCATAGAAAGAACTGTGGTATCCAATGTTTTTGGTGTCAGATCCAGAGAAGTCTGATCCGATATGTGCCTAGGTCTCTTAAGCTTCAGATCCGATTGTGAAGTCAGATCCAATAGCTCCTTAGTCAAGTGTCTTGGATCCAAGTGTGAAGTTGGATCCTACAATTCTGTAACTTTCTTTTTAGGATCCGATGAGTCAGTCTGATCTGAAAGATGTCTTTTCTTTGATTTCACAGACGATTTAGTAGAGGCTGTCAACGTACTGGGAGAAGCAGTCTTTTTTGTTTTCTCAGGGAAAGCTCCAGATAAGGCCTCAGAAAAAAAAGAGGAAGGAAGTAATCATTTGAGAATTAATTTATTCTTTCACTCCACCAGAGCTCTAGGGTTTCAAGAGAAGCAAATGGAGCAGTCCTCCTGAAGGGGTGGGATCCTAAACAATAAACACACAAAGAATGTGTATTTGAAAGCAGTAATTTGTGACCACATTTAGTACATCTTCTGAATCCAGCCGGTTTCTCTCCCATTCTCCCATACTGATACAGAATAAAGTCTTTCAACATAAATGCTTTTTCCCTCTCTATCCCTATATATATATATATATATATATATATATATATATATATATATATATATATATATATACATACACATATACATATACATATAGAAATATGATTACATAATTTTTTTTGTTTGGAAAAAGAAAAGGGGGAAAGACTACCAATGATGGTATTACGAGAGAAAATAAACTCTAAAGTGTATGGAAGGGAGAAAGTACTAACTACAGTACAGAAGAGGTACACAAGTATAACAAGGGAAAATTTGAGAAGGCTTTAGACAAAAGGGTAAGTTTAAATAGTAATTGTGGATAAGGTACACATACTAAACCTGGAGTACTTGATAACAGTTTTCACTCTTACTCACAAACGCTGGCTAATGTACAATATATGTACTGTACCTGTGTACTATGTATGTATTCTACCTATGTTCCAAATTTCAGCTGTATACCACAAATCTACTAATTACCTTTATCTTTAAATTAATATTTTCTTGTTTGTTCTCGCAACTGTAACTGTTGATGTGCTGTATACCACTGTTAAAACATGTATATTGTAATTTGTGTATACACTGATCATGTCTAAATATCTAAATGTATCTGTAATTTTTCTGTGTGGAGCCTTTCTCCCCAGGTCTCTGCTGAAAAAAGGGCTTTTTCGGCTCAGTCAGACACCCCCCAGTTAATAAATGTAAAATAAATAAAAATAAAAACTGGATTGAGAAAAGGAGAAAACAGTTTTAAAGAGAAAAAAATTCAACTTATCTTAATATATGAGTCACTCAAGAGCACCATAACAGCACATATTTTGCTGGAAGCAGCAAACATGATCTGAGGTACTTAGGGTTAGTGTATTGTGGGTAAGGAAGTAGCTCAAGAGTTTTCTGGTTGCCACAAGTTTTTGCAATGGCCAAGTTGGATCAGATCTGAACCCATAAGTTGAGGACAGAATGAAAATTGACAACATCAGATCTAATGTTAACCTAGTGATACATCTGAAAAAGAAAGCACCAGTAGCTCACAGGAGTATACATACATACAAATTAAAATGAATGGGAAGCTTAGATGTCATTAAAAAGCAATCAGTGCCAGCAAAATGGGTGAATAATATGGTTACTTGTTTTAAAGTAAAGCAAGATTCCCATTGTATCAATCCACAAGATCTAAATAAAGTGATTGAAAGAAAGCATTATTTATTCCTTACAGATGAATACGTGCTTTTAACAATGCTGGATGCCAAGTTATTTTCCATGGACTGAAGCCTGATACAGAAAATATTAGAACAACTGTGCAAATGCCAAAGCCAGAAGACAAGCAAACATTACAAGTGTTTCTGGGGCTGATGATGTGTTTTGCAAAGTCTGTATCTAGTATGTCTGAGATAACTATGCCACTGAGAAGGCTGTCAGAGTAACATGTAGTCTAGAGATGGAGTGCTGTGCAAGAAAAGAGTTCTGAGATACTCAAGAAGCTACTTATAGATGCACCTATATTGATATCATATGATCTGAATAAGGGACAGATGCTGGTCAGAATGGTGTATGAACTGTGATCCAACAAGGAACAAACCAGTTGCCTATGGATGTATGTGAAAAATGTACAAGTATATCTATGGGGAAGAAGCTCTGATGGAAACATGCTATAAACTCTTGCAAACCATATTCAAAAAGCCTTTGTACAAGGCTTTTCATTGACTGGCAAAGATGATACTTATTCTATATAGGTAGAATATTAAAGCAAAATACAGAAAGACAAAGAACTACATGTAGCAAATATGCTGAATAGAAAATATATACTAGAGAGTGATGAAGAATTGCTAGAAGAAGAAGAAGAAGAGCTATTCTTTGAGTAATCCAGCTGTTACCATTGCCAGAAAATAAAGTAAAACAATTCCAGAGAGGTAGTGACACTAACATAGATGTACAATATGGAAGTTACAATAAGAGACGGAATGAGTACAACTCTTCAGTAAAAAAAAAATGCAGTCTTTTTTTTTCTTTCAAGGAAGAAATAAACTGCGCCCATGGCTTAATGTTTAAACCTGACAATATAATAGCTCCTAATTAACTGAGAAGACAAATGCCTCAGAGGATATGTTAATTATATCTAAGAATAATAAGTGCAAAAAAGACTAAGAGATGCATTGCAATGGCCAGGAATGCTAACTCACACTTAACAAGAAGTGCAAAGCTGTACCATGTGCTACAAGGCTGATAGAGTGGTAAAGAGCATCCTTGTCTGTGGAGTTAATTGGACATGGTTTTGTTCCAATTCATAGATACCAACAGTTTATAATCTATAAGTAGATTATTATACCAAGTCCCCTTAAATAATCAAGCTTACAGGCACAAGTGATAGTGTGATTAGTGCATTAAAATCTAAACTCTTGAGATTGATGAAGTCTACATGTTGCTTTAGCTGACAGGTAGTCTTCATCATAAAAGTCAGGAATTCAAACCATATGTGTATGAGTAGAAATCAGACATAATGCATCCAGTCTCCAATATTGGCAGTCTAATGGACATATGAAGAAAACTATCCAAACATCCAAACTTTCATGAGAACACAGTTATGTAAATTGTCACCTCACAGCTTTGAAATATAACAAACCTTTGTTACAGGGACTTAGTTTCTGTCTGTCTCAGATGTTACTGAGCAGGAAACTGAAAAATAAAGTATCTACTTCTGCAACACTATTGAGCATAAAAGTCAGTACAAATCAAATTAGATAATTTAGAGAAAAAAAACAGAAACACTAGTGTGACATATACTATAGAAGACAGTTCAAATGTTGTTCTCAAAGAAAAAACATAAAGGTCATGGGAACTCTTCCAACATAAAACTTGAATTAATGTCCTGTGTTGTTTGTGGTAGAAACAAAAAACTGTATAGGATAAATGATGGACAACTGTATAAGACACAAACATCAAAGTTCAAGGAAGAAGATTCACAATAATGTCAAGGGAAGATAAAGAACTGTAGTAGCCAAGAGTTGCAGAAAGAGCCTAGTTAGTTAACCAGCCTGCTAGAGGTCAGAAATGTCTTCACCTCATTTTCATCACCATCTCACTAACTTGGACTATTCCTATAGCATTTTCATCTCTGGTCATATCCAGTCATAAATCAGTAATTTTCTACTTTAGGGCATCTAGATCTACCACAGTGAGCATGTCTGAATTCAATGAGTTTAAAAAGACTTTATGATGAGCTCTCAAAATACATCTGCAAGATTTCCAGGCCCCATATAGCCTCTGATGTCATTTCTGTCAGTAAAGTTTGCTCCTAACACATACCATAAATCAAGTGGTCCCAATCATAACCAAATATACAGAGAACATAAAAACAAGCCCTAATAATTTGCCATGAGAAGTTACTTCAATTGTTGTATTATTAAGAGAGGGGATTTTCCAAGCTTTTTCTCTATCTGGCATTAGCAATTTACTCTTTAAATAGCCAAATTGCATTATTTGTTTCTAGTCTCTTACTTCTAGGAGGTGCAAGGGAGCTGCAAAGGGAGAAGAAGGTACTAACAAAAAATGAAAACACAAAATAGCATGAGTGAGAACAGAATGAACGGATGCTATAAAATGAGGGGACATAAGGAAAATAGTATATGAATGAAAACAATAACTAGCTACTAATATTTAGTTGGTGCCTTTAGCTTTTTAACTCTGATTATGCTAAAATTTAATCCATGCCTTTCCTTTTATTTTCCAAGCAGTAGGAAATGTTTTTATTTGTGTCATGTCATACCTTGGCAAAGCTAAAAGAGTCATGAATGTGAAGACTTACAAACAATACTGGGTGTTATTTGTTTGAAGTTAAATAAACAAAAATCTAAAATGCTAAATGAATAAGGTAATATTGTTCTTGATATATGATAGGAAGTAATCATTTTAGGGGTAATCCTTGAGGTCTGGACTATAGCATAAGAAGGGAAAAAGTGGTTAACTGAAGAAATTAAAAGAATGACAGATATCTGGAAGGGTTATAGCCTAACATGTAAGAAGTGCCTCTTGGCATTTTGTAATATTTCAGATCAGTGCATGTGTTACTTGACAAAATGGAAGTGGGGCTAATGATAATATTATTTCCATTATTTGGTGTTCAAGATTAAACCCCATTAAAAGAGGGATTTTTTGTACTAAGGAAGATGATGAAGGACTAAATACAGTTCAGTCAATTGTTTCTCTTAGTTCTTTACATCTCATATGTATACTTCTTTTTTGGATGGGATAATTTATATAATAAAATGAGAACATTGTTGATAAAGATTGAGTCTTTTTGAGAATGAAGTCCAAGGTGTTACATTTTTTCTCAATTTTTTTTTTATTTTTCAAATACATTTGAATGAATTCCATATTATTTATACATAACATCTTAAATACCTACGAACACTATTTACATTAGCCTGACACTATAACAGATCTTAATGTACACAGTTACTTTATAAGTATGTCCAATCCATTATCAGAGTGTCTGATCAATTATTGTATAGTGTCAATCAACAATAAGACTTTTCCCCAAGGGTTGTTGATAAATGGCTTTGGATAAATT
This sequence comes from Protopterus annectens, assembly GCF_019279795.1. Classification (NCBI taxonomy): domain Eukaryota; kingdom Metazoa; phylum Chordata; order Ceratodontiformes; family Protopteridae; genus Protopterus; species Protopterus annectens. Next base: position 1,087,184,755 of record NC_056744.1, on the reverse strand, counting down.
CTTAGTTCTTTAATTTTAATTTCCAATAATGCTGTGGTCTTCAGTAGGCTGTAGAAGTCTTCCAAAGTTGGTATTGTGTTTGTATTCCATCTTCTTGTTATACACTTCCTTGAAATTGCAAGTATAGTCCATACTAGATACATGTTTGAGCTATTCAAATGAGGACCTTCATTCACATTTAATAATACAAGAGGTTTAGTTAAATAAAATGATTCATTAAATAAATCTTGTAGAAAGATATTAATACCATTCCAAAATGACTTACTTTTAACACAATCAAAGAAAATGTGGTTCCAATCTGCATTGTGTACTTGCTCACATCTCCAACATATTCCTTTTATGAAAGAACTAATTTTACTGATTCTATTTGGGGCCACGAATGCTCTGTGCAAGCATTTCCAATTAAAAACTTTCCAGCATTGTGTAAAGGATGTATATTTTATCGATAATAAGATATTTCTTTTAATATCTTCAGTTAACTGTATTGAGTGTCCTTTTGTTATATATTTCCAATATGAGGTTTTGGGTGTTGTTTCATAGTTTATCAATAATTTGTAAAATTTTGAAATACTGTTTCCCATGTCAAAGTAATTATATATGATTTCATCTATGTATTTCGTAAATGTAGGTATTTCTTTAAATGAAGAATTGTTAATTATTATATTTAAATCTTGTGAATATGACAGAATGATCTGTAAAGTTAGCCAGTCCTGTTGTGGATTTTTGTATGTTGTTTTTATTACTTGCATATCTAAAACTTTTAGTTCTTTGATACATTGGAGCCAGCAAACAAATCCTTTCTGTTCCCAGGAATTAATAATTTCTCTAAATATTTTATGTGGAAAGTTCTCTGTGACTATAAATGGTGTTAAAAGATAAAACCAGATTTTTAAATCTATATTTGCATTAATAATTTTCCTAAATGAGTCAATGTAATAATTAATCATGTGAGTTTTAGTGGGTTAAGTTATGTTGTATTGCATACTAATACATAATATGTGTCGTGGCAAATTGTTTTTATCTGGTATTTGAATTTTTTTTTTTGTAAATCAAATTGATTTATTGATATTACAGTTTGTAATTCTTTTCAATTTGCAGAGTAATTTGGACTTATCTAATCTGAGATTGCTTTAGATATTGATGTTTTTATATATGTTTCTATATCAGGAAAGTTTAATCCTCCCTGTTTCCATGATCTGATATAATATATTAAAGCTATTCTGTTTCTTTTGGGAAACCATAAAAATTTTATTAGACATGAATTTATTTCTTTAAGTATATTCCTTTCTGGTAACAGTTGTATTACCAAGGCTATATATAGGATCTTGGGCAGTAAAAACATTTTTATTAACTGCAGTCTATCTTCAAATGTTAATATTATTTTGTTCAATTTTTCCACAGAGATTTTAATTGTATTGATGATATTATTGTAGTTTTTTTAGACTAACTCATTATTATCCTTGCATAACTCAATTCCTAGATATTTTAAGGTAGATTCTTGTTTCCCTATGATGATATCCCCCTTAGTCTGCAGTTCTTTTTTTCTATTTAAAAATAAACATTTTGATTTTGATTTATTGGAATGGAGTTCTGAAGTCATGTGAAATTGTCAATATATTGAATTATTCTAATGTCTCTTTTGTAATAGATAATGTTAGTATTATGTCGTCAGCAAATAGCATTACTTTAGAATTGTATTGCTCGTAAATATATATTCCTGTGATTTTTATATTGTTACGAATTGAATCTGCCAATATTTCAATAGCCAGAGCAAATACAATTGGTGACATGGGACATCCTTGTTTAGTTTCTTTTGTTATATGTATAGATTCAGAGGTAAAAGGACCTAACTTGACATAAGCTAAATTATTCGTATATATATATATATTCTTTAGGAGATAAACAAAGGATGCAGGAAATTCAAATAGCATTAGAATTTTGAATAAATAGTCCCAATTTAGGGAATCAAAGGCTTTCTCTATATCTAAGCCAATTATGAATGTTTCTTTATTTTCTTTATTAACATAATCTATAAGAGACATTATCCTTTTAATATAAACATTTTTCATCTAGATTTAATTGATTGATATGTATATTTTTTTTTTGGAAATGTTCCATATAGTGATTTCTATAGGCATCAAGAATGTCACCTATATCCAAGACATTTTTCCCTTTCTTTTCATGGAAGATACTTTTAATGATATTAGCTTTTGATTGTATTTTGATTATTGTGGATAAATTATGTAGATATTTGGGAGAAGTGGCCAAGGTACTAATTTTTGTTTTTTTCTAAAGCTAAACTCGTTTTATGTGTTAGAATTTCATTGTATTTATTGTTTGATACTTCTACATTCTTTTTTCATCTCCAAATGATTTTGATTTTTTCAGCTTTTACTGACAAAAGTTTGGATTGTAGATCTAATAATTCAGAATCCCATTCTTTGATTTTTTTTATACCAAGTTAGGGTTTTACCATATATGTAAGCTTTTAATGAGCCCCATATCATTATTTTATTTATCTATGTGGTGTAATTAATATCTACAAAGAACTGTAATTCAGATAATAACCAGGGTTTGAACTCTTTAATTTTAGTTATATATGCTGGAATTCTGGAGTTAAAGATTAATGGTTTGTACCCATTTTGAAGTTTTAGTATCAATGAATTGTGGTCTGAAAAGAGGAAGGGAGTGATTGAGAAATTAATGATTTTAGAGTGTAAGTCATGGGCAGCAAATATTCTATCTGTTCTAGTTTGGATCACAAATATGTGATCTTGATGGGAAAACAACAAAGATTTATTTTCTTTAAATTTGAAAGTATCTACAAGATGAAATGATTCTGCCCACTTGTTTAAAGCTTTTGATACAGCAGATGTACACAGCAGTCTTTTATTTGTAGTTTCAGAAATATCAAATATACAGTTAAAATTTCCTCCTAATATTAAGTTGTCTTTATAATTATTGGAAATGAAATCCAAGTGTTTTTTACCAATTCCTGTTCCAATGCCTGGGAACCAGTATAGATTGGCTAGGGTCCATATTCTGTTATTATATTTAACTATTACTAATGCCATATTGCCTTCTTTATCTTCATACTTATAAATAATTCCTGGGTTAATCACATTTGTTTTCCATAAAATTGTTACCCCTTTTGTCTTTGTCTTATAAGTGGATTGCGGCAATATCATATATTCCTTAGGATTCCATTTGTAATTGTCATTTGTTTTGAAATGAGTTTCTTGAAGGAAGACAAATTGGGCTTTGTTCAGTTTTAAATATTTCAGTAAATTTGATCTCTTGCTAGGATTGTTTAAGCCATTGGTATTTAAAGATAATAAAGTTAAATCCATCTTAGGTTATTTAGACTATGTATTTTTTGTTTTATTGTGACTATTAAACATTTTCCTCTGATAACTATAAAGTATATGTTCGAGCTTTTAAAGGAAATTGTCAGTTTTATGCTTTGAGTGTTTACCAGTAAAGTAATGTTTTGGTCAGGCATACATGAAAATACTAAAAATGTTTTTGTGAAATAACAAATTTAAATTAATGAATGTTAACAAAACTAATATCTGCACTAGCCATGGAATGAATATCATTCCTAATCTGATGGATAAACCTAAGTCCATCAGATTATCATCATACCTTGACAATCCAGAACATCTGAGCTCCATAAATTTAATTATCATATGGAGAATATCTGTAATAGGAATAAGCAATATTTATATTATTTTGAACAGATATGGTACTATTGTAGATTTCACAGAATTCTAATACAATATACATGTCAATTTATTGTATAAGTAATTAATATTTACATGAAAGATAGATGACAAGCAATTCAACCATAGTAAAGATTACAGCACACAGTTATTTAACATATTCACCCTTATTGATGAAGTCTTTCAAAACATATTATTTAATATAAATAGATGGTAATATTTATACCTAATGTTTATAATACAATGTATTTTACTGGATATATCAGAAGTTATATTTCATTATTTGTCAGCATTTAAGTAATCACTTTGTTGCTAACTTAGTTAAAGCATCAAGTTTGTTTTATATGAACATTGATGAAAGTTAGTGCATTTTAATTATCAGTGCATCCCTCTTCCTCCCATTTCCTACACATAAGGATTTTCATATTTGTCATTTCTTATTATAAAATAAGTGAAATTATCGGTTAAAAACAACAGATTCACTTATTGTGATTAATGGTTACAAGTTCCCTTTCCATATTCATAAATTGCCATTTTATGTCATATACTGAAAGTTTTTAGATTTAAATGGCAACATTCTACTTTGTATAATCATTAAAGGTTAAACTGAGTGATTTTTGTCAATTTAATACTATTTGTTCAGAATGTGATTGTTACATTCTATGACATTCCTAGTTCAGACTTCTATTGTTTCCCTTTGAATATCTTTGTCAGTTAGATGTTATGTATAAAACATTAGTTACCTTGGTAACAGCTTAAGTATTATGTATGGTCAAGATGGGTTACAAAATCACAATTCAAGTTAAAGAAATTATATGACTTGTTATGCACATTTACTTATATGAGAAAATCATCATGCTTCCCCTTGATGCTCAATATAGTGTATGTCATTTATGACAAGTTAAAACAGTAGTGTTATTATACACAAGCCCATGTTATTAAACTGAGTGTCTATTGTTAATTTAAAATCATTTGTTCAGAATATTATTGTTACATTCTGTGACATTTCAAGTTCAGGCTTCTATTGTTTCTCTTCAAAAACTTTTTCAGCTTGATGTCATGTATAAACATTAGTTACCTTGGTAACCACTTAAGTATTATATATGGTCAAGATGGGTTACAAAAACTACAATTCAAGTTAAAGGAATTACATGACTTGTTATGCATATTTACTTATATAAGAAAATCATGCTTCACCTTGATGTTCAATGTAGTGTATGTCATTTATGACAAGTTAAGACAGTAGTATTATTATACACAAACCCATGTTATTAAACCCTGTCTTTAATATCTAAATTCAGCAGACTGCTTCATCTTATATGACAATTATATATTTTATGTCTAGATTTACTAAAATCGTATATTACATAACTATTGTGTGTGTTCTTTTGTCTATTGCTTACTTATTTGAGAGACCACAAGCTGTAATGCTTATTCTTATTATTAGCTCCTTCCAAGCATGCTTATACAGTCCATAGACTTTAAATTATGAGACCTTTCTAGTTTCTTATTTGTTATAAGTATATTTCCATCCTTATATGCACACATATCAGTACTTCAAGCATGGGCAACAATACCTATACAGTTTTGCCAGAAAATCATTCACTAGCTCATGTGGTATGTTTCCAGGTTGTTCTTAAAATATCCAAACCAATATTTGTCCTGTTCCATTCTACCATCTTGTTCCATGTAGTGGCCACTCTGCCAGTGAACCACTTAACACACCTTCCATTCCCACAGATATTTCCACAAAGGAAATCTGATGACTCTCTAGTACTTCCCGCCAACCCCAAACACCTCTACAATCAGCTATCCCCATATGCCCAACACATCTGAGCAAGCTCACCTCCCAGATCACTGCAAAGGGTTTTGCACAAGACCAAGTGCTCTTAGTCTTTCACAATAACTCAGACTTCCATTCTTATGTACGTCCTTAATGTGCTTAGACCAAAATACATTTTAAATATAAAATTGCGCTTATTTATTTATTTTTCTTTATCAAGAATCACCTTAATAAACTAAATGAAGTGTTGGGAGACCATCAATATGTGTATACATGGTTTAAAACAGCCCTTTTATTATATATATATTTTTTAAACCAAAACCATTGCCGAGAACCATCTTGGTGGCTCCTCAGAGCCATTAAGCATTACCGTCACTCTGTCTCCATTACCATAGCAACCTGGGAGCATCTGTTTCTCTTAGTGTGTCTGTGTACTGCATACCAGAGGCTTGCAATGCACTTGTAGCAAAGATTCATTTCACTGCAACTTCAAGCTTAAATTCCCTCCCTTTCAGCGAAGCAGCAGCCAGGAAAAGAATGGAGAGCAAATAGATCAAAAAAACAACAAGAGATAATACATTCCTCCAGCCATCCCACCTTTCACTCAGCAGATGATGTACCATATCAGTGGATACTTTGAGAGATGTAGTTGTAAGAGTTATTTTTTGGGACAGCTATCTTGGAATCAGTTTTTTTGTTTCTTCTTTCTAGCATCAGTCCAAGGATTTGTTTCTTTTATTCTTTTAAGAGTAGGAGCCATCCATTCCATTTCTTCTGGGATAGACACTATGTTATTGTTTTTGATGAATATAGTAGCTTCTTCTAAGTCATTAAAGATTCTCATCTCATTGACAAAAAGTATTTTTATCTTGGCTGGAAAGGCCAGCTTTGCTTTAATGTTGTTTGGTTTCAACAGTTTTATTATTGGCCAGACTTTTTTCCTTTGTTCTGGTATTCTGGAAGAATAATAATTGTCAAACCTTATCAGGCTTTGATTGTATTTTAAGGGTGATTTTATCCAAGCAGATTTTAATATTAGTTCCTTGTCCAGAAATGATAGAAATTGTATAACTATGGATCTATGTGGAGTATTTGTTGAGTTAGAAGCAGGTTTCCTCAATGCTGTATGTGCCCTTTCAATTCCAAATGAAAGTCCCTCTTTCAAGTATAAAATTTCAGGAATCCAGGTTAAGAATGAAATGATGTCTTCTCCTTCACTGTTTTTTAGGCAGACCAAAGATCCTTATGTTGTTTTTCCTTTCCTTGTTTTCTAAGTCATCTATTTTGTTAAGCAGCCATGTATTCTGTTTAAGCAGAAATTCTTTTTGGAATTCTTCCTCTTTGAGTCTCCCTTCAATGTCATTTAGAGAAGTCTCTACATTTGTTATTTTTGTATTGTATTGCTGTAATAGTTCCTTAAGAATACCGGTCTGTTTTTGAGAATTTAATTTGAAGTTTTCTAAGTCATTTTTAAAGCCATCCATCTTCAAAGATAGTTCCTGTAAAGTAGATGTCATCAATTGCAGTTCTTTTTTCAAAGCAGCATCTGGATGAGAATTCCTTGAGTTATTCATATTCAGTGACTCAATATATTTCCAAGTTACTTGACAAGAAAATTTTTGTATATCTCCACCAAAATTGAGATTTATGTAGTTTAGTAGTTTATCTATAGATTTCTGACATTTTAATCTTGAAAATATTAAAATGTTCTTATATTATTATACTAGTTTATGGAGCTCTCAAAATTCACTGCTCTCAGTTGGCTATCTAGGCACCGCCTCTCCCAAGGTGTTACATTTTAAGCAGTGAATACACCAGTTTTCTTCAGAAGTGATTACTTTTAATTACAAAGAATAATACAAGCTGCATTTTGCCAGAAAAGCAAGCAATTGAAAAATGGCAACATAATGGCATCATAATGGAAAACTTACTACAAAGTAACAGTTCAGGCCATTTGCCATAGTTGCAGCAAAAATCAGCATGGGAGTACATTTTCTTTAAACCAACAGTCTTTACAAATTGCGCCCTTTAAAAATTTCATGAATCAAAAGTCTCTTGCACAAAGCTGTATTTCTTCCCAAATGATTGTCATAAATAAAAGTACAGAGAAACAGTCACTATTACTCAAATAATGGATTTTAAAGTCTCTCACCACCAAGACTTCATTGGAAAAAACAAAACAGTCTGCTACCATAATCCATTTGGTACAATACAGGTAACATCAAAGTTCCCCCCGCCAGGGCCCCAACTGCCAGATGAAGACCTCTCACTGAATTCCTGCCTCAGAGATGATTAGTCTAGCCTCAGAAAGTCAGTTTACTACAGAATATTCCAGAGAAGTGGAACAGACTTCTACCATCTTGAAACTAACCTGGATTTAATATTAACTTTCCTACCTGTAAGCACAAACACGAAAAATTAAAGGACACATCCACATTAATCTGTTGTGCTATACTTTCTCATACAATAGCCCTCATGTTGCCCCTTTCTTATCTAATTACTAAAGATTGAGCCTAATTCCTATCACTTTGAAAGTTTGTCCCACTTCTCTTCTTCTTGCTTTACTTGTTGGGCAGCAAGCTGGTGGAAGCACCATGCTATGTTACAAATTACCCCCACTGTTTGAACTCACTGTCTACAAGCCTGCTAAAAGATCTGTGAGAACTTAACAGACCATCTGCATTATGCAGTGAACACTAGAACAATGTTGGACTAGAAAGCAGAATGGCTTTAATGCTATAGCCCACTGGTACAGCTACATATTCCCTTTCTTTCCTTTTACCCCGGGGATCACTTCTGTGGCTCTGCTCGACAGGGGCACAAAAAATAATTTTCTTGGGTGGTGAAAGCCAAGGTACCTTTTTGGCTAAGCGTATATAGGCCCTAGGGCCAATAGCCTAGTACCTACCTATGAACCTATGAATAAGTCATTGGATGGTGCATGCATGATTCATAACTAGTGTGAATTCCATGCTTGACAGGTAATAGCACAGGGACCCAAGGCTCACTTGATCACCAGACATTCTCTTTCAATGGTAGAGTGGTCAGCCTTCATCTTGCTAAGCTTTTTACTGAGGTAGCATACAGGTGTTTCTTGTTGCCCACCTTCTGTGTAATATTGTCCCTTGATTAACCTCCAAACTATCCAAATATACAATAAAGGGTCATAAGAAGTCAGAAGACACCACGACTGCATCAGCACAGGAGAATGCCTTTGGAATGCTTCTTTGGCCTCTTGAGTCCATCTAATTCACTCTAGCAACTTCACTTTAGTGAGATTGGTAAGGGTCCATACAATGGAGGCAAACTGTGAGATAAACTTCTAGGTCTGAAGGATGAGTCAGTAAATAATGGAGTCTACCTTTTCTTTCTGAGGTTTTACAAATCCTTCAAATCACATACCCAAAATACCTTACCTCAGTCACCTTTTTGTTCCATTTTGTGGTGTTAATATTGAACCCAACATGCTTCAGCAAACTTATCACAGCCTCTACCTTGAGGAGATAGTATCCTAATCCTCTGATTAGATGATATTATTTAGGTTGGCCATAGTACAGGACTGATGATGGTTTAGTATCGTATCCATCAGCCTCTGGATTATGGTTAGAGCCTCATGGAGGCCAAGTGGTAAAACTGTATGCTGAAACAACACATCAGCTGTACATAATGTCATCTTTTTAGCCTTATTTACTAAAAGAATTTGGAAATATCCCTTTTTTAAGTCCAAGGTGGTCAGGAGCCTCACCTTCCCCAATCTCTTTTAGTGATACCATTAAGCTTTCCAAAGTCTCTGCAGAAATGTTCCATGCCATCCAGTTTTGGAACAAAAACAGCAGGACTACTCTAGCTGCTAGTAGTCTCATGAATAAATGTCTTTTTTATCTCCTCTCTAAGCTACTTGCTTTTTAGCTTCTGGTACATTTTCTCTGTGACTGTCACTTTGTGATGATATTTTATGAGTCATTCCTTCTCATAATTCTGAAAACTATGTATTTTTCTCAGGAGGAACTCCTGAACTGCCTGCCTTTGAGATTTAGAGAAGATTTTATCTGAAGGGATTGAAAGTGCATATTTTTCTTTTCCACAATCTCTACCTTCAGATATCATGCCCATTATACTGGTTTGCACCACCTTCCAGTGTTTTAGAACACTTGCATGATAGATTTGTACAACATTACTTTTTCCTTATTGCCTAATGCTTATAATTTGCCACATTTATTTACTCAGTGATTTCAAAGGGTATTGCCATTTAGCAAAGAATTTGTTTTTTGGATGCACCAACCAAAACTTAAACATGGTCTCCCACCTCTAACTCCCTATTCTTGGCATTCCTGCTATATACTGCCTGCTGGCTCATTTGAGACCTCCTATGTGGTCTAACACAATGGGCATCACTGCTTTACTTTCTTGAAGACTTGTTTATTACCCTATATCACTTCTAAAAGACATATTCTCTTTCTCTATGTTGCAATGCTACAAATAGAAGAAAACTAGCAAAAAGGGGAAAAAAAAGTTTTGATGCGAATATAGAAAGAAAATTGGCTTGTGGAAGGATGTAGGCAGAAAGGGTGTTGAGATGAGGAAAATGCTATGATCCAAGAGTATTAAAGTACTTTAACATTAATAACTGTTCTAATGTGTGGAGATGTTTAAAAGAGGAGATGTTAAAGAAAAGAGGAAATGTGATGTCTGTCATGTATAACTTCATGCGGAGTTTCTCAAATATGAAATTATTAGCTAATGGGCAAATTACATTTAAAGTAAAAAAAAAAGAGAATGGATATGCTCATGTGAAGGTTGTGAGGTGAAAAAGTCTTTAGTTTGTGTCTTTTTTTTGAATGTAGCAGATTCAAAATATTTTAAAAGCATTATCCTGACCCACTGAAGTGCAGAGAATTGTTTTTTTTTTGTTAGTTAGTTAATTAGTTAGTTAGTTAGTTAGTTAGTTAGTTAGTTAGTTAGTTAGTTAGTTAGCTTGCTGAGGTAGTAAACTGATCACAGTAGACCATTTTCTGGCACAGTCTTGATAAAGAAATTCATAAAAAAATAGAACAATTTTACAAACATGGAATAGTCACATAAGGCAGAGAATCCTATATACAATTGAAACCAAAACATAAATATTATTAAGAGAGTATAAAAATAAGTCTGGATTAATTTTAGTAGTAAATGTGAAAAGGGAAGCAGCAGGTGAGAACAGAGGGCTGAAGGAGAAGTGATTTAGGTAAGGGGGAGTTACAAAATGTGTCCAGTGGAAAAGCACTCTCAGACAGATTTTTCATGAATGCATCTTTTGATTTGTGCTTTGAAAATAGGGAAAGAAGAAGACTTCTTTTAGATGGAGGGGAATTGAAAATTTAACATATTAATGTACGTAATTTGCCCTGTGATTCAAAAGAATCTCAATGCAAGCATAAACTGCAATGGCAAAAAAGTGGCAGTTTACACAATCATGTCAAATCCAATTCATAGACAGCTAATCTGCATGTCCCTGAACTAAGTATAATTACCACCAGTGCTAATTTGTTGGGGTAACTACCACTGGCAGCTCAAGCATAGCTTTGCATAGGCACAGGTACCCCCGTTTATTCACTGTCCCATATACATGCAGATATCTATACACACACACACACACACACACACACACACACACACACACACACACACACACACACACACACACACACACACACATACATTAATCACAGATCATAGATATCCCTGTAGACATGCACACCCACTGCCACACTCACATATACACAGACTCATACACCCCCACCACTACATCTCTGCTGTCTCTTGTCTGATCTTACCTGTATAGCAATCTTCCTACTGACTATAACAGAAAAATTAAACATTTTGCCAATGTTAATTAACATGGACATCTGTGCAAATGTATGCAGCTGCTTAACTCTCTTCCCACAGGCAATTTTGAGGGAAAATGCATGGCTAATTAGCATTAGCTGCTCTCCCAGAATGTCTCACTAGCATTGAACATACCATGGATGTAGTCCAGTGCATTCATTCTACTAAATGTAGAATCAGTGTGGTGGGCCTGTTTCTGAATCAGAAATAGTGTCTACACGTGGATGGCTGCTCATGTGAAGGCTTACTGCTGGTGAAAGCCATTTCTGAATCCCAGGGTTAGTGCATGGACTGTATAAAGATATTTCAAAATGAGAAATTTGTAAAATTGATAGAATTGCACGTGTTGCTGTGTGGGATTATGGATTTGTAGTTGCAGCAAATGATTTTGTGATAATGAAACAAAGAAAGAAACTGTATATAATGGAAGAGTAATAAGTGGGAGGAATTTTTTAAAATCTGCCAAAAATATATATCAATGATATGAAAATGCTGTGTTGATTGTGATGTTGATTTGATTTAAATAAAATTCCCCTACCTTTTGTGATAAGTCCTATAGGATCTTTCATACTCTGTTGAACTACCACCAACTCAGGCAGAAGGAGCCCAGATTTAATGTCTCATCTGAAGGACAGCACACTCAGAAGTGTAGTACCCCTTTATGCTGCGCTGCAGTGTCAGGGAAAATGAATCCATACCCCAGTGTGTGGGCAAAAGCACTTTTTTGGTTCTTATTTGACTGACCTCTGTATAATATATATTTTTTTTATTATTGATGTGATGATATGTGGTAATGCCATCTGTGCCATGGAGAGTAGGGCAGTACATGTGAACATATGCCCAGCATAGCTAGCTGGAGTTTCATAAAGAATTTTATGTTATTTGACTATCACACTGATTTGTACAGATGTTTGAGTTAAAAATATATTTGTAAAGTTAGTGTTAAAAATGCATCAACAGTAGGTCCTGCTAGACAGAAAGAATGTATGCTTGTATATTAGGTTGTATTGTTGTAACTCATCAAATGTGTATGTTTATCAGGAAACCCTGAAAGGGTGGAAAGTTTGAAATTGTGTTATTGCTTTCAGATGCTGCCACAGATCTTAGCAAAGCTCTGTTTGTGTATTGTACCAGAGTCAGGTGATCAGAGATTATATCATCCTCTAACCAGTATCTGGTTTCTTTTGATCTCTTGCAGCAGCATTTTGGAATCTGACAGGACATATTTATGACAGCATAAATATCTCACACATCAATCTACCTTTTGCTGTGGTGAGATACTCAGCACACATCAGTTTGCCTTGCTTTAGTAAGCAGTCAGAGAACAGTAATTCTTTATTCAGTCAGGGACATTTAGAGAGAATAATTTAGGATTATTTTCTCCATCTGTGAGAAACTATCCAACTGTATTATTTTTATAGCATTTTTATATTTTAATATCTTTCATCGTGGTTGGTCCTTTAGAGAATACTTTTAACATTTTGAGAGTACTTATGCTTGTTTTAATGACACTGTGGCTGCTCCTGAAAACCTTTCTGCTTTGGTCATACCCTACCATTTATATAAGTATTAATTTTACACAGTATAATTGGATACCTTTTGTAAGAGCCCTAGGGTAGCTGACTGGTGACATTGTGATTACCTCAGAGTCTGGCCAGAAAAGGGCACAGCTAGCAAATCTCTGCTGGCTTTTTCCAGGTGTGTATGTGTGTGTGAAACGCAAATAACCAAGTGTGTGTGTGTCAGCTACTGAGAACAGGAACACAGAGCTCCAAATTGGTCAGTGTGGAGTTTTGTGTGGGTCTGGAGAGAGAATGAGAGTCCCGCCCCAGGTCTATAGCATGCTCTCTGTGTGTTCTTAAGGGAAAGTTTGCTTAGGGCAGGGAACTGCATCTGAAAATACTGTGTGAATCCATCTCTGCTCTTAGTGACCATCATTCACCAGAGTCAGTGGTGAGAACTGAGTCTCCTTGATTGCTGGCCTGGAGTAAGGGACCCATCACATATTGGTGGCAGCTGGGTGGGATATTAATTGAACTTCAGTAGCCGGTAGGCAGTTGTCACTGAAGGTGTGTGCACTCTCAGCAGCCACAAGGTTAACATACAGAATTTCATTTTCACAACAGTTTTATTTATTTTTGTCAGTTTAGTTTAGTCAAAGAAAGTAGGCAAGGTTGTCAGCAGAGGATTATAGCAAGTTGACAAAGAACCAGTTGTCCAAGGTGTGCAAAGTTAAAGGACTGGTGTATGCCAACCTGACTGAAGAGTAAATGATTTCAGCCTTGGTCACAGCTGCAGTATGGACCAGCAACCCAGAAGACAACCATTCTGATGATGGGGATGTGCAGTCTTCAGAAACAGGACAGCTCACCTTTTTCTCAGAGGACTTAAAAATCCATCTGGAGTTAAAGAGGCTTGAACTGGGGGCAAACAACTGCAGAACCAGATGGAATTAGAATCAGAAGACAGACTGCAGTGTTTGGAGGTCGAAGAGAGAATGTGGCATTTGGGGGTCAAAGACTGACTGTGGCGTTCAAAGTCTGAAGAAAATGAGAAACAGCACCAACATGGGAGGGAGATGATGACTCTTCTACAGGGTCATGGAGGCAATGAGGAAGGGAATAACATAACCCCAGAAGCAATAAAGGTCAGCAAATTTCTTCCAAAGTTTACAGAGGGTGATGATTTTGATAGTTTCATTCATTTATTTGAAAGAGCATGTAAACAGTATAATGTTAACCAAGAGCTCTGGGTACGGTTCCTGACAACCTTACTCCATGGTAAAGCTGCAAATGCTATTTCTAAATTGTCTGATACTGCTTGTTTTAACTATGATAAAGTAAAACAGTGTTTACTGGAATGTTTTAAGTTAAAACCTAAAGCTTACAGAAAAAAAAGTTTTGTGAGTATAGATGCAAGGCAGATGAAAGTGTATGTGATTATATTGCTGAGTTAAGCACTTATTTTCATAGGTGGTTGAATGGGTGTCAGGTCACCCCTTCTGAAGAGATGGAAGACTTTTTGGTGAAGGAACAATCCCTTAGCACTTTCCCTGGGGACAAGAGAATTGAGTTGGTAGACCGGGAGTGTAACTCTGCAGATGTGCTGGGGAAAAAGGGTGACCTCTACTTAGCAAGCAGGGCATCACTGCATAAGAAGGGAATACTCAGTGCTGCACATGGTTATAGGGGAACCCATGGTGGGTAGCCTAAACCACCCCAACAGAGTACACCAGTAGCAAGGGAAGCCACAAGTTCAGTTACACAGCCAGAACCAAGAGTAAAATTTTTAAATGTAACCAGAGGGAACATGTAGCATACAAATATCCACTAAGACAAGGTGGGGAACAAAAGGTGAAGGGGCCAGTAAGTAGGAATATCAGCATGGCAGTGGTAAGATGCCTGGAGACAACAGGGGTACCAAATTATCACTGAGGTTTGTATCCTATGGTAGTGGATGGAAGACAGGTCACTGCTAAGAAAGACACAGCCTCTGACATAACCATTGTGAAACCTGCAATGGTTAAAGAGGAGCAGCACTTGGTTGGGCAGTCCACACCAGTCAGATCTATAGGAGTGACCCCATTCCAAATACATTTGGCCAGAGTTCACCTTGACTGGGAGGGTGGAAAAGGAAGCAATCAAGTAGATATGGTTGAGGCTATCCCTGCAGATGTCTTGATAGGGAATGATTTTGATAATGCAGTACTTTGTGCGCATGCAGTTACAGACAGTCAGGCTTGGAGACAGGCATGTGGATCTGGTAGGCTAGGGGAGACCCAGACAGACCCCCACACTTGAAGCTGGGGCTGGTGAGGTGACTATTTCAAGGAGGGAGCTACCCTGTAGCAGTGAGCCTGAAAGTGAGACACAGATGCTGGTAGGTACTGATGTTCATGTGGACAGGGTGATTGCAAGGGGCAAAGATGAGTTATAGTACCCAGGCTGACTGTGAGACACCACTGTCAGATGAGACTGGGTTTCTGGTGGAAAGGGAGCTGGAAAGTGTCACAAAGGTAGAACTGAGACAGGCTCAGCATTCAGACCCTACATTATGAGGCTTGAGGGTGGTAGCTAAGCATGCACCTGATTCTCAAGGAAAAAGGAAGACTGTATACTGGAACAAAGGGTTACTGTATAGAGAGTGGACCCCTGAGGAAGGGCTAGAGTGTAAGGTAATACAACAGTTGGTAGTGTCCAGAGCCTACCATCTGGCACTTCTATCCATAGCCCATGACATTCCTTTTGCATTTTATTGGCCTGAGATTGCAAGGGATGTAACAGGGTACTGTAGGACCTGTGAGCAGTTCAAAAAGGTAGGCAATGCAGGAGACAAAGTCAAAGCTCCTTTGATGCCTTTGCCTGTGATTGAACAGCCATTTCAGAGGGCTGGCTATGGATATTGTGGGGCTTCTGAGTACCCCATGTTCCACCAGGAAGAAGTATATCTTGGTGGTAGTAGATTATGCTACTAGATACCATGAGGTAGTGGATCTGTCCTCCACTGAGGCAGAGAAGGCAGCAAATGTTTTGTTAGAGATTATCAGCATGGTAGGTTTCCTGAGAGAAATATTGACTAGCAGGGGTGCCAATTTCATGTCAGACCTACTGGCTTGCCTGTGGAAGCACTGTGGGGTGAAGCATCCAAAGACCGCCCCCTACCACCTCCAGACTAATGGTCTTGTGAAGAGGTTAAACTCTGCACTAAAGACCATACTATGGACATTTGCAGACAAGTTTAAGAGAGAGTGGGAAAAATGTTTGCCCCATCTGCTGTTTGCATACACAGAGGTACCCCAGGAATACAGAGGTTTTTCACCGTTTGAGTTGCTGCACGGGCATGGGGTGAGGGGGCCTTTAGATTTGATTTGTGAGAAGTGGAAGGGTGAGTGTGAATCCTACAAGGAGTCTGCTGTGGCATATGTCCTAAACCTCAGGACAAGGCTTAGGAGCTCATGGACTTGGCCCAGGAGAACCTGGCAGGAGCCCACCAGCAGAAAAACATCTGGTATGACAGGAATGTTCGAGCCTGAATGTATGCTTTGGGACAGCAGGTTATGGTGCTCATTCTTGTCAGACACAGTAAGCTGCAGGCAGCTTAGGAGGGACCCTTCAAAGTAGAAAGGAAGGTCAGTGATGTTAATTACATGGTAAACCACCAGGCAGGAGGCAGGAGCACAAATTGTACCATGTTAACATGATGAAGCCTTACCATGATAGGGAGACGCTGGTGCTGAGCATCTGCAGTGGATGGCAGCCATTCCAATAGCTTAAAGGGGCTTTGGGAGGATCCCCTGTGTTAGCCAGTCCAGATTACAGCAAATAATTTGTTGTGCAGGTGGATGCTTTAAACCATAGGGTAGGGGCTGTACTCAGCCAGGTTTCCTCAGAGGAAGAAGAGCACCCACCTGTATATCTCAGCTGTAGAATTCAACACAGGGAGAAATGTTATGCAGCTGTAGGAAAAGAATGTCTAGCCATAGTATGGGCACTGCAGAAACTTCATCCCTATCCATACGGAAGGAAATTCATTGTGGTTAGAGATCACAATCCCTTAACATGGCTACATCAAGCCAGCCAGCAAAATGCCAGGTTATTAAGGTGGAGCCTAAGATTGCAGGCATATAACATGACAGTGCACCACTGTAGTGGGGTCAGCAATGCCAATGCAGATGGGCTGTCAAGACAGGGTATAGGTTAATGTATTCCCAGACAGGCCCACGTCTCTCAAGCAACATTTTTCCAGGGTCACTTGAAAAACTAGCTTTGGTTTTCAAATGGGGGAAAGATGTGATGATATGAAATAGCGCCATCTCTGCCAAGGAGAGTAGGGTAGTACATGTGATGATATGCCAACATAGCTAGCTGGAGTTTAGTAAAGAATGTTATGCTATATAACTATCACACTGATTTTTTAAAATGTTTTAGTTAAAAATATATTTGCAAAGTTACTTGTGTTAAAAATGCATCAACAGTAGGTCCTGCTAGACAGAAAGAATGCATGTATGTATATTAGGGTGTATTGTTGTAACTGATCAAATGTGTATGTTTATCAGAGAACCCTGGAAGGGTGGAAAGTTTGAAATTGTGTTATAGCTTTCTGATGCTGCCACAGATCTTAGCAAAGCTCTATGTGTGTATTGTACCAGAGTCAGGTGACCAGAGGTGATGTCATCTTCGAACCAGTAGCTAGTTTCTTTAGAACTCTTGCAGCAGCACTTTGGAACCTGACAGGAAAGATTTCTGATAGGATATATATCTCACACATCCACACAAACAAACAGAGACATCATATGGCTTTTGCTGTGGTAAGACATCAGCTTGCCTTGCTTTAGTAAGTAGTCAGGGAATAAGAAGTTATGTACCTACCATAATGTTCCATGTTAGTTGTCTTCTTCTCGCCTTCTTTCTTGCTGGTTGGGTTCGGAGCTGATCCTCGGCTCCGACTCGGCCATCTTCAAAAGCTCGAGAACTGCTTACTGGCTTGAGGGCCCCCCTATATCCCATGATGCCTGGCGCTAGATACCCAGATCTTGTTTGGTAAACCTAACTACAGACATAATAATAACAATTATAATAATAATAATAATACAGTACACTGTAGTGACATGCATGAACCTACTGGAGAGACTGATAGTGAGAAGTAATAGCCAGAGAAGACTCAGCCAGTGATAAAAAAACATAAGGAACTCTTTTCGGTCTACTAGGATAGGGGGATGGAGGGTGGGACGCAAGAAAGAAGGCGAGAAGAAGACAACTAACATGAAACGTTATGGTAGGTACATAACTTCTTAATGTTAAGTTGTCTATCTCGCCTTCATTCTTGCTGGTTGGGACAACATCCCTAGCACCTCAATCCTGGGTGGCTCATCGGAACAGACTCTTCAGAACAGTGGAAACAAAATCAGCTCTGCTCCTGGAGGCCACATCCAGCTTATAATGTGAAATGAAGATATGAGGATTGGCCCATGTAGCTGCAGCACAAATAGTTTCCATTGGCAATCTTGCCTGAAAGGCCACTGAAGTAGCTAGACCTCTAGTGGAGTGACCTTTTGGTTTGGCAGGAAGCTCTTTATTCCTTAACTGATATATAAACGTAATAATAGATGTCAACCACCTAGATAAGGTTACTTTCGACACCGGTATACCTTGTTTACCCTCAGCATAGGTCAAGAACAACTGGTCTGATTTTCTAATTTGCTTGGTTCTATGCAAGTAAAAGCGTAATTGTCTATGAATGTCCAACTGATGTAACTTGTATTCTGCTTTGTTGGAATAATTTGGAAAAAACACAGGTAGGTCAATGGACTGATTCAAATTATTATCAGAAGTAACCTTTGGAAGAAAGGAAGGGTTAGTCCGAAGAGAAACTCTATCATTGTGAAAAACTAGGTAAGGAGGAGGAACACAAAGAGCCTGAAGTTCAGAAACTCTTCTAGCCGATGTAATTGCAACCAGAAGAAGGGTTTTCCAAGAAAGAAACTTCAAAGAAAAAGAAGCTGCAGGTTCAAAGGGGGGCAGTATCAGGGAAGCTAAAACCAAATTCAGATCCCACGGAGGCGGGGGATCTCTTACTGGGGGCCTGAGTAGAGTGGTCCCTTTAAGAAAGGCTTTACAAAGCTTATGGGACATGATGCTTGTATCAGATAGGCCCGTATGAAAGTTTGAAATTACAGCTAGCTGAACTCTAATCGTGGCAGAAGAGGATCCAGCTCAAAAAAGTTCCACTAGAAATTTTAAAATATGGTGCACAGGGGCTGAAAAGGGATCTATATTCCTGGTCTCTACCCATGAGGAAAAACATTTCCACTTACTAGCATAAGTTTTTCTAGTGGTAGACTTATGCGAGGATAAGATGATTTCACGCACCAAGTGGGAGATGTTCGGAAGCCTGGCTAAGGTCGGACGTGGAGCAACCAAGCAGTGAGCTGGAGAGATTGAAGAGATTGGTGCAGCCTGCCCAATTGATGGATCAGGAGGTCTGGAAGTGGGTCCAGGGTCCAGGGCTGCTCCAGAAGGTGATGATGCAGGAACGAGAACCAAATTTGTTGAGGCCAATAAGGGGCAATGAGGATCATCTTGCATCCCAATGTGGTAGATTTCTGCATTAGTTTGGGAATCAGGGGAAATGGAGGGAATGCATAAAGAAGTCCCTGAGGCCAATCATGAACTAGAGCATCTCTGGGGAAGTGTCCAGGAAGAGGGAGGAGAGAGAAGAAATTGTTGCACTTGCTGTTGAAGGGGGTGGCGCAAGGCTGACCCCATTTGCGGAAGATTTTGTCCACCACAGTCTGATTGAGAGACCACTCGTGAGGCATGAGAATTGCTCTGCTCAGCCTGTCTGCTATAACATTGGACTTCCCAGGGATGTGCGCTGCTATCAGAAACCGTTGGGAAGAGATCACCCACTGCCAAAGTCTGAGTGCTTCTCAACATAAGGGGTAGGACTTGGTTCCGCCCTGCTTGTTGATGTACCATACTACTGACATATTGTCTGTTTGAATTGCAATGGTCCCGGTGGGAAGAGAGTTCTGAAGAGCTTGCAATGCTAAAAGCATGGCCCTCATCTCCAAGACATTGATATGCAGATGGTACTCGTGAGGCTGCCAGGTGCCTTGGACTGTTCTGTCCTGAAAATGCCCCCCCACCCAATCAGGGAGGCGTCCGTGGTCACCGTAGCTACTGGAGGAGGAAGAACAAATGGTCTGCCCTGATGTAATGATGGGGAAACCATCCACCAAACCAGTTGGTTTTTGCATGACTTTGTGATCATTATCATGTGAGACATTGGAAGTTGCTGGAAGGACCATTGTGTGAACAGCATCCACTGAAGAATCCTCATGTAAAAACATGCAAGAGGGGACTAGTAAGATAGCCACTGCCATGAGACCCAACGTTCTTAGGACGAATCTGGCCTGAATTTTTTTGCATCCTAATAAGAGCTGCACATGTCGTTGAATGTCTAACACTCTGTCTACTGGAAGTCTCGCTGACATGTCCTTTGTATCTAAGTTTGCGCCTATAAAGGTGATAGATTGATAAGGCGACAATGCAGACTTTTCGAAACTTATTGTGATGCCTAGTTTGTAGCAAGTTTGGATGGTGTAGTCTCTGGCTCTCAGCAGGTGATGCCTGGTGGTTGCAGTAAGGAGCCAGTCATCTAAATATGGAAACACCTGGAATCCTTGCCATCTCAGGTGAGCGGTAACTACTGCCAAACATTTGGTGAACATCCTGGGGGCTGTGGTGAGACCAAAGGGCAGAGCTCTGAACTGATAATGACTGGCTCCCAGCCAGAAGCGGAGGAATCTTCTGGAGCATCTGTCAATTTTGATATGGTAGTACACGTCCTGAAGATCTATGGAGCACATCCAATTGTCCTGACCCAGAAAGGGTAAAATGGACTGTAGCGTGACCATCCGGAACTTCATTCTTTGAACAGACCTGTTTAGCCTGCTGAGATCCAGAATGGGTCTCCAGTCCCCTGTCTTTTTTGGTACCAAAAAGAACCTTGAGTAAATTCCGGATCCTTGCTGGTCTGCAGGGATTGACTGGATGGCTCTTTTTCTTAGTAGTTTTGAAACTTCTTGAACTGCTTGATCCCTTAGATTGGGTGGAACATCTGGAAGGGATTTGTTGGGAATGTGTGGAGTGCGAAGGAAGGGGATTTTGTAGCCTTCGGATATGATAGACAGTACCCATTTGTCTTGTGTTATACTTTGCCAGGCTTTTGGGTACAGCAATAATCTTCCCCCGACTGCCTCCGAAGGTGGACAACCGGGCAGCACTTCAGGGATGCTGGAAGGGCTTGTCAAAGAAAGATTCTCTTTGGCCCTGATTTGCGGACCCCCTCTGCCCATAGGGCAGAGTCTATTGTTGTTCCCTCCTCTGCCCCTGGAGGGGAACTCTCCACGTGTGTCAGGCATGGCTCCCTGGGGTTTCCGGAACCACATTTTCCCACTCTTCTGATCCTTGGGATACGGTCTTGAAGGAGTGCAAAAATGAACTCCCACAGCAGAGAGAGTCTTGCCCTCCTGCTCACACCTGGTAAGGGTATCCTTCACCTGTGGTCCAAACAGAGCAGAACCATCAAAGGGGGTGTTGGTGAAAGACGCCCTGAAGGGTTCAGCAAAGTTGCATAACCGCATCTAAGCATGCCTCCTCAAAGCCACGCCTGTGCCTGTGGCCCTACTCGCGCCATCGGCTGCATAAGAGATGAGCCGCATGGAGGAGTTTACTACCGAATTAAGAGTCACCAGCTGGGAGGCAACCTTAGCCTGGGCCCCCGCAGCTGATGGATCTTGAAGGGTATCTCTTAGCTCTTTAAGGAGATCCCTTTGAAGGTGGGTAAAGTGGCACAAATAGTTCAGAGACCTCATGGAGAGGGTCGCTGAGGAAAACATCCGCTTCCCATATCTGTCCATCGTCCGAGATTCCTTATTAAGGGGATGGACAGATGAAGAAGTTTCAGCCAACTCCTTTTTAGTGGCCACTGCTACCACCATGGCATCAATGGGAACACCCTTGGTCAGAAATTGCTTGTCTTGTGGGGCAGTAATAAATTTTGTGGGCCTGTGGGGAGTTGGTTCCATTGTGTCTGGAGCTGACCACGCCTTTCGAGCCACCACAGACATCAGTGGATCGAAAGGAGGAGACACCCAGGAGGTGGAGGGTCGGGATCCAAACGCGTCCAGGAATACCGACTCATCCTCGGAAGGGTTAAGGGTAGTCCAGTTCCCCCTCTGCCTAAGAATCTCAAGGATGTCTGAGAAGGAGACGTCCTCAGAGGGGGATCTCGGGGACCCTTCCGACTCCTCCAATTCGGTATCTGAAGTGACAGACTCAGGGGAGTCAACATGCTTCCTCTTGCATTTCCTCTTTCGAGGGGGCTCCTCTGAATGAATGGGGGAGGCCTCAGAAGAGGAAGATACACCCAATGGGGTGCTCTGGAGTGCTTGTTCCCCACACTTGGGGTCTGGAGGAGGGGCAGAGGCAGGAGCAGGCACTATGGGGGGAGGAGCTGATGAGAGTGACCGTGAGGCTGACTCAGATGCCAGCACACTCCTCATGACCTTGAAGGTGCCTCTTCCCAATATTGGAGAAGGCTCCAGCTCCAAAGAGACCGGGCTCCTTCCCAGCACTGAGAGAGATGGCTCCAAAGCTGATGTAGGAGCCGAACTCACCTGCGCCGAAGCTCCAATAGGGAGAACGGGGTCGGACAAGGGTCCGATGCCACTCTCCCCCTTGGAGCTGATGAGGGAGTCCCGGTGCCCAGATCCCTCCAAGGACGGCACCATGGAAGAGATTGGAGCCAACGACGGAACCGAAAGGGGAGGTATTGGTGCCGACGGTCGCACAATCCCAGCCTCAGCATGCTCCGGCTCCGAACTCAAGGGATGAGTCGAAGGAGGAACTACTGCAGAGACAGGTAAAGCCAAACCCTGATGAGGGGGGCTGGATAGCATTTTAGCCAGGGCCTGCGATTTTAAAAGCCTGCTAACCACTCTCTCCAAATCATGGTCAGATAGTCTAGACGACCGAGAAGAGTGGGATCGATGACTTCGCTCCGATTGCAACAAGGGCGACCCTGGAGCCGAGTGTATCGACTCCAAGGATGGTGATCTGGGCCATTTTCGACTCCCTGACAGTTCCGACAGAAGAGTCGAGGTCGACTGGGAGATAGGTACTTCGGCTCCAATCGGAGCCGAAGTTGGCTTGGAGATAGGTACTTCAGTTCCAGCCAGAACCGAAGTTGAAGCAGACGCCACACCCGATGATGGCTCTGAACTGGGAGCCGGCGGCTTCGATGGCTTGGAAGGTTTCACTGACTGAGCCTTGGCTGATGATACTTCAGGTTTAAACAAACCCCTAAGGATAAGCTTATTCCTACGCTCCTGCAGGACTCTTGGACTAAAGGTGTGACACACCGAACAAGAGTCCTGCAGGTGTAGGGCACCCAAGCAATAGACACAAGAAGTGTGACCATCTGTCAGTGACATTTTCTGACAACATGAGTCACACTTCTTGAATCCAGACACTTTCGTGTCTTTAGACATTCCTGTAAAGGAAAAATTAAAATACAAAGAAAGAGTACAAAGGGAAGTAGGTAACTAGAAAAAAACACACACAGTCCACACAAGTTACCACACCCTAACAGCACACACACACTCTATAATATAAGAAAGGCTAAACGGGCTTACCAACTACCACAATTTCTAATGAAAAAATTTTCCTACCTTAAAAAAGGAAACAAGGATAAGCCTCTAACTAAAACGGCTTACCTTAAAAAAGAAAATGGGAGTGGGGGAGGGAGGGGAAAACTCTCTAAGAAGAAAATGAGTTTTCAAGGGGGGGATTAAACACTAACAAATACTACAAATCCTACAACTATGTATGAACACTAAGTATTCTAACTAATAATATACAAAAAGTTCTAAATATATATCAATAAAGTAAAAAATACGACCTGAGCCAGTAAACGCAACCTCGTAGCAGAAGCGGCAAATGAGATCTGGGTATCTAGCGCCAGGCATCATGGGATATAGGGGGGCCTTGAGCCAGTAAGCAGCTCTCAAGCTTTTGAAGATGGCTGAGTTGGAGCCAAGGATCGGCTCCGAACCCAACCAGAAAAAATGAAGGCGAGATAGACAACTTAACATCAGTTATTCTTTATTCAGTCAGGGACATTTAGTGAGAATAGTTTAGTAATGTTTTCTGCATCTGTGAGAAACTATCCAAATGTATTATTTTTATACCTCTGTGGTTAAAACTCTGCAGTTTATTGTACTCAGTATTCTCCTTTCTGTTTTATTATTTATCATTAAATATTTAATATATTTTATTGTGGTTGGTCCTTTAGAGAATACTTTGAACATCTTGAGAGTACTTATGCTTGTTTTAGTGACACTGCAGCTGCTCCTAAAAGCCTTGCTGCTTTGGTTACACCCTACTTTGTATTAGTATTAATTTTACACAGTATAATTAGGTACCCTTTGTAAGAGCATTAGGGTAGCTGGCTAGTCGCACCATGATTACTTCAAAATCTGGGCAAAAAGGGGCACAGCTAGTAAATCTGTACCAATTTTTCCAAGGTGTGTGTGTGTGTGTGTGTGTGTGTGTGTGTGTGTGTGTGTGTGTGTGTGTGTGTGTGTGAGAGAGAGAGAGAGAGAGAGAGACAGAGCTCCAAAGTGTTCAGTGTGGAGTTTTGTGTGGGCCTGCAGAGAGAAAGAGAGTCCAGCCCCAGGTCTGGAGCATGCTCCCTGTGTGCTCTTAAGGGAAATTGTACTTGATGCAGGGACCTGCATCTGAAAATACAGTGTGAATCTATCTTTGCTCTTAGTGATTGTTCCTCACTGTAGTCAGTGGTGAGGATTGAGTCTCCTTGATTGCTGGCCCAGAGTAAGGGACCTGTCACTATTATTATTAGTAGTAGTAGTAGCAGTAGTAGTAGTAGTATCATTATTATTATTTTAGTTTAGAGTGTATTGTTTAGAAATTCACTTTGAACATCTATACATTGTTTGTCACATCATTTTTTGTTACAGTCTGTGATTGGTTTCGAAGACACCATTGTTTATTGGTGTTTTAGAACACTTTTCTGTAACTGTCCTTTTACATTCCACTCTTTCTTCTCCATTGTTTTTGCAGCCCATTTTTGTTCAGTGTCCTGTCATACTGTGGGTGGATTAGCATTTTGTTTTTCAGATTTAAGTTTTCTCTCCCTCTGCCTACTTATACTCATGAGAATATTTCCTTATTTTGAGTTATAGTCTTTGCAAATATGTGTGTTGTATCTCCTTTGGCAACCACCTAGAGTTCTTTCTTTTTTGTCTGCTTCACAGGATTCCATTCATGCTCTGAAAGACTGCCAGAGGCAGCCTTGATTTTGTCATATCCTCCTTGGAGGAAGGAGTTCCCAAGAGTGATTGGCATCTTCTTGTATTCCACACCTAGAGAGCTTTTGTTTAGCTTTCTCCCATTAACTGTACTGATAGCCAATGTTTATCTATTCCACTGTCTCCATCTTCCCCTTGATTATCCCATTGCTTCAGGCTTTTGATTGGACTACTTCATATCACTCGGCTTTTATAGTTGAATACTACTTTGGTACCAAAACATTCTCCGTGCCTGCCATTCTGTAATTAAGACACCCTTCCAGTTGCTTAGCTAGCTCATTTGTATTCCAAAAACTTGCACTGTGGAGCTATCTTTATTTTCCTCCCTCCCCTTCCTCCCATCTTACTCTTTCTCTTTCTTTCTACCCTTTCTTTGCTTTTCACACTTGTGTATTTGACATCCAGTTGGTTCAGAGTATTGGCACTCTGGGGAAGCCTTCCTTGTGCTTTTAGTGTATGGATCCTTGGAGTGTTCATTGCAAGAGTCCATCTGTTATTTCTGTTTCATCCATCTAGTATTAGTGCTCTGTCTGTTACAGTCTGGTTAGTTACTCAAAATCCATAACTCTTTAACTCTGTACTGTTGTATACAGCTGCAGTCTTTCCCTTTCTTAGAACCATAGAAACTAGTAAGCATTTTGTAACCTGAAGGTGAATAAACTTGATAAACGCTGACTGTAACTTCACTAATTATCAGAGTTTTGAAAGCCAGGCAACATAACATTTTGAATGACTCACAAAATTGCACTTTTTCAGGGTTGTTCTCAGTTCTTTCTTTATCCTTTGTAAGAATATTTCACAGACAGTATAAAATATATGTAGGAAATAAATATGTAAGAGTCACTGCAAAAAAAGTCATAGACATATGTACTGAGGATTCTCAAACTTTAATGCATTTCACTACTTTCATTCTATGTACGTGTGACTGTGTTATGCAAGACAGAGTAGGGCATAGTACATTATAGACAAGAAGTAGTTTTTAAAAAAAAATCACATCAGCATACTTGTCTCATGATGGCATTTAAGGTTAGAAAAAGATCAATAATAAACAGCTATTGTGCTTCTGATAGGTTTGGATAGTGCAGAATGCCATGGCAAGATAAATATATATATATATATATATATATATATATATATATATATATATATATATATATATATATATATATACATATATGGGTCTCTACAGATGATCAAACTTCCAAAAGGCCGACTTTCATATTGCTATGACCATATGATTGACTTTTGGAATTTCGAACGTTCTGAACGGACAGCTCCCTATAACATGGAACGGGAAATTTTCCATTTTTTGCACTGTAGTGCGATCTCAGGGTTGGTATATTTAAATAGCAGGGTATATTTAAATAGCAGAGTGTGTGGGGAGTGCAGCCCCCCACGGGAGGTGCAGGGGGCTTGCCCCCCTGCTAGCAACATGTAGGTAGTTTTTTTTTTTTTTTTTTTTTTACATGTTCTAAATTTCAAAAGTCGAACATATGGTCTCGGCTATATAGGTTTTGGCTTTTTGAAATTTTGATCATGTATAGTAGACCATATATATATATATATATATATATATATATATATATATATATACATATATATATATATATATATATATGTGTGTGTGTGTGTGTGTGTGTGTGTGTGTGTGTGTGTGTGTGTGTGTGTGTGTGTGTGTGTGTGTGTGTGTGTGTGTGTGTGTGTGTGTGTGTGTGTGTGTGTGTGTGTGTGTGTGTGTGTGTGTGTGTCAGTTTTGGCTCCTTCTGGTCATTTAAAAGGATGGGTTTTGA
This sequence comes from Protopterus annectens, assembly GCF_019279795.1. Taxonomy (NCBI): domain Eukaryota; kingdom Metazoa; phylum Chordata; order Ceratodontiformes; family Protopteridae; genus Protopterus; species Protopterus annectens. Next base: position 1,087,157,701 of record NC_056744.1, on the reverse strand, counting down.
AAATACAGCAGCAGCTGAAAAAAATGAAGTAAATTCCAAATTTCTTATCATACAAGTCATAAACTTCATTAAGGTTTTAGCACATTTTGCCACATAGCTAAAAATTGTTTTTGAATGATCTGCAGGTAATAAAAGTGCAAAACATTTTTGATGGATTTAGTTCCTGATTTGAATGTCCTGTTTGCCACATTTATTATTTCTCAAGAAAGACTTTGGCCATGCAGCACAGTCAGCAAGTGTGTAGAAGTTTCATAATACTTTTTACTTAATTAGATAATATTTTATAAGCCATGCTTTGGCATCTAGCAAGATTAAAGCAAGCTTTTTAAGCTTTTGCAATACTAAACACATATTTTTCTTAACCTGATAAACTGATAATGAGCTTGCACGTTTAATTAAGAAATACTCACTGGTCAAAGACTGAAATATCTGATAATGCTGTGACACGGTATAAATATTTAATCTTCATCCCTATACCTTATTGATGCAATAAATACACAAGAGTTATCAGCTGTCCCCCATTACATGGGGCATTCCTCATTATGCCCATAAAATTATTTTTATTTGTTATCTTTTCTTTACCTAAATATGATATATTTAACAAAAAAGGTTGTGAATTCAGATTTAAAAGCAAAAAATCATAATATTTATAAATATAAACAAAAAAATCAGAGACAGAATACAGAATATGTTCAAAGAGGTCTGAATATACATATCTTCAAGTCCATGGGAGATGTTGTCATTTCATTCAGATGATTTATCTTGCATTATTCTTCATTTTTAAATGCCTGAAGTAAATGAGATGTATGCATAGAAAGAAAAAGTGACACACAGCAGATACAGATACAAGTGCTATGATAAGGCTTTTCTTGAGGTTGTCAGTAATGGTGTCTCATTATAGGGTTTCTAACGGTCCATATTTATGATCCAATCTTAAAACCCATTTACTGGTCCATTCATTCATTTGTTTATTCAATTCATGCATTCTCTGATGTTATGAAAGTATGTAATATGTATAGAAGCTGTGATTTTATTTACCATTCTTGCTAGTAATACTGAAGATGAGACATGCAACATAATTGCTTATTGATTTTTTTATGTCTGGTGCATTTTCTTGTCAACTACCTTGAAAAAAACACAACAAAGTTTTAGTTGCAGAAATAAGAAGTGAATTTTCAGTTGTTGATTAGTGTTTTAAAGAAAGTAATTATCAATGTTAAAAAAACATAACTTTGTTATATGACTGTATTGGTCTATGTCCTGAATTGACATACTTTACTTTACACTCTTTTCTAAAAGAAAGATCACTGACAGTATATGTTTGATGTGCAGCTCCTACCATTATTTTGCCCTGTTGAACAGCAATAGATTGAGGTGAACATGGACTATCTGGGTGAACTGCATTGTAGACATGCAGCTACATTTACGTTTTCAGTTAATTCTCTTTGTTGTTAGATGCAGAAGAAGAACCCAAGCTTGAAAAAGAATGGTAAGTGCCCTGAATACAGTGAAATCTCAAGAGGTTGGATCATCAGTGAAGCAAAAAAGAACCCTATTGTAAGCTTTGGGATCTCTCACACCGTCCTCTTCAAATCTCTAGGAAAAAAGAAGTGCTAAGACCTCTTTAGCAAGTGTCTTACAATGCCATTTGTCAATCACCCTCAGAAACTATTGCCATTTCAGAGTGGTTTCGTTTTTCCCCTTTGAAGTGGAATTATACAGATGTAATTAGAGAAAGTTTTTCCCATTCCCCTTCTACTTCACATACACACAAATATGCACACACACAACTAGACTATACACACAATCACAATTATAGCTGGTAAAGAGAATATCAAAAAGTGAAAACTGCAGGTTGTATGGAGAAAATATACCTGGAACTATTTGGCTAGACGTTGTAGTTTACATCAAAAATCAGTAGACTGCCTAAAATTAATCTCTAGCATTGCCAACAGCCATCAACAACTGGCAGTTTCAAGTATATAAACATACCAAAAAAGTTGCTAAGGCTGGCTTTCTCATCGGGGTTCTTTAGAGACAAATTAATATTAGCCCTGTCAAGTGACACTACCTGCAAAGTTTAGACAGTAAATGTGCTATAGTGATATTGTATTCTGCTTCCAGAAACAGATTTTAAGCAATGATTATCAAATGCTATAGTACTGGCGTCCAATAAAAAAATATTACTGCAAAGAGCAGTCACTGCAAGGAATTTGTCCATTTTAAATGCTCTGTGCTGAAATTCACCAGATACTGTATTATTTTTAACGTGCTTAAGTGCTATGTGGTATATATATCATGATATGTTTTATATTTCATTATTTTCTAAATATTCCGTTTTTAATACTAAAAAGGACTACAAAAATTGGGACTTCAAAGTAAGAAAGTCTCGCTATACACAGTACTAACCTATTAAGAAGACTAGTAAAACTGTTTAAAGGTACACTTATCGCAGCACATCATAAAAAAGCCCCCCCCAAAAAAAAAAAAATAAATAAATAAATAAATAAACTGCTTGTTCGATGTAAAACAGTCAAAAGAAGAGAAAGGAATCCGCCTATGCACCATTTAACTATTTCTCTGTCTAAAAAGAACTGGCACGATTATCAATGTTTCTGTTAACGATAGAATTTGTACGTTTCATAATTATCTACTTCTTACAGAGGACGATATTAAAGCATTGCAAATGGTTCATCCTTGCGTAAAATATTTTTAGGAAGGATGCAAATTAATCTGAAAAGTTTGAAGATCCAGTCACGTTTCCTGGTAGTTGAAAAAAAGGCAGCACAGTAAAACCCAAGAAAAACAATGTTTATTTGGACAGATGGAGATGGAGCAACGGATCAACTCACAAATGCAGGCAAACAAAGAATTAAATGGAGAGCCGTCGCTGTAGTATGTAGAAAAATATGGAAATTAATGGATAACAGATTAGTAGATACAAACCATAAAGAGGCAAACAGATACTGTCTGTGTAACGGTAGATGGGCAAATGGCATGAACGGATAGATTGGACAACATAGCTCGAATACGCATTAGGTGGGTCTTAAGTGTTTATTCGGATTTAAATGTCGAGCTTCTTTATTAATTATTACTATTATTATTAAATATCTATAATACAATCCCGCTGCACTTTGGGAATAATAAAATACACAACTGAAAACGAAACAAATATCATGCTTTAACTTAATTATTTAAGTAGTTTTGGGCAACTTATTTAAGATCCTATCTTACAAAGTTGTACAACAAAAGTAAAAAAAAAAAAGGTCTCAACGTACAAACGATGCTTCTTAATTATAAATTCCCGCGGATGCCTCTGTTGTCTAACATGGCCAAGTACTCACACTTGAGTTTAAGAACTGTCCTCCTCCTACTTGCAGTCCATACTACAGCTGCCTGCTGCTTTTCGTTCCTACCAGTTTCCTCTGACCCCCAAGAATTAAGTGACATAATGTTAGTACTGATGCTATTAACTATTTCCTCACCATTACCTTTTCAAAGGAAAGACAGAGAGAGAGAGAGAGAGAGTGTGTGTGTGTGTGTGTGTGTGTGTGTGTGTGTGTGTGTGTGTTAAAGACTGTTATTTCTCAACAATAGTTTGTTGCTGCAAGTTTTAGCATTATGCAACAACAAATTAATTTTTAAATAAACTAGAAGTAATCGTTTCATGACATAAGGATGCAAAAATAAAATTGAGTAAGATCATAACCTGGCTGTTTTCAAAAAAATCTATATCTGATCGGAGACCAAAACAAGTGCGACAAAGCAGTCCTTGGCAGAGTTCCAGGTTAAACGAACTGTATTTTTATTGTGTGTGTGTCTTGGTAAATAAATTGATAAAAACATAATTACTTAAACCATTTCCCGCTAGACAAAAATTGGAAGGGCGGAAGACTGGAAATGAAAAAAAAAATAAGCAGGTTAAGCGAAGAAGGAAGGAAGAAAGAAAGAACGAGAAAGAGAAAGAAAAAGAAAGAAAGAAAGGATAGAAACGTCTTGTTTGAATTTGTCTTACTCTTACATATGAGTGCATTAAAGCACACATTTTTCTCTTTCTCTTTTTGCTTGCCCCAACTTTTGAATGTGACACACAATACTTGCCAGTACTAAACCATTAAGGCACCAGGGAAATATATAAGAACCACTTTTCTTGCTGTTACTGGTGTCAGCAAAGGCTAAACATTTTTATCCCCTGTGGGAGATTAGTTATGCTCTAGAACAATTATTGATAATATTTGGGTATGCTGCAAAAATCTGTAATGCTACCTTTGGGAATAATAAACAATCGCTATAATAAAACCAAGTAATTAATTCCTATCATGTGGCTCAATAACTCAATAAAGTGAGCACCAGGTCTCATAGACTGACTTCCCGTTTGGACCCTCAGCTGCAGCCTTCCCGGGTAGACGAGATTTCCAGTTGTGTAAACAAAAATACAATTCTAAATTAAGATATGCATACACAAAGACATCATCGTCCACACCAAGCGTGCACAAAAAATTCTCACAGTCAAAAAATCTAGTCTTTGATAAATTATATCAATGAAGTGTAACACTATGTACGGACAAAGAAAATACAGATAGAGACAGATCTACAACATTGCTGGTTGAGCTCACAGAAATATCAGAAATATTCCAGGACTGAGACTGATACAGGATATTGTACTCTGCAGCTGATGATTTTTTGGATATTCTGCAACATATTTTTATGACTACAGAAATACAGTGTGTGCGTGTGTGTGTGTGTCTATATATATATATATATATATATATATATATATATATATATATATATATATATATATATAATGGCATTCCTCGTGACTAAAAACGGAATAAAGAGGAAAGAAGAAACAGAAGTTGAAATTTATGTGACTAGGCTTAAAAAGGCCCAAGTACACATCTAAGAACCTATGTGCAGCTTGTCAACTCAGCAAAGCAGAAGCTGAAAAAAACGACTGTCCCTTTTTTATGCACGTTAGTTGAAGGGAGTACAGTTTCTATGTAAAAGAAGGATATGCAAAGGGTTGGAGTGAAAGAATCGAGTTAGTACCCAGCAAACCGGGGCTGTTTATTATCTTCCTGTTTATCGGTCTGGTCTGGTTAAGTCATTAGAACTGCAAGAACACAGTGCAAAGGAGACAGCATAAGCAGCACTCACTTCCCTAAATAAACATTTATCTTAACAGGTTTGCACTACTGACCCCCCAAGGATCTCTTTACATTTATACTACTCAAATAATTCTGACAATGAGCAAAATTAAGAAATGAAGCTTAAAATGGGACACTAATCCAGATGTTTGATCGCCTGGACCACCATTGATTTCATAAGTTACAATGGAGGTGTGGCGATAACATTTTGTGCTATAGTTGTAATTTTGTATTGTTAGATGACGACCATGGATACCGCATGCATATTTTATAAAATTATTGCAGTATTTTAGATGGTTCCCTATTATATGATCGTAATCGAACTTGAAAGCACAAAACGGCAAAATATAAGCGGCTGCCTTCGTTATTTTGCCGTTTTGGTCACTGTAATGCTATCTCGGAGTTGGTATATTTAAGTAGGGGGGTGGGGGGCACAGCCTTCCACTTTATGTAATGTTTTAAAGTTTTTTTTTTTTTTTTTAGAACAGCGATTTTTTTTTTCCCTGGGAAAAAATCGCTGTTCTAAGGGATTGTAAGCTTTCGCTTACATGGGGTCAGTAAATCAGCGTTCGCTTTTTTAAGACCCTTTTAGATTTATGCAAGGTGCAGTCATGTTAGTATGTGCAATGTCATCACAAACTTATTTCTGTTTTCCATATTTTATACTGTTTTTGCTAATTAACAAATCAACATATCAAACATTAAAAAAATAACAAGGCCATCCATGTTCCTCGATGAAATTTTAAGACAAACTGCTAACAATTCTAAAGAGACTGTAAGGACAACAAACATAACCTAATGTAAGCCGCAGACTGGCATGGAGAGATAGGCATTGGACTGCTGTGCTTCTCCTCAGACAGAAGAAGTTATGCAATACGCTTGGGTCACACTGCATTTTCAGAGAAATCGGTTCCTTCCTGTCAGCTGCTAGAATCTTAGCTATAGCACTTTATGGGTTTTATTTATATCAGTAACGTTAGAAAGTGTTGATATTACTGGTTCTCTGTTTTTGTAATGTATTTATATATTTAAGTCATTAAATCAAAGAGAGGGTTCAGAACAAGAGAAACTCTGAGGATTTTTGAGAGCAGACCATGTTCATGTCTGAGGTGTAGTTCTTAGCGAAGCAATGCTGGCATCTTCCCAGTAAAATAAATATAGAGAAATCCAAGGCAAATTCCGTTTACTTCTGCTGGCATATTGTAATCCAAAAACATTTCCCCCAATAAAGAGACCGATTATTTGGAGGTTACCGACCGTCCTGATATCAGACTCCGGGGATCAATACAAAAGTTCCAGACAATTAAGTAAAATGTCGTTTCAGTTTGCATCTCAGTTGTGCATGCAACTATAGTACCGCAAATTAAATATCTAAATATTAGATACAAGGCTGTAAAACGCTGATTTAAAATTTGATAACAAGGTAAACAAAGTAATTTGAACTATTCAACGTCAATAACTGCCCTACACAAAGTTGCGAGTCTGAGAAAATGATCTGGACGTGTGTGAAGATGGACTAAACTTGTATGACTTACATTACTGTACGTACTTCAGAGTCCACACACTAGTTGGAAGTGATTATACTCCAAGTGTTGGTAAATGCACAACACCCTAATCATGACAACCGCAGAACAAGGACCACCAACAGTGTGTGGGATGTGCCGTGAGAATAAAGACGTTCGGCTAAACGCGGACTATGCCAGCATTTCAGTAATTTTTGTTCCTAAATGGGTAAAAGAAAGAGCATGAGGCTGAATTCTGAAATGGTAAAATGAGACAGCACAATAATGAACGCGCTAAATATCAAGAAAGATCTACGTTTGAATCTGACTTGTTTCCCCTTGCAGTAACGTGCGTCTCTGACGCAGTGCGTGTACACTTCGGCAGACTCCTGGGCCTCCCATGTAACGGGATTATTCAATCATAGCTAATCAGGATAGTTCTAGAATGCTTATGATTTATGGTTTCATTAATTTAGACACTAGGTTTAGGTCGGATGTATGTATTAATAATTCTGCAGTTTCTTAAGTTAAAATTTTTCAGTGTGTTGAATTTTTAAATAACTTTATTTTTTTTTTGGGGGGGGGGCATCAGATCAATTAGAATACTACAACCTTCTAATAACCACATAGAAGTGATGCTGCAGCAAATTCAGTCTACTTGGAATTTAGAATAAAAATGTGCTTCTGAGATACAGTTTTTGGAGAGCGATAATATATTCTGGCTTTCCTTAGTGATCTAAAGAAACAGAATATCGGTGCTAGCTTATGAAATGTTTTACTGTAGACCTAAATAGTTAACTTCAGCAGTAAACTGTATTTTTTGCATCACATAGTTCATGGGTAACAGTGCTTGTGCTGTCCCTTAAATGTGGTTTCTGTAAATTTCCCAACCAGACCTCTCAACTGTACCTTTTTGGAAGTATATACCTATTTTCGGACTTGATTTATCTATTTACGTGGTGTGCCTGTTTTGGAGGCATTACAGGCTTGATTTATTCTTCCCCATTATTTTCTCAATTTTGCAGCCCATCTCATATGCTATTAAAGCTGTTCAGTGCACTACATGACCGACATACCGGTGTCACCAATAATTTAAAGAAAGAGGGCCTACATTTTATATCTCCCTTTTTCAGAACCAAAAATAAATGACTTAGGGATGGAGATTTTTTTGCAGCATCTTTTATTAAAATCTTCAGACTTTAGACTTTGTTGTTCATAACATGTTTATATTTTTGGCATTCGTTTTTTTTTTTTTTTGTGTGTGTGTGTTTCTGAGTAATATCCCATAATCCTACTTGAAGTAGGAAAAGTTATATGCTATTAATTATTCAGATGGTGTGCTAATTAAGACAGAAGATATTTTTGGTCTGATGTACCTAACGTTTAAGATACTTTTGTATCTACTTTCAGTGTCTGCGGTTGAGAGGTACGGCCTCTAATCTGTTAAAAAGGGGAGAAATTAAGGAGATCGTGAAATCCTTTGATTTCTGTTTTTACTTTGTTTCCCCCATTTTCAAGAACACTAACATCACCACATCAGGTAATACTGTACTTTTCTAAATATTTCATCACAACTATGAGTAAATATGTCAGTCACAGCGTAAAACAACGGATGCCGACTCGGGAGTCAGCACCTACAGGTTATCTCAGATAGCAACTTTCAAAAACGTTTCCATTCGAAGTTCAGACCAGTAAGTGAGTAAACAAAAATACATGTGTTTATATTTCATGAACTCTAGTCACAAATGTCCTAAAACGTCAACAGTAAATTAAAATTAGATAAATGTGTTTAATGAGACTCGCCGAGGGACAATTACAAGTATCTAACATTGTTCTTTTAAAACAGTATGTACGATGGTTCACGGTCTAAAGGCAACCCGTGTTTTGTGTTTTTTTTTTTACATGTACGCCCTTTCCCTCGACAAATATGTCTAATATTAGAAGTCATAACTAGGGCTGAACAGTCCCTATTTGGGTATCTGCCCCCTGAGGGGGGGGGGGCATAAAAATTTAGAAGTATGTTCTAATTTTCCTCCAACTGTTGATCAAAATATCTAATTACCCTAATATGAAACAATGCAAACAACTTAAAATTCTACAAATAAGGTTTTATTTTGTCAAAAAACGTGAATTCCACTTCTTTGCACTGCTTGTGGTGTGGATATGGAATCTCCAGGGAAACCTCAAGTTTCTCTAACAAATGTCCCGTTCTGGGTATCTGAAAGGCTGGCATTCGTAAATCGTAATCCTAACCTATGAGCATTTCAGCTCATCAGAAATAGTATTTTCTATGTTGCTGTTTCTTATGCTGTCCAAACGTCTGAGATATTCTTATTGTGGCGATTTTATTCGCTTGATATTTGTTAAATCTGACACATCTTTCATCCGTAGGTATGTCACGCACAAAGGACACTGCGTAGTATCACTTTATACATTGTCAGATTATTCTAAAAATACAAGAAAAAAGTACATTTTGTAGGTGAAAAGACAGTTTCACTAGTTATGAATTTTATTTTAATTTCACGGGATGCTCACTCATTTCAAGAATCCCCGCCCCCATAATGTTTCCCCTAGTCGGTGCAATTGCAGTTTATTATTTATTTCATGAACTTAGAAATCTATGTCTGACCAGCTCTGTTAGAAATGCTGCATCTAAAGAAATCCCAATCCCTCCGTGCCACACACTCCAGAGACCTCAACCTCATTACCACAATCAACAGAACATGCTGGAGGGACAGGTTCATAACCCCGAGACTGCCCATGCTCTGGAATAAACTTCCCATACATGGTAAGCAGAGCACCTCACTGGTCCTCTTCAAGAGAAATCTTGAGTGGATGGGTAATAGAAAGTTCACCCCACGGGGATCACTCCAGTCTCCAGTGGCTCTACTTGATAGAGGCACTGGGGACTAACGTCAAGCGGTACGATGCCAGGGCACTTCTATGGGCTAGGCTTGTAAAGGTTCCAGGGCCATTAGCCTGGTACATACCTATGAACCGAATGCAACGTCCGTTATATTAAGTAGTTAAAGCATAAGAATTACTAACGACTCTTATCCCGCAGTCTCGGGTTTCATTCTTTCATTCTATAGCTGCCTGTTATTTGACTATGAGTAACTCTTTCATCCAGACAAGTATCTCCTGTCTTTCTTGAAAAGTGGCATTTGTACGTCGTGCCTTTGCTTAACTTAATAATGGAAGAAAAAATGAATGGTATGGCCCGCGCCATAACTCATCTTCTTATTTCCTGAGTCAAGGGCAAATCTCAAAATAATCACAGACTCATTTAAAATATTAGCAACATTAACTTGATACGTCGGCATAAACAGTGTGTGAATTAACATGCATTTTAAGTAAAAGAAGTCTACAAACTTTTAATTATTGTCATTATTTTATCATGTGTAATCCCATCTTCTTTTCTCTTCAGATCATCAGTTTTAGCGCGCGTACACACACACACTCACACACACACACACACACACACACACACACACACACACACACACCATTCTAACATCCACGGATGTAACTACTTGACCGAGCAGCCGTGTTTCACTAATACCTAGAAAACCTAACATTTTCTGAGAGATCTGGGCGCAGCTATGACGTTGTCTGATTTGTGTAATTGGAAGGGTCATATGTTAAATCGTTGCTGTTGTTAACTTTAATATATTTGCGTCCCTTTGCTCCACATTTACTAATGTTTTCTAGATCAACCATTGTTGTTTGGTTCACTTCAAGCGGGCTGATCTAATGGGTTTCCATGGTGACCATATTGGCATTAAAATAGAGCCAAACCCAAGGGGCAGAACCACTACCGGAAAGCCCCGGTGGCTCATTCTGTATGAAAGCTAACTTAAGTGAACAAATTAAGGGTCAGAAGCTATGTGTGTGTGTGTGTGTGTGTGTGGGGTACTTTTAGGTGGTTGCATTTGTAGACAAAGTGTAGGTACTCCTCCATTGTATAGCACACGACCTTTTTACTTTGGGAACCAACTTAGAACTGCGCCTCTCAAGTGTACCTCATTATGAGGAGCGTTCCTTATTTCGGATCTTAGAAAGTCCATATTCATCTCCATATTAAAAAGGTCTGTCATAAACATTCAGTGTTAAAAAATTAACTGATTAACTGATATCAATGGTAAATAATAATGGATCGCATTAATGCATCAAATAGGTTTTTACATGTATAAAGTAACACATTTTAACAATCCTTTAAACTTCTTAGCTGAAGTTGTTAAGCTGTTATCATGTGTTCCACATTCTGCCCATTTGCTCCACATAAGGATTGTAGCGTTTCACATTTTCGGAGCTATGTTTGGAACACTTTATTTAAAAAAAAAAAAAAAAAAGTTCTGTTCAGTTAATACAGTAAGAGGGTTTGTACTAATAAGCATTTTCTGGAGAAAAAAGTACTCTGGAAATATAATGCTTATTATGTATGTTTATCACTGACTGCACAGTGGCTCTAAATTCACTATTTCATCACAAAAGTGTCATCTGTTATGAAGTACAGACGAGTAAGCTAATGTTAAGGTAATCACCTCCTCAAGAGTTTTAGACTGTAGTCCTGAGTTTGAATCTCTCACTGTCCACTTCCAAACTATGATTCTAAGTTCATTAACTAGAGGTTGCTTCTTTGTCATCCCTGAAGAAGTAGTACAGCTTACCCGATAACAGATAAGGTAAACAAAAATCAGACAGGTCACTGAGTTAATGTATTCATTTCTCTATACTAGGAATTTTGCTAACTCTTTAAGAAATCACTCCTGCTACACTGATTGCTTTTATTTATATGCATTTTAATAAAGGTTGCAGATTTTAATTGTTGCAGCGGATTTATGCTACTATTTAGAATTAAAGACAGCGTTTTATTAAATATGACCCCCTCCACCTTTGTCTGCATATCTGTCTCGGTCCTTCTGTATAAGCAACCATTTCCAAGGAGCATATCTGTTACTACCAACTTAGACTCATAAGGTCACTTTGTATATAAAATATACACTGCTATATATTATGATAAGCTCTGTAAATATACAGGCACCGCTTACATATTCGTGTACTCTGTAAGTTTATGTACACAGTTTAAATATCATGTACACTGTAAATACCTAGATATTGTCGGTACACTGTAATTCTATTACACACACACACACACACACACACACACACACACACACACACACTTGGACTTCTATAGTTATATATCAAATACAGTCAATTTTATATCAGCCGGATTAAATAAGGCAATATACATATACACACACTTAGACAAATATCTAGATAGACAGGCACACCCATTCAGCCACTTTTTCCAATCAGCGTGAAGCCATGTCTACACCGACAAGTGACTAGATGTGTGTGCGCGTGCGTGTGTGCACGCGTAGCAGATTTAGCCAAATAATTGCATTTTTTACTCACAAACTCTCACTGCCCCCAACCAACACACATAGTATAGATTTCAATTGTTTCTTCTAAAAGCACTAAAGGTACTGTTTTAAAGTAATAATCATTTCTGAAATCAATCCAAGTACAGCTGTAGACTTAATATGAAATGAAAACAGATGCAATGTTTCTAAGGGATGTCCAAAAATCTGTCCTGTGTAGAGAACAAAGAGTATGCTTGTCTATATACCCACACTTATTACAGCTCCTGACGCAATACAAAGAATAATTTTGGGACGTTGGAGGACAAACATGGCACAGTGGCACATTGCATATTAACAGGGCACATTCAATAAATGTTTCTACCAGTTCATGGCACAAGAGAACTTACATTATTTATACTAGTAACAGCACGCATTATAATAACGTTTAAATATCTATCCATATATTGCGTAAACCCTTCTTAGATTTAAATACATTACATTTCACTGTTACTAAGTAAGATATGCATTTCGGAGAAACCATTCAAACAATAAAAGCTTTATCTTTCATACTTTGTTATTTAGTGAGCACCAGATAGAATTTATAAAGAGTTGCCAATAGATTTTCACAACAGCAATATAGACTTGATCGCATGAGAAGCTGACAAGGCTGCACACACATGCGATGCATCCCGCACACAAACAGGGGCTTGGTGTGTACAGTTTCCGCGTCTATAATATAAAACGATGTTAATAACTGTCTAAGTAAATACAGCAGGCAGAAAAAAGTCATATTAAATATATCCTTAAGCATACGACCAACTGTGCTGACAAGACTTGCTGTTAGTACGCCTATTGTTTAAATACACAACACAAAAATCTCCCAACATTTTCTGTATCAACAGCCTAGCGATGTAATGTGAGATAAGAAGGCACTAGACCGTAGTACCCGTGTATGCCTATCCATATCATGGGGTCGTGCCTTTTAATGCAATTTAAAAATGCCAGGTTTTAGTAATGTTTCAATGAAAGGCACAGCGTTAAACAAGATTTGTGCAGTGACTGAAATTTGAAATACCACCATGAAATTTGAAACGCCACTAAATAAGCTAAACAATGAGAGATACGGACGACAGTGGTATGGGTTGCAAAGCAGTTGATAAAGTTGTGTCTTTTAGCTTTTCGCAGTTGCCACACGGATCTCCGGTCTGCTAATGATTGGCAGTAGATTTTTACGTGCTGAGTTGCCAGCCCTGACGCATAACCTTCAACGAAGGTACGCCCATTCACACATATCTCCACACAGAAGATGCTCTAGCTGAGACTCGAACAGGACGTCTTACTGTGAGGCGACCTATCCCATGATGCTCTCTGTCCTACCCCAGATCTAGTTTGCTAAACTCAGCAAGTATAACTCACCAAATACTCCAGCAGGAGTAAGAAATCCCAGAACAAGACTACCAGACCCCAAGTCTACTCATTCTTTGAGACCCTGGAGGGGGAAGGTGGTTGGGAATGTAAGAATAAAGGCGAGATGAACAACTCACATGGAACGTTATGGTAAGTACATAACTTCTTTATGTGAAGAAGTTCAATCTCTCCGTTTTTTCTTACACATGGGTAGCGTCTCAAGCACCCTAATCCTGGGTGGCTCACGAGAGTATATTCTTGAGGTCAGTGGAACCAAACGAAGCCCTGTCCCTGGAGGCCCTGTCCACTTTGCAATGAGTGATAAAGGTATGAGGCTTGGACCAAGTGGCAGCTGCACATATAGTGTCCAAAGGTAAATGAGCCGTATAAGCAGAAGACGTGGTGACAGCTCTAGTTGAATGAGCCTTCACACCATGTTCTAATGTTTGGTTTGCTGAAGAGTAGATGAGTTTGATGCAGTCAGTTAACCACTTGGAAAGGGTAACTTTAGAAAAGTGCAGTTGTGTACACTTACCATAAATGTAGATGTTCAAGTGTATTCACTGTTGCAGTCATCACATCTGCTTGCAGTAGCACTCAGTTGGCCTGATTAGCAAAGTCTTAGGTCCTGCATCGGTTGCTGTCTCTTCTTCCATGACGTCAGAGGTACAAAACATGCAGCCAATGCCATTACATCAGTTTTTCTTGCCCCAGATGTCAAGTGCCCCCCAATGGGAAGCAATTAAATATACAAAAATACAAGGTTATACCTCCAACAAAAAAGCAAATACACCAAAAAGCTTTTTAGGCATAGTAAAGGAGAGTAGAGGTACAGCCAAAAGAAGACAGGGGGCTGGAGGGAGGGTAACCAGGACTGCAATAGTGAATACACGCGAACATCTACATTTATGGTAAGTGCACACAACTGTACTATGCTCTTTGTGTTTCACTGTTGCAGTCATCACATTTGGGTAGATTCCTAAAGCTAAGGATGGGAGGAATTTAGATAGCATTAGGACCAGCTATAAGGCCCTGCAAAACTGCAGTGGCAAAGCCAGCTCTGGATTTAGAGAAATTTGGCAAGTGGTAATGCTTGGTGAAAGTATGAAAAGAACTCCAGGTAGCAGTTTCTAGGATGTCCCTGGTAGGGACACCTCCGAGAAAGGCTGCAGAGGTTGATGCAGCCCTGGTTGAGTGGGGTCTGATCCCCTGTGGGATAGGTTTTCCATGGTGCTTATAGCAGAAATTAATGCAATGGCCTATCCATTTAGAAATGTTTGCTTTGAAATAGCCTTCCCCTCTGCCCCTACAGCAAATGCCACCAGCAGTTGTTCAGATTTCCTTTGAGGTTTAGTCCTGTCCAAGTAGAATCTAAGTTATCTGTGCACATCTAAGGAGTGCAGTATCTGTTCCCCTTTGTTCTGTGGATTAGGAAAGAAGGTTGGCAAATGGATGGACTGATTAAGAGCCACACTGGATACCACCTTGGGCATGAAGGAGGGATTAATTCTGAGGGACACCCTGTTCGCATGAAAGATGATAAAAGGCTCCACTGCCATAAGGGCCTGTAATTCAGATACCCTTCTAGCTGAAGTGATTGCTAAAAGGAAAGCTGTTTTCCAAGAAAGGAATTTTAAATCTGCAGTAGCAGCTGGCATGAAAGGAGGAAGAGTGAGTTTCTCCAATACAAAGTTAAGGTCCCAGGCTGAAGTTGGAGCTCTCCTGGGTGGTCTTAATTTTTTGGCCACTCTGAGGAACTGCTTGAGCAGTGGTTGAGAGAAGAGGGGAGGTTCTGTGTTATAATGAACTGAAATGGCTGAGGCATGAATTTTGAAAGAGGAAAAAGACAGGCCCTTGTGAAGCATCTCAGTTAAGTATTGTAAAATCTGAGATAAATTGGTTCCAGGCACAGAATCTTTTCCATTTTTCTGCATAAGATTTTCTAGTACTAGGCCTCCTTGCCTCTAAAATGATATCCATCACTGGTTTACTGAGGGATGGTAAAGGAGAGATTAGGAAATTAGCCAGGCTGCTAGGTTCAGTGTTTGAAGTTGAGGGTCCAGAATCTGGTTCTCCTGCTGAGACAACAGGGTAGGAGTCTGAGGCAGGTACCATGGGACCAACAGTGACACACTGCGCAAGAGGGGGTACCAGTGTTGGCATGGCCAGTCTGGTGCAATCAAAATCATCCTTGGTTTGTCTTGTCTGATCTTTATCAGTACTTTGGAGAGCAGAGGCAGAGGAGGAAAGGCATAAACTGATAGGTTTTTCCAGCTGAAGGACAGAGCATCCACTTTCCATGCTTGTTCGTGGGGAGTCCTTGTGCAAAATTTGTCCAACTGATAGTTCTGGGGGAGGCAAACAGGTCTATATCTGGGCTCCCCCATTTGCTTGTTAACATGTTGAAAATCCTTGGTTCCATTTTCCACTCGTGTGGGTCCATGAGGTTTCTGCTTAGTCCGTCTGCCAGTGTAATTAGTTTTCCTGGCAGGAATTGAGCTTGTAGATGCACTTGGTAGCTCAAGGCTGTGTTCCACAATGCCATAACTAGTCTGTAGAGGGGGTAAGAATGGGTACCCCTCTGCTTGTTTATGTACCACATAACAGTGGCGTTGTCCGTCTTTACCATTAATTGTCCTGGAAGAATGTGGTCCTTGAAAGCTGTCAGAGCATTCTGTACAGCTAACATTTCTTTTTGATTGACATACACATGCATTTGACTTGGGTTCCATTTGCCCTGAGCCCCCCATGATGTGTCTGATGCATCTGTTGTTAGGGTTTGGGCGGCAGGGGATAATGTGAATGATAGTTCCTTGTTTTGGTGGCAGGCCTCTGCCCACCAAAGGAACTCTAAGCCTAGGCAAGGTGTGATAGGAATTATTGTTAGATCCTGAAAATGTTGACACCATAGACTTTTTAGATACCATTGCAGTTTCCTCATATGCAGTCTTGCGTATGGAATTAGAAGAATGCAGGAGGCCATGAACCCCAAGGCTTGCAGTATTTGCCTTGCAGATAGCAGGGTTTTTGTGGCCACTTGTTTGAATCAGGTTGTCAAATTAATTTGTTTCTCTGGCATGAGGAAAGCCATCTGGGAAGTTGTATTCAAGTTTGCTCTCAGGAATATAATTTGTTTACAGGGTACCAGGTGTGATTTATTTTCATTTATGGTGTACCCCAGACAAGGTACCACCCTTTGTACAAAGGCCAAATGATTTAAAAGTATGTCCTGACTTTCTGCCTGAATTAGACAATCCTCCAGGTATGGGTATATTTGAATATTTCTTTGCCTTCAAAATGCAATGACTGGAACTAGGCACTTTGTGAATATCCTGGGTGCAGTAGATAAGCCAAAGGGCAGTGCAGAGAACTGATAGTGTGTGTAGCCTGCTTTAAGTGTAGGTATCTTCTGCAAGATTCCCTGATTGGGATGTGCAGGTATGCTTCCTTTAAATCTAGTGTTGCCAACCAGGCATCTTTGCCTAGCATAGGAAGCAACTGGTGAAGAGTCAGCATCTTGAATTTTGGAATCACCAAAAAGGTGTTTAGAGTAGACAGGTCCAGGATAGGATGTCATGAATTGTCTTTTCTGGGTACCAAGAAAAGTCTTGAGTAAAAACCTTGTCCCTTCTCCTCCTCTTCTGGTACCAATTGAATAGCCCCTATGCTTAAAAGAGAGAATACTTGCTTTTGGGCCTCTGCCCACTGATTTGGGGGTAGATCTGGCCAACTGCTTGATGTTGGTAACATGTGGAAGTGAAATCTGTATCATTGGGACACTATATTTAAAACCTATTTGTCCTGGGTAATGATTTCCCAGTTCTTTACATGAAGAGCAATCTTTCCCCCAAAGGGGCAGTCAGTTGAAAAGTGCTTGGAAGTTTTAAAAATAAGTCATTGAGGCAGTTTACCATGGGGGGAGTTTTACTACTCCCAGACTTGGAAGTGGAGGCTCCCCACTGCTTAGTCCTGTGCGTCCCCTGAGACTGAAACCTGGGTGCTCTGCTGGATCTGGGTTTGGACTGAGAAGGTCTGGAAGAGGCAGGAAAGGACCAATTCTTAGAAGGCCAATGCCTACTAAATCTTGGAGGTTGTACTTGTAAAAAATCTTTAACAGTTTGCATAGATTTAGCTTTTTCCTCCATCTTTTTAAGAAATTCTTCTGCTTTGTTGCCAAACAGGCGGTCCTGATTTAAGGGTGCATCCAGTAATTTAGCTTTAACATGATCTGGCAAGGATTGCTCCTTAAGCCAAGCATGCCTTCTAAGTACAGACCCAGTTATAGAAGCCCTGCAAGATGCCTCTAGTGAATCAAAACCACATTGCAAAGTATGTTTTCCAACTTGTTCAGCAGAATGCATTAAATCCTGTAAATCCTTATTTTCAGCACAATCAGGAATCAACATCATTTTCTGTTTAAGCAATCCAATAATATGCTGCTGATACTTTAACATATGAAACTGGCAGTTTAAGGCCCTAATGGCCAAAGTTGCGGAAGTGTATACCTTCTTATCCCATCTATCCAGCACCCTGGAGTCTCTATCAGAGGTGGGTAGGATTTTTGGCAGTAGTAGCTTTAATACCCTTGGGTCCCTGTGAAATGATCTCAGGATCCGCAGTAGGATTTTTGAAAAGGAACTTGTGAGAGTCAGGAACCCTGTAATATCTATCAGGTTTTCTTAGAGCAGGAGGTAAAGAGTCAGGGGCCAAGCTAGATTCAGAAAAAGCATAATCAACAATGTCTAGTACAGGAGGTATGGCTAAAGGCCTGTGCTGGGGCAGGAGCAAGAAATCCCTAAGCCTCTTTTTAGAATCAGAGAAATCCTGACTTTCCCAACAAAAATGCTCCCTGAGAGTATGCAAGGTTTCACCAAAAGAGAAATTGTCTGGGGGGGGGGGGGGGCAGAGGGAATAGAGTCCTCAGCATCAGAATCCTCATAAGTAGATAAGGGTAAATCCTGGTCATCAGAGGAAACAGAAATTTCAGAATCCTGGTCAGAAGTATCATAAACAAACTGTCCTAGGTCTCTTAGAGGGGGAAGTTTGGCTTCCCTTGATTAAAGTAATAAGGTCTTCAGCCATTCTTATCATTTGTTTTTTTAGGCATAGAGGCCTGACCATGCATTCTGGGTGTCAGTTTTCTAGGCATGGTTTGAGTTTTAGGCCTTGAAGAAGAAGATGGCGTTGGTTTAATATGCAAGTCAGTAGACCTGAATACACCCTCAGAAGCCAGTGCCTGCACAGCAGCTCCGGACCCATCGAAGGTAGAGACATCCGCAGGTTCCACAGTTGAAGCATCTCGCGGCATACCAGACTCCGAATGGGTCTCAGTAGAGGCCTGCGAATCTGAAGTAGTGGGTATCAGGGGCTGCGAAAGTGCCTCACTGAGTACTGGCAAACTGGCATCTGGCTTAGGAGAAGTGTCATTGGCAGCTTTGGACCTAGGCGGCCTGTCTCTGTCTTTATCTTTGTGTTTTTTCGGAATGCTGGCAGTTGGATGGCTTACTGAAGACATATCAGGATAATTGAACTGAGCACCAAAATATTTATTTATTTATTTGTTTATTTATTTATTTATATTTGCTGACCGGGGGTGTCCATTTTCAGCAGAGGCCCAGGGAGAAAAGCTTCACAGTTAAAATAAACAGACAGTAGTTACATTGGATTTAGAAGCGAAAATATACCGACGACAGATAGTTCGAGGTTTAAATAAGGCACACAACCAACAGTGAGGTACTTCGTGGTCAGGGCCTAGACAAGGAATACAGTACGAATGAAAATCTTTATGAGGTATTTGCTTTCCACAAGAAATGCAATTATTTACTTTTACTGACATCGGTTTAGAGCAAGAAAAAGTTTCCCCAATGGGGTACTTAGCTTTTAGTTGAAGACTTCGGTTCTGAAACACGAAAATGAAAATTTCAGGAGTCGGCCGACCGGCACTTGAGAACTGCTTCTGCTTCGGGCACCGCACGGCAAGAAAGACTGATGTAATGGTGTCGGCTGCATGTTTTATACCCCTGACGACCTGAAGTCATGGAAGAAGAGACAGCAACTGACACAGGACCCAATACTTTGTTAATCAGGCTGACTGAGGGCTACTGCAAGCAGATAACCCAAATGTGATGACTGCAACAGTGAAACACGAAGAACATCAGGTAATCCTTTCTTGGCATCAGCACAAGATACAAACAATTGGTCAGATCTTCTAAATTCCTTTGTCCTGTCCAAATAGAATCTCAATTGTCTGTGGACATCAAGTTTATGCAACATGTATTCCAACTGATTAGAATGATTACTGAAAAAGGTAGGAAGTTCAATAGTCCGGTTCAGATTGGTCTCAGAACACACTTTTGGCAAAAATGAAGGATTAGTCCGCAGAGATACGCTGTCTGGATGGAACACCAAATATGGTGGTTTGACAGAAAGAACTTGAAGCTCAGATACCCTGCGTGCTGAAGTAATGGCCTCCAAGAAAATAGTCTTCCAGGAAAAAAACTTCAACTGACAGGATGATGTGGGTTCAAAGGGGGGAAGAATAACACAGGACAGCACAAAATTTAGATTCCAGGGAGTAAAGGGCTGTCTAACAGGAGGCCTAAGATGAATGGTGTACTTAAGGAAGGTCCAACATAATCTGTGAGACATTAAGTTAGAACCTTCAGTTCCGAGGTGAAAATTCAAGATGGCAGCCAATTTGTACTCTGATAGTGGCTGCCGCAGCACCTTCGTGAAAAAGCTTAAAGAGGAATTCCAGGATACTAGCAATTGGGGCAACAAAAGGATCAATGTTATTCTGAGAGGCCCAAAAAGCAAATTGCTTCCATTTACTAGCATACAACTTTCTGGTGGAAGCCTTATGCGAAGATACAAGAATGTGCTGTACCTCAGAAGAAAAATTGTGTGACCTGGCTAGGTAAGGAATTGGAGCAGCCAAGCTGTCAGTCTGAGGGAATGAAGGGAGGGATGAAGGGCCCCTGACGAATGTGTCAGTAGGTTTGGAACTGGGTCCAGAATCCAAGGTTCCTCCAGTTGATAGAGTCGGAGGAAGGGGAACCAAACCTGACAAGGCCAAAGAGGTGCTATTAAAATTACAGTCCTTCTGAGGGTTTTGGCTTTCTGCAAGAACTTCAGAATCAGGGGTATAGGTGGAAAAGCATACAGGAGTCCTGGGGGCCAATCGTGTATGAGCGAGTCCCTTGGGATGTCCCCTGGTGGGGTTTCTGGGCAAAGTAGTTTCTGCATTTGGCATTCATAGGGGATGCAAACATGTCACAGCAAGGCTGGCCCCATCTGCGGAAAATCTTCTCCGCAACTTCATTTTTGAGAAACCACTCGTGTGGTAACAGAATGGCTCTGTTCAATTTGTCCTCTATCATGTTGGATTTCCCTGGGATATGCACTGCTATTAGAAAGCGCCCAGTGGACACAGCCCACTGCCAAATTCTCAAGGCCCCTCGACACAGGGGATAAGACTTGGTTCCCCCTTGCTTGTTTATGTACCAGACTACCAACATGTTGTCCATCTGTATCTCAATTGTCCCTAGAGGCAGAGAGTCGTGGAAGTGCTGCAATGCCAAAAGCACCACTTTCAGCTCCAGAACATTGATGTGCAACTGTGACTCTGTCTCTGACCAGGTGCCTTGGGCTGCTCTTCCCTGAAAAAGCCTCCCCACCCTATCAGAGAAGCATCTGTGGTCACTGTGGCTGATGGCGGGGGGAGAACAAATGGTCGACCCACTGTAACTTGTTGGCTGGTCAACCACCAATGAAGATCCTTCTTGCAAGAGTCCGTACTCATGATTAAGAATGACATGGGAAGTTGTTGGTATGACCATTGGGTGAATAGTAACCATTGAGGAATCCTCATGTACATACGTCCCACAGGAACTGCTATGAGAGTAGCTTCCATGGTGCCTACGTGTTTCAGTACTTGATGGCTGGTACCTTTCTTCTCTGCAGAATGTCCAAGACCTGTTTTCGGAGATTGGCTATTCTGTCCAGGGGCAATCTTATTGTGGTGGCGGTAGCATCTAGTTCTGCTCCAATAAAGGAGACACGCTGTAATGGTGACAACACAGACTTTTCAAAATTGATAGTGATGCCTAACTGAGAGCAGAGATTGAGAGTATGATCCCTGGAGAGAATTAGTTGATGCCTGGAGGTGGCAGTTAGGAACCAGTCATCCAAATATGTAAACACTCAGAATCCTAGATGCCTCAAGTGAGCCGTGACCACTGCCATGCATTTGGTAAACACTCTGGGGGCTGTTGTGAGTCTAAAGGGCAGTGCTCGGAATTGGTAGTGACTGGTTCCCAGCTGGAAATGCAAATGATCTCTGGATGGCCTGGCCATTTTGATGTGGTAGTATGCATCCTTGAGATCTATAGAGCATATCCAATCGCCCACTCTGAGGAATGGGAGAATAGACTGAAGCATGACCATCTGGAACTTCTCCTTCTTTAAAAATTTGTTGAGTCTGCTGAGATCCAAGATGGGCCACCAGTCCCCTGTCTTTTTTTTGAACTAAAAAGAATCTGGAGTAAGTTCCATATCCTATCTGGTCTGCTGGGACTGGCTGGATGACTCTCTTTTCCTGCAGCCTCTGGATTTCTATGGCTGCTTGATCCCTGAGACTGGATGGAACATCTGGGATGTTTTTGCCAACAAGTGGATTTTCTAAGAATGGGATGAGGTATCCTCTGGTAACAATGCTTTGTACCCAAGAATCTGTTGTAATTCCTAGCCAGGCATCTGGATACAAAGCTAAGCGACCCCCGACTGCCTCCAGAGTAGGACAGTCAGGCCTCCTTTCAGGAGCGCTGATAGGGCTTACCAAGGAACTGATCCCTGTTACCCTGGTTCTGTGGACCCCCTCTGCCACCAAGGTGCCGTCTTCCATTATTGCCCCTCCTCTGCCCCTGGAGGGGGGGGTTCACTACATGTGTTCTGGAAAGCTCCTTGGGACTTTTGGAACTACATTTTTCCACCTTTCTGCCCTTTGGGGTATGGTCTGGTAGGGGTGGAAAAATGGACTCCTATGGCAGATAGAGTCTTTCCCTCCTGCTCACACCTAGTGAGAGTCTCCTTGACTTTGGGCCCAAACAGAGAAGAGCCATCAAATGGAGTGTTGACAAAGGATGACTTGAAGGCTTCCGCAAAGTAGCATAAGCACATCCAGGACTGTCTCCAAAGAGCTATCGCTGAACCCACTGCCCGACTCGAACCATCGGCTGCATAGGAAATGAGCCACATGGATGAGTTCACAATGGAGTTAAGGGTATTAAGTTGTGCTGTCACTTTGTCAGAGACGGCTCCATCTGTATGACCCTGCAGAGTATTTCCAAGCTCTTTCAGGACATCTCTTTGAAGAATGGTGAAATGAGTCAAATAGTTAAGCAATCGCATGCAAATGTCACAGAACTAAAGATGCATTTCCCATATCTGTCCATCGTCCTAGAATCCCTATTAGGAGGATGGACAGTGAAAGAGGTTTCTGACATCTCTTTCTTGGTGGCCGCCACCACCACCATGCCATCAATGGGGACTCCCTTAGTGAGGAACATCTTGTCTTGGGGGAAGTGATAAATTTGCTGGGCCTTCGAGGGACCGGTTCCATAGAATCAGGAGACTCCCACGCCCTTCGAGTGACCAATTCCATCAACTCGTCAAAGGGCGGATTCACCCAGGAGGTGGAAGGTTGAGACCCAAAACCCTTCAGGAGCACCGACTCATCCTCAGTAGGGCTAATGGACTGCCAGTCACCCCTCTGCTTTAGGACTTCCAGGATATCAGCAAAGGAGATATCCTCCGAGGGGGACCATGGGGACCCTTCCAATTCCTCTAAGTCAGTGTCTGATGTCAAAGATTCCTGAGGGGAATCTAAATGCCTCCTCTTGCATAATCTCTTCCTGGCAACCTCATCAGTGGGGGCTTCTGATGAGGTCTCAGTAGAGCAAGGGCCACCCAATGGGGTTACCTAAAGCTCCTGGTCTCGTTGCTTCACAGGGACCTGTGATGTAGAGACAGAATGCAGCACTTTAGGGGAGGAAGAGGAAGGACCTGATGATGTGTGTATCTTAGATGACATAACCCTCCTCATGGCGTTGAAGCTCCGACCCGAGGAAGCTGCCAGTTCTGAAGAAGACAGCAACTTCCCCAGTGCCGAGACAGTGGGATCTGAACCTGAGGATAGAACCAAACTCATCCGCGCTGAAGCCCCAAGAGGAAGGGTTGGAACTGACGCATCAGTTCGACTCTCCCCCCGGAACCGACGAGAGAGTGTCGGCTCTGAGACTCTTCCAATGGAACCGAAGAAGTCAGGGTTGATGGAGCCGAAGGCACTTGAACAGGTTTCAGCTCCGAGGGCTCCACAACCATCAGATCCTCCTCCTCCAGCTCTGAAGGCCCTGCTCAGCTCAGAGGAGGAGTAGTCACATCCAGTGGGATGGTCTCAGGCTTTGAACCCTGTTGGGTTGAAGCCAATAGCAATTTAGCCAGTGCCGGGTTCTCCAGAAGCCTCTGCACCACCGAGTCCACATCCACATCGGAAAGGGTCCTCGAAGAATGGGTCGAAGGAACTGAAGACGCCACAGATTGAAGAATGGGTGACTTCAGAGTTTTGAGACCGGTTCCAAGACTGGGAACCGGCTCCAAAACACCTGCTCAGTGCATGGCACAGAAGACTGCGTAGCTGGCTACCGCACCTGCACAGAAAGGCTTGGAGCTGATGACCTGGGCTCCGAGGATGGCTTTGAAGACTTCAACCCCTTTGAGGACTTGGAGATCTGGTCAGCCTTATCCAAGGTCTCTTGAAAATCTGGCTTCAACAAGCCTCTATCTACCAGCTTCCTTCTCCTCTCTAACAAAACCCTACTGCTGAAGGAGTGGCAGATACAGCAATACTCCTGGTGGTGAACAGGCTCCAAAAAATAAATGCAATTTACATGTGCATCCATAATGGACATCTTCTGCCCGCATTTGGACACTTCTTGAAGCCAGATTTTTGCTTTTCACTATGATCAGCCATGTTATAGCAAAAACAGAATACGCAAATACGCATAGAAGTTGTCCCTAAACAACCTTCAATTTACTCTGCAAAATACAGTAACTCTAACCTAAAACATGGTTACTGCACTAACACCACTGCACACAGTAAATATCAAAGTCCTAAGTTGCCCGATCCCTGTACAACTAAGGAATATAAATGTATGTTCTAACTAGCAAACACACCTAACTAGCACACTATATATATATATATATATATATATATATATATATATATATATATATATATATATATATATATATATCCGAATGTATAAAGGATAGGGGTAACCAAAAAATGGCCAAGTAACAAACAAAGGGATCTTAATTTTAAAGGATTCAAAAGACTAACTCACCTAAAAGTTATAATAACTAGAAAATACAACAAACTACTTCAATTATCTAAAGAAATGTAGTATAAAGTTTGTCAAAAACTTAATAAGAAAATTCTACTGGCCCGAGCTCTCCGACGACCTTGCGATCAGTTGCAGCAGCAAACTAGATCTGGGATAGGACAGAGAGCATCATGGGATAGGGGCCTCGCCTCAAGCTACTCTGAAATCTTTAGCTAGTAAAGCGGCTGACTCAGAGCTGATGGCTCGGCTCCGAACCCATGTGTAAGAATAAACGAAGAGATTGAACAACTTCACATCAGTTATTTTGTATCTGAAACACCTAAATGTTATAAGAAACAAAACAAGCAACTAAATTGCTACAAGAATAAGCTTTTATTTAGACAAAAAAGTGAAATTCTGTCCTTTGTACTTGTCATGGGTATGTTTTGCCCTCTAAATATAATGTTTCTACAAAAAAGTCCCACTTTGGGCATTTGAAAAGGTGGCAACCCTACATACTATATAAGGATTACAGGTCATTACAACTAATGTTTTGATGTAAAAAATGGTCTAGTAACTGCTAGGAGGAGTCATTCAAATGAAATATGATGCAGAAGTGAATTATGCCATTAAGGCAGCTTGAGTGCTTAAAGGAGGAGATTTGCCATACCTGTATGTTATACTGAAATCACTGTGTGTAATGTAATTGGACATACAAGCAAATCAGTAAAGGAACATTTTGACAGGAATAGACTGCGTTGTGAAATATGACTTAAGTCACTTTTCATGCTGATGAGTCGCGCAAGGGATGCAATTCAATTTTTCGTAATAAGTGAGTAATAGATGTCAAATATATCAAAATGTTATTTGCACAACAGAATAAACTTTTTGGTAAAATGGTCAAAAACATATCTATACTTCAGAGATAATTTTAACAAATGAACTGCTGATCATATATTACTACGGGCTGGAAAGATGTGGGTGATATTTGTGAATGCATTTTTTTTCAAAATGTGTGTGGTCTGAGAAAAACAATGCAAATTTTTTTTATGTGGCACGTAATTTAGTTACAAAATGATTTACTATGTTCTATGTTTTATGTGTGGGACCTCTTGACATTAATGTATAAGGACATTAACGTGTAGAAAATCGTGATGCAATAGCAGTCTAAATTGTCCTTCCAAGTCACTGTGCGTGTATTACAGAATCATTTGAACCCACAGCTATATGCATTAGTCTAATTATGCAAACTAGACCTAGGTCAGCAGCCCAAAGGACACCCAGTGGAAATGTTTTATGGAAACAAAGTGAGAAACAGCATTTACTTAAAGCTTTTAGAGCTGCTGCTTATTGTAATATAATCAATTCTGAGTTTGTTCCATTTTAGGGGAAAGTTTCTGTCATGTAGTGCAACCTCATTTTTGTGCAAGAGTGCATTTCACACTTGTGCCCATTGTTCAGTTGACCTTGCACAGCTGCTTATCACTTTACTTTCCTATCTGTTCATTTTTTATAAAAATAAATGAAAGAAAAGGTGAGAGCATCTATGAGTACACACCAGTGTGATGTCCCCCACACTGGGCCTGTAATCAAGGAGCCTGAATTCTCATTACACTGACATTGGACAGGGACATTCACTTGGAATACAAATGGATACACCCAGTATTTCCTGATGCAGACCTCTCTGCATCAACCACAATTTCCCTCAAGAGCATACAGGGAACACACTCAGTCCAGGCGCTGGTTCCTCTCTTTCTCTCCAGACCCCCAATAAGACTCCCCACTGACACAGCCTAGAGTTGAGTCCTTAGCTGGGGTTCCAAGCTAAGTTTTCCCACACCTTCTCTGTGAAACCAGTGTTTGTGTCTGTGCTCCAAGCAGCTAACACACACACTCTTCCCCCGGATTCTCTATACCTTGCACGGCATGCAAGATCGGTGCAGGAGCTCTAGCAAGCAATATGTCTGCCATGCAATCCAGGAACAGCCTGCAGGGGCATGCACAAGCACTCCTGCACTAATCCTGCACGGACTAAGCTCCTGTATGAAAATCACCTAATTTGCAGGAGAAATATATGCAATTGAGGTGATTTTGCAATCCAGGAAGCTTGCAACCAGCCGTGCAGGACTAGTGCAATCTGCAGAAATGTACTCGGTTAGTAATCGAGTACATTTCTGCAAAATCCAAAATGGAGCTGTGACAGCTCCAAATAAAGGCTGCATATCATGTAATAAGCATGCCAATGGCCAAGTATAAGGCCATTGGCTTTGCAAACAGTGAAAAAAATACATAAATCAACATTTATATTTTTTTAAGTCGATCTCGGCTGTTTAAACATAGGGCAGCAGCGCAAAAATGGGATCGGGGAGAAAATGAAAAAATATACCTAAATTAAGCATTCTAATTAAAATCAGTATTCTGCCATGCAAGTCAATGGCAGGAAGAAGACAACATGGCCAGTGAGTAGTGGTTACTAAGTGGGGACGCTCAGTGTGAGACATGTAACTATGCATTAGCAGGCAATCCTATGCAAATGAGGGGAAATGATAGTGAATCCCAGTTTTCCCTAGCATGCTAGTAAGGTCCCAACAGTGTAACAGTAGGAATAGCTTGGTGCAAGCCTAGGAGTTAGGTGACATCATGGGGGTGTGTGTCAAGAATAGTGTAAGTGGATTGGAGCCCTGTGGCTCAGGTTTGCTCCTAGCTTAGCACAGCTAAGCTAGGGGTGTGTCTAAACCTGCCTAGCACTCTTTACATTGCCTAAGTGGGTGTGGGTGCCACACACCAGGTTTTAAAGGCAGAAAAAAAAGTTAAACCAAGAAATAGCAGCAGTGTGCACATTGTGCACTCTGCACGATGTGCCCCCAGCCTTAAACAGGAAGGCAATGGGAAGGAAAAACAGCAGTAGGAAGGTAATCAAGGAGAACTAGCATAGCTGGCAGGTGAAATGTATCAGAATCAGCCAATTACACAGGCAGCAGACCAGACCAGCCCAGCCCAGAACACTACTATAAACTATGCAAACACCTTCCCCTGTGGTTTTTCCCACACTCTACACCACCAGTGTAAACAAGCGGGGAACTTTGAATACTCACAACAGCAAAATGACAGGGGCTGCAATAGCTATCATACAACAACGTGTGGAAGAGGCTAAGGGAGGTGAGGATATGAATGCTGTCAACCAACCCAAAGTGAGGAGATGGAGAAGAGTGTACAGACCCAGGGTAACCTACTAGGGGCTACATGAGCTGGAGATAGTGGAGTGCTATAGGGTAGACAGGGACCTCCTACAGCAAATTGTTGAGCTGTGCCAGTCACGCCTGACACACAGAACTGACAGAGGGGAACCCATCCCAGTGGATACCAAGGTATGTGCAGGCCTATGAATACTAGCTACAGGTATCTTCCAAAGGCCAACTGGGGATATGATGGGGGATTTCACAGGCATCAGCATCCAGGGTACTCCACAAGTTCCTGGATGCCATGTCAGCACATGTCGGTGAGCACGTATATTTCCCCAACACCCGTGAGGCGTTGGCCAGCAATATGTAACTGTTCCACCAAATAGCAGAATACCCTGAGGTAATGCGTGCTATAGACTGCATGCACATATGCATCAAAGCACCACTCAGTGAGCGGAGTAGGGTCCACATCAACCGCAAGGGCTGCCCTTCCATCAACTGCTATGTTGTGTGCGATGCCCAGGGCATAATAATGAATGTGTGTGCTGGCAGCACTGAAAGCTATCATGATTCCCACATCTGGCATCTGATGCAGTGGTACCAGAGATTTGCCAATGGGGACATCCCTGATGGTCACCTAGTGGGAAATGCTGGATACGCACTGGAGCCGTGGCTGATGACACCCATCAGAAATGCACACACAACCAAAAACTCCATAATGAGGCACATTCACAGACCAGAATTATAGTACAGCGTGTGTTTGAGATGATCAAGTCATGGTTCTGGTGCCTGGACACATCCGGTGGAGCCTTGCAATACTCACCAGCTACATGTACCCAAATTGTCCTTGTATGTGCCATGCTACACAATATGACCCTGCAGAAACAGCTGCAGCAGGAACAGCAAGGGGCAGGGTCACACAACCCCCACCATTGCCAAGGCCTGCACAGGCACAGAGTGACTCAGAGGAGGAACAATCTGAGCCTGCCCCAGTAGGCAGAAGGAGGCATGCCCAGTATGCCATGGCCTTGGCAAAGAGGCAATATGTAGCACATACACTGACACAGGAGGGACCCAGGGAATAACACCTGTCTCTGAATCTCAAATACAGTAAAAGGGATGCCAAATATTATACTACCTGTGGTTAACCATGTGTAGGGAGTGTACTATATGTATCCGACATAGGCGGCCCTGCAGCACCACCCTCAATACTGGAACACCCACAAGGGAGGTTCACATACCCAGCAACAGTCACAGTCAGCAGGACAGGTGTAGACAAACAAAGGCTGTGCTATGGCCTCTGAATGAGGCCTATGGGTAACCTCCCCTCCCCAGGTCTACAAAGACTACAGCAGGTCAGGCAGAGGGATGTCAGTTCTAAAGGGTAGGAAGTCAGAAACGAATATGTAGGTAAATAAAAGCTACAATCTGTAGTACACTGGTATGCCTCTAGTCAGCATGATTGGTAAGATTACAGAATGAAATGGAGTACCTGACATACCAGTACAGTCCTAGCAAATGTGTACAAGTGTCAGGTGTGCCCCCCCATCCTATGTAGTATGATAATAACAGTCAGGTGTACCCCCAATCCTGTGTAGAAATGTAGAAATAGTCAAATGTGCCCCCCATACTAAGTAGAAATGTAGTAACAGTCAGGTATGTCCCCCCAATCCTGCATAGAAATGTAGAAATAATCAGGTGTGCCCCTCCATCCTATGCAGAAATGTAGTAACAGTCAATACTAAATGATCGACGGATACCCTGCAGAGACAACATGCTTCCTGTAGGTGTACAACACAAAGGTCAGCACTGCAGTACAAACTACCTGGACTTGATCCACTCATTCAATACAGACAGGCATACTGGGCATGCTCACACACTTACAGAAATGAAGGCAATGTCAGTCAACAACATACTGAAAGGTCATACTGGGCATGCTTAAACACAAACACATGAAGGCCATGTCTGCAAACACCAGTGGACCAGACATATCTGGCAGTCGCAGATGTTAGTGCAGACACTCCTCAGTATGCACCACTCATACTTTGCACACACAGTGGATAGGAATACAGGCATATATGTAAGGACAGAACACTATAATAAGTCAAAGGTAGATGTACATAGATGTGTGGAAGAGGGTGACTGTGACAAGGAGCCATCCAGGCCTGTCTCACCCACCACACAGCCAAAGAGCCACAACCACATGTGGGTCAGATGTCACTCACTGCAGATACTAGCCACCGGTATCTGTCAGCATTACAGACTATGTGGTGCATGTGCTAGCTGTGCAACATGACTGTACAAGGAAGTAGTCATCTAGCAGCTGTATACACATACCTGTGAAATATGACCCTGTTTGTGCCCGCATGTGGCATGTCAACCTCTAGATGAATGGGTTATGGCCCATGCACACACACACACTGCCCCCCCATAGCCCTACTATGACAAGCATGCTGAGGTCATCCACTGTGAAATACACCTTTGGGAGAGTTGTAGCCCAGTAATCTCCATGGCACGTCCCATAACTGCGTACTGCTGTAGTGTGATAAACTAGTTAGGTAGGAGTTCCAATCCCAGACATGGCAACTGTGTGTGTATGTTTGTGTGTGTGTGTGTGTGTGTGTGTGTGTGTGTGTGTGTGTGTGTGTGTACTGATTTTAGGGTGGTCACACTCCCTACAATTGAAATGTTCAACTTTGGTAAGGCTGCTGATGTCATCCACCTAGAAATACACCTCTGGGAAAGTTGTAGCCCAGAAACCTCTGTAGTGCATGCCATAACTGTGTACTGCTGTAGTGTGATAAATTAGTTAGGTAGGAGTTCTAATCCCAGACTTGGCAAGTGTGTGTGTGTGTGTGTCTGTGTAGTGAGCAATGCTTTTTAGGGTGGTCACACTCCCTGCAATTGAAATGCTCTACTTTGGTAAGGCTGCTGATGTCATCCACCTAGAAATACACCTCTGGGAAAGTTGTAGCCCAGTAATCAACGTAGTGCATCCTATACATGTGTACTGCTGTAGTATGATAGTTAGGTAGGAGTTCTAATCCCAGGCTTGGCAAGTGGGTGTGTGTGTGTTTGTGTGTGTGTCTGTCTGTATAGACAGCAATGCTTTGTAGGGTAGTCACACTCCATACAACTCAAATGCCCTACTTTGGCAATCCTGCTGATGTCATCCAATGTGAAATACACTTTTGGGGAAGGAGTTCTCCAGTAATCCCCTGTGGTGCATCCTATAACTCTTCCATGCTGTAGTGTGATATAGACCTCTGTTAGGGGTTTTATACCCACACATCAGTTGTGGATGTTTTGTGTGTGTATGTCACTGTCTGTGTAGGGAGCAATGCATTTTAGCCTGGCCACACTCACTACAATTCAAATGCCCTACTTTGGTAATCCTGCTGATGTCATCCAATCTGAAATGCACCTTTGGGGTAGGAGTTCTCCAGTAATCCCCATGGTGCAAACCCCACACATCAGTTGTGGATGTTTTGTGTGTATGTCACTGTCTGTGTAGGGAGTAATGCATTTTAGCCTAGCCACACTCACTACAATTCAAATGCCCTACTTTGGCAATCCTGCTGTCATCCAATGTAAAATAAACCTTTGGGGAAGATTTCTCCAGTAATCTCTGTGGTGCGTACTATAACTGCGTAGTGCTGTAGTGTAATAAAATAGATAGGGGTTCTAATCCCAGACATGACAGGTGTGTGTGCTGGTGGT
The DNA here is from genome assembly GCF_019279795.1 of Protopterus annectens. Classification (NCBI taxonomy): domain Eukaryota; kingdom Metazoa; phylum Chordata; order Ceratodontiformes; family Protopteridae; genus Protopterus; species Protopterus annectens. The sequence continues at coordinate 1,087,125,990 of NC_056744.1, read as the reverse complement.
AAGTCGTATCCTGTGTGGAGGTGGGTGTAAGTGTGTGACACCTGGGCCCAATGTGGAGAGGGTTTTGCAAATTTCTTATATGGTGGCCCTATATATCACAATGTCCACCGTACAGGGATAACAGATGTGAAATAGGCAAGAGGCTGGGGTGCAAATCCATACCCATACATGTGACATCAAGGCCAGGCAATCACAGTTAGCAACCCCAGTATTACTCAGAGCACACTCTCAACACGTCTCATACACACACACACACACACATACACACTTGCCTAGGTAACAGCCAATATGTGGGTAGTACACTGCATATTGGCCACTGATAGTAACTATGGAGTGATCGCAGTGGGCTACAGAGGGCATGGCACCCAGTCCATCTGTCCAATAGGGACATACATACAGCCATGTTCCCCACTGGACACCTGCAACACCTGTCATGCCATCAAATGTGACCCACAAAGGACATACCATGCCTGAAAACATGTCCTGTATGGACAGATGCCACTGATACAAGGGAAGGTCATTAGCATGCTATCAATGTAGGTGCAGAGTAAACCTGCTGTCCATTACCAGTTCCTGCCACAGGTGGCCAAGACTGGCACATCTGATGATAATCTGTGTACACAACATAGGCCAGACACCCCAGGTACAGTTCCATATGTCACTGCACATGCATGTGGGAGGTGTGCACATCCCAGACACCGTCCATGCCATGGACTAAAGAACACATACATGGCAAGCGATGCACAGCATTGGCTACATGCAATAGTCACCCAGGTGACTGGATGGTGGATACAATACCCACCTGTGTGGGCAAATGCAGAAACTACAGCCCTGAGCCACAATGCAGACCATTGTCCTATGGCCTGTTGTCAAGGCATACCCATCACTTAGCCTTGTGTAGCCATCTGGCACAGTCGACCACCACACACCCGTGCAGAAATGCACCCATGCATATCATTACTGGCACCATTTGTGTTTGTGTGTTGTATGATCACATCCACATTCACAACAACCCCCATTGATATACTGAAGCATGCTGTCTGATGTCAGACACCTCCCCATACTCTTTGCCCATATAACCTCCATATCACCCGTGTGGTGCATGTGATACCTGCACAGTAATGTGTTGTGGCAATCTCACTATGATGAGTTGTATTCCTGGCCCTGCCAAGTGTGTCAATGTCTGTGCATCCCTGTGAGAGCATGGTTGTGTTAATGCTGGCACCTGTTCATGCAGACAGGCACGTGTACTACACCTAACATATAGCTACCATATCCATGTTGCAGATGTCACTCACCATCACATATATGTTCTGAGGGCTCCACAGCAGGTAACCTATGTGGCACATCCAATAACTGCATAGAACTGTGATAGCAGTACATAGTCGTCAGGGGTTTGATACCCTGTGCTGGTAGGCGTGTGACACAAACATGCTTAAGTTTTACTCTCACACCCCTCCCTGACTTGTCTTTACCTCTGTCTGCCTCTCCCACTCCCTCACTGGTGGATGTGGAGACCTACATCTGCTTTGCCTAGGCAGCAGCATGTGTATTATAAGTGATGCTCATGATCAGCTGATGGCCTGTGCATGGTCTGCAGCCCTCCCCTAGTTGATTGCATGTGGAACAGCTGTGGTAACATTCCCATAGCCAGTTGCATGGAAACACACTCCAATATCTAGGAGCATCATGTTGGTGTTGGGCCTTTTCATTCACTGTGAACAGGAACTCGAGCTGTTGTTTGGCAAACTGCATCTCAGATGGATTGGGGATTTACCCAACCTGTATTCAAACTGGAACCTTAGTTTGAGAGACAGCCTTACAGAACTATCTTCAAGTTATAGAGCTGAGTATATTTTCTGTGTTATTCTGTATTATAGAGCTAAATTGTCTGCTTGATATATGTGTCTTACTGCTCTGCAAATCTATAGAAAACAGTATATATATATTTTATAATTTGCACATTCCTTACATCTGTGTTGAAACTGCTCCCCCACCCCCCTCATTTCCTGCCTTGTCTTTCAGCTGATATAATTTAGCTAGTGCTGTGTCTCCTTTTAATTAACAACCTGTATTCAAACTGGAACCTTAGTTTGAGAGACAGCCTTACAGAACTATCTTCAAGTTATAGAGCTGAGTATATTTTCTGTGTTATTCTGTATTATAGAGCTAAATTGTCTGCTTGATATCTGTGTCTTACTGCTCTGCAAATCTATAGAAAACAGTATATATTTTTTATAATTTGCACATTCCTTACATCTGTGTTGAAACTGCTCCCCACCCCCTCATTTCCTGCCTTGTCTTTCAGCTGATATAATTTAGCTAGTGCTGTGTCTCCTTTTAATTAACAACCTGTATTCAAACTGGAACCTTAGTTTGAGAGACAGCCTTACAGAACTATCTTCAAGTTATAGAGCTGAGTATATTTTCTGTGTTATTATGTATTATAGAGCTAAATTGTCTGCTTGATATCTGTGTCTTACTGCTCTGCAAATCTATAGAAAACAGTATATATATTTTTTTATAATTTGCACATTCCTTACATCTATGTTGAAACTGCCACCCCTCATTTCCTGCCTTGTCTTTCAGCTGATATAATTTAGCTAGTGCTGTGTCTCCTTTTAATTAACAACCTGTATTCAAACTGGAACCTTAGTTTGAGAGACAGCCTTACAGAACTATCTTCAAGTTATAGAGCTGAGTATATTTTCTGTGTTATTCTGTATTATAGAGCTAAATTGTCTGCTTGATATCTGTGTCTTACTGCTCTGCAAATCTATAGAAAACAGTATATATATATTTTTATAATTTGCACATTCCTTACATCTGTGTTGAAACTGCTCCCCCACCCCCCTCATTTCCTGCCTTGTATTTCAGCTGATATAATTTAGCTAGTGCTGTGTCTCCTTTTAATTAACAACCTGTATTCAAACTGGAACCTTAGTTTGAGAGACAGAACTATCTTCAAGTTATAGAGCTGAGTATATTTTCTGTGTTATTCTGTATTATAGAGCTAAATTGTCTGCTTGATATCTGTGTCTTACTGCTCTGCAAATCTATAGAAAACAGTATATATTTTTTTATAATTTGCACATTCCTTACATCTGTGTTGAAACTGCTCCCCCCCCCTCCCTATTCTTGGTTGTAGTTTAAATTTGGTGGCTTTTGCAGTGCCCGCCCCACTGTAGATTTGATCTAAGACACTCCCCCAGGACATCTCTTTACCGCATTCTACCTAATAAACCCTTTTTGCACTTGCTTTTAGTCCTTTTTAATTTAATTACATTTTTTCAAACTGTGTGTGGACTAATATTGCTACATATTCAAGTGTGGCAGCTTGCACTGCATGAGAATTGTATTTACTACTGCTTTTGCTACTTTTCTAAAAAAAAAAAAAAAAAAAAAAAAAAAAATCTTCTGCTTTTACTGTACTTGTGTTTCTTCCTACTTTATTTTGCTTTTGTTTCATCTTAAACGTTCTCAATTGTATTTATTACTGCTTGGTGTAACTCATTCTAAGCCTTTTAGTTTAAACACTTGGGCTTCAGACCAGTTGTTTTACATTGAGAGGGTTTGTGGTCTGCACTGTAGTGGCAGAACAGGTAGCTTACATCCCTCTAAGTTGGGAACTGCTGACTGAGGGCTCAGTGTCTGTTATTCTAAAAGTATATTAATTTTGGTTTAAGCACTTGGGCTTTCAGGCCAGTTATTTTACATTAAGAGGGTTTCGTGGTCTGCACTCTTGTGGGAGGAGAGGCTGGACTCTGCCCTTCTGAGCTGGGAATTTCTGGTTGAAGGCTTATAGTGCATGCATATCTGAATTTCTTCTTACTGAAATTGGTACACCTTGTTTGCTGTAGCATAGACTAGATCCAGGCCTGCTGAATCTAGCTTTGTTTGTATAACTTGAGCACTAATCCAGGCATTATTTAAAGTATTCAGTTGTATTTATTACTGCTTGGTAGTAACTTGGTTAAAGTGTAGCTATCATTCTAAGTCTTTTGGATTAAGCACTTGGGCTTCAGACCAGTTGTTCTACATTAGGAAGGTTTGTGGCATGCACTGTGGTGGCAGGACAGGTAGCTTTCATCCTTCTAAGTTGGGAACTGCTGATTGAGAGCTCAGTGTCTGTTATTCTTAAAGTGTATTAGCTCTGGTTTAAGCACTTGGGCTTCAGGCCAGTTATTTTACATTAAGAAGGTTCGTGGTCTGCACTCTTGTGGGAGGAGAGGGTGGACTCTGCCCTTCTGAGCTGGGAATTTCTGGTTAGAGTTTTATAGTGCCTGAATATTTGAACTGTATCTTACTGAAATTGGTTCACCTTGTTTGCTGTAGCATAGACTAGATCCAGACCTGCTGAATCTAGCTTTGTTTTGTATGCTTGTTATTTCCCTGGAACGCTAATTCCACCTAAACGCGGCTTCTCAGCGCTTCTGTGGATCCCTAGTGATATCTGCATTGCTTACTGTACTTATTTCCTTGCGCTTGAAAGAAAGTTACTGTTTGTCGTTTTTGCATTTAAGTTACCTGTAACACATTGCACTTGTTACCTGGCACTTGCTCACTAATGCAATTATAAGTCGGCACTAAAAATTAAAAGCACTACACCCTCGCTCCCCATTGGCCCTTGTTTTCAATTATAAAGGAATTCCCAATATTATTCTAGCATGTCCAAAGGTCAGTTGTCAATCTCCTCTCCGGTCCAGCTGGTGAATATGGGAATCTTGAGGCAATGTTACAACTGCCTCATGTACACAGACAACCCTCTCCTCCTCCCAACAAATTCCATCACATGTGAGAGATGCAACCATATAGCCAAACTGGAGGCTAAGCTCTCTCAACTCAGTACTGGCATAACCAGTCAGGAGGAGAAGGAAACCACACTCACCACAATTCCAGTCTCACACAGACCTACCACGACAGCAAACCAAACACATAATCACACAAAAACATACTCGGAGGCTCTAAATAAAGATCTGCCTAAGCAGCAGAGACCTCCAAAGCAGACACCCAAGCAACCGCTACCCCAAAACAAAACATGTGCAACACATATCTCACAAAGCCAGTGTGCCGAACAGTCACAGCCCTTAAGGCTAAACAACACACCTGATACACTTGTAATAGGTGACTATCGTCAGGCACACTGACGTCCCGCTCACCAGGCTGAACAAGGAGAAGGTCACGGTGAGCAGCCTGTCTGGCGCTAGGATCCGCCACATAACACAAGCACTCAGGTCTCTCCAAGGCAAGTACAAATATGACTCAGTCATTGTCCATGCTGGTGTGAATGACCTGAGACATACCTCCCTGGACTACATGAAAAGAGACATAGAGGAGCTCTCTGAGCATGTAGCCCAGGCTGGTATGACCCTGACCTTGAGTAGCATCTTACCCTCACCAAGCATGATGCCACAATATGAAGACAAGATGATCAATTTTAACAATTGGCTTAAGTATTGGTGTCATTCAAAGGGGATCCAATGCCTGTCAGCTTGGGATGATATGCACGACAAGCCACGATGCTTTGCTAGGGACGGCTTGCACCTGTAACCCCTGGGCTTTCGGATATTGGCAAAGGCTCTTGCTACCCCCATAGTGCCTTTTTTAGGCAAGGCTCAAAAGACAAACCCACCTCCATAGGTATCACAAGGGATAAGAAACTAAGAGTAATGCTACTCAACACTAGAAGTCTAAACCTCAAGATGCACGCACTCGAAACTCTCCTTAGCATGGAGAACATCAATATCTGTGCAGTAACTGAAACCTGGTTCAGGACTCCCGAAAGCACCCTGGCACTACCAGGTTATACCTCATACCATGCTTTTCGGCCCCAAAACTTGGACCGAACCACAAAAGGAGGGGGAGTATCGATATTCATCAAAGATACCCACACCTCTAGGTTGGTGGCAAAGCACGAAGCATCAGAGACTATCCATGTGCAACTAACAGTGGGTAAAACTGCCTTCCAGTTTATAGCCTGCTACAGACCACCCTCCCAAACCCAGGAACCCCACTCGACCTTCCTGAGAACACTGGAAAATATGAAGGTCTCTCCGAACACCATTATATTGGGCGACTTCAACTACCCAAACATAGATTGGGAGCATTACTCTAGCTCCAACACCCTTGCCCAAAGGTTCCTAGAATTCATAAACTCAAATGCTATGGAACAACTTGTTACCACTCCCACAAGAGGGGAAAACATACTGGACCTGATCATCACCAACATGGGGACTCTATGCTCCAGACCAGAAGTGTATCCCTCACTGGTAAGATCAGACCATAAACTGATCACACTGGATATTCACATCCCGACCCCACCCCCTGCCCAGAAAACCACAGTGAAAACGTCTCTAAAGCAAATTTCACACTCCTCAAAACCGAGGTGGAATCCTTCAAAGCCCGGCCTGTGGAAAATCTGCCCAGACCGCAGAATCCTTAATAAATGCATTCTATGAACACCTTCAGGAATGCATGGATCATGCAATCCCAAATAAAACCAAGACCCAATCCTCCAAAGCAGGCGACCTGTCTGGTGGACCCCAGCCATAAACAAACTATACAATAGAAGGAGGAAGCTACTACATGATAGAGCAAAATCCCAAAAGGGAAGGCATCTCTGATCAGTATTAGCAAAAACTAAGGGCACTCATAAAATCGTCAAAGGCCAGCTTGAGAGAAAAATTGCACAGGACACTAAAGATAATCACAAGGCTTTCTTTAGTTATGTTAGGAACCTGGGTGGGAATTCCCAGATATGCTCAGAATTAGTGCAAAATGACAAAAATACACTGATCCCACAGACATTGCCAACATCCTAGCTGACAGGTTCAGCAAACTTCTCCCCTCCCCACCAAAGGGCAAATATCTATCCCAGCAGAGTGCTGCCCCGACATCTCAGATGCTCAGGTGGGAGCCCTCCAAAGCAAAAACACAGCATCAATGGGACCAGATGGTGTCCCAGGCTCGTCCTACATGAACTCCAAGAAGAGCTAAACCCAAACATAAAACTACTGTTCAATCTCAGCCTTACTACAGGATATGTACCTAAAGAGTGGCGTACAGCAACAGTGGTCCCTCTCCACAAAGGTGGTGCCTCAACGGACCCTGGAAACTATCGCCCATAAGCCTGACTAGCTTGGTCTGCAAAGCTATGGAAAGGATCATCATGGACCTCATAATTAAAGATATTGGGGACCTACAGACACTGGATCCTACCCAGTTTGGCTTTGTTAAGGGCAGATCCTGCCTCTTAAACCTGGTTGACTTCTTTGAAACAGTCACCAAGGCCATTGTGAGGGAAGGTGGTCCACACTGCCTATCTGGACCTTGCAAAAGCCTTCGATACAATACCCCACTCAGGCATTATAGATAAGCTCACCAGCTTAAATATAAACCCCTATGTCACTAGATGGGTTGTAAACTGGCTCAAGGACAGAACCCACATGGTTAGAATTGCTGGAGCCATGTCAGACTCCAAACCAGTTACAAGTGGCGTCCCACAAGGCTCAGTCCTGGGACCTCTCTTGTTTGGTATATATTTCTCGGAGGTACAGGCCAACACGGAAGGACTGTGGCTGACCAAGTTCGCAGATGACTGCAAACTGGGCACCATAATCGACTCTCCAGCCGACACAAGCATCCTCCAAAAGGGCCTCATAGAAACAGACAACTGGTGCCAGAGCCATGGCCTCAAGCTAAACGCCAAAAGTGTATAGTCATCCCCTTTGGCAAAAACAAAGTGCCCACAAATTACCACATAAGTGGTAATCCATTAAGTACAGAAGAAGTCATTAGGGACCTGGGGACCCAAGATGATAGCAATCTCTCATTTGACAACCACGTGGCCAAAGTGGTTAGAAAAACATTTTATATAGCCCACCTAATCATGAAGGGATTCACATCTAGATTAGGGGAGGTCATCATGCCTCTTTACTCATCCCTCATCAGGCCCATAATTGAGTACAATGCCCCTTTTGGGATGTACCTTACCAAACACCTGCAGCAACTGGAAAGACCCCAAAGTACCTCACCAAGAGGATCAAAGGGCTCAAACAGATGCCATATGCTGCCCGGTTAAAGAAACTCCAGCTCTACTCAGTGGCATACCGCCTGCTCAGAGGTGACCTGTGCCTGACGTATAAGGCCATGTCCAACCCGGAATTAAGGGACATGCTGCACCTCAAAAATCCAAATCCCATCGAGCTACACGCCGAGACTTGAACCTCAGCACTGAAATAAATAGGACATGCTGGAGGGACAGATTCATAACCCAGAGGCTCCCTTCACTATGAAATAAAATCCCAGTCCAGGTTAGGCAGAGTCCCTCATTGACTCTCTTCAAGAGGAATCTTGATGAGTGGATGGGAGATCATAGGTTTACCCCGGGTATCACTTCTGTGTTACTGTTAGACAGAGGCACAGTATACTAACCTCGAAAAAGGGCATAGCAAAATTAATTTAAAATGGGTGGCGAAAGCCAAACATACTCTGGCTAGGCTTATAAATGCCCTAGGGCAGATAGCCTAGTATGAACCTATGAACCTATATACACTGTGGAAACAGGCCAACACACAGGAGGGGGGATGTGCCTGCCCTGACTACAAACTGTAACTGCTGCTTTACTGCATTCGAAGTAATGTTGGTTTAACAGGGTGTATGCAGATATGGCTGTCCTACATGTTTTAATACCTGCCATGTCAGTTCTATGTTTATGAGGTCTCCCCATCTGTAGTCATCTCCAGACTGGGCAGTGTGTGATGCCTTTGGTTTCATGTGTTACCCACAGAGCATCTATCTGTGAACTGCAGAAGGTAGTGTGAGGATTGCAGTTTGTAGATGGTGAAAGCCATGACAGTTACTGACTTCATATCCCTCATAGGACATATGTTGCAACAAACCCTGTTACAACAGTAAATGTATGAGGTTATCACAGCAACATGTCAATAGTGGCCCTGTGTATGTGCTTCCAGCCACAACTCTATCAACCTTTGTACATATGTCATGCATTAAGAGGTGCATATGTGCTGTACACCATAATTAGTGTCATCATATCTGATAAGCCAGTGAGATATCAGACTGCTACACGTTATGCACAGTAGGGGTTATATTTGATGACATAATCTGTACATTCTGTGGTTGTTTGTACAGTACTGAGGTATGTGTATTTATGGTGAATGTCGACAGTGTGTATTGTTAATATGTACTTTGGCCTGTGTGCAGACTGTGGTAGATGTCATCGTTTTAGGTCCCATCGTATCTGATGTTACACGCTGCTCCATTGTATGTTACCGTATTGGCATATATGTTAGTAGGGCCATACACACACATGTCCCATACCACAGGCATCAGATCACACTGTGTAGTGGCCCAGTATGTGTAGGGCTAGTGTGTGAGTGGCACATATGAGGATGGTGTTGAACAGATAGTCCATATACTGTAATATTATGCTAGCTTACCATATGTGGCTGTGGCTGTGTTCACATTGGTTGTGGTTATGCACTTTCACACAGGTGTTTCTTACCCTATGCTGTGACATGCTTGTAGAGCCTGCTATATATGCAGGTACATGTGCATTCCACCATAGGAGATGTAGGCCAGTGTTGAGCCAGTCTGCCTGTAGCCTGCACAGTGCTTTGTTACATGCCCACCAGCTTAGTGTGCTTACCCAGTGAGATGTCCTGTCCAGATACTGCCAGACGGACTGCTGCCGGGCCTCCCTTAACAGTCATGTATATCAGACAGAGCAGTGGGATGCTGTACAGATGTATGTCAATATCTAATGGGTAGTATGTGGTCATGGCACCTCTGTACCAGCAGCTATTATGTGTCAGGACAGACAGAGGTGTGTGAATGCATAACCTATGGGGGAGAATGTATACCAGTCGTTATGTGTTATACCCATCTACATGGCTGTTAACATCCATATTCTCAGGCTTGGTCCACTGGTCCACATGTTCTACACTAAGGGGTTCTGTGTATACCTATGGACTGTACAGAGTGTGTTAGAATGTCCACATATATTGGCCAATATCTCTGCTGTAGTCCACAGAAGCATTACTTGCTTGCAGCGGTACCTTACCTTAGGATGTCTGTCAGTAACCAATGGCACACATGTGAAAAGCAGATGTGACCTCCCACACACTATATCTGTGAAGACAATCCCTATTACAGAAGCAATAGTCTACTAATATACCTGCTATATATACCTGACATCCCCTTGCACTACGAAGTTGGGACTGTAGGGGCTGAGGTAGGACTAGACTCTATGTTCAGGACATATAATGAAAATATACATACATATGATTATCCAGATATCTATACAGATAATTACACATGTACATATCGACATATATAGACGGGTATGTATATGTACATAGATATGCATATACACACCCAGATCATATACAGATAGTGATATATATGTACATATACGTATGCCATGCTGCCATTCCTGCCAGCTGTCCACTGTTGTTGTATCCTCCACACGTATGGTGGGCTGGAGCCATATATGTGTGGGCTTCACCCACACAATACATGTGTGCCCATATGCACTCCAGAGGCTAGTGTATGTAACAGTGGTATATGGCCCTGTATTCTTGAGTCTAAGGGGGGATGCACCATACATAACCTAGGCTATTACAAAATGTGGGGGTATCAGGGGTGAGTTGCCTTAAGGTATCTGGATGTACAGTACCATACATTTCACCTATCTTGACATTACTTACATAAAGTGGGTTACTGCAGGCCTACTGCCTCCTGCCATACAGACTGTCAGCATGCCTGTGATGGTGTCTGTTACGCCTTGTTATGTAACAGTTACATCCCATCTGGTCAACTGAAGTCTTTACCACCTAGTGATTGTGTACAGAGTGTAGATAGAGGCTGCTGAACTATACACCTGCATTATTTGCTGTTGATTGTGTGGTATCCTGTGGCCCAGTCTGTCTTTACTATTGTATAATTTGAAGGGCTTGGCCTAGACAGCAACATTTGTGGACCTTTCCAGACTACTGTATTAGTATAACTGTTTCACAGTTGCATTACTCTGTTTATATGGATGTCAGTGTCTGAACAGCTATATGACATGGCATATAAATCTATAATAGTACACAAATAAAGGTTTTTCATTTCTGCAAACCTGTGTATGCTGTTTTATCCTATGACCTCTATGTGGGTATATGTTGCAGGCAACAAATGTCATTTGTATGAGTGGCTCGTCCGGTGTCCAGTCGTTAGGGTGTTAACTGTAGGCATAATGACTGTTCCATATTGTGTGCACCTACTACATAAGTATCTTACTGTACTTATCTCTGCGTGTGTATGTGTAGTCACATGTATATCTATATATGTGTGTGTGTGTATATATATATATATATATATATATATATATATATATATATATATATATATATATATATATATATATATATATATATATATATATATATATGTGTATATATCTGTATCTGCACGTATGTGTCTGTGTGTATGTATCCTGGGGATGTTGACAGCTTCCACATTTTACATTTCCTATGGGAGCCAGACTACATGGCATATGTTAGCAATACCAGCCTAACATCATACAGGCGTGATCTAGTAGTGTTAACATCTTGTGCCCATGTCATGTCAGGACCTGGTTATGGGATCTACAACACTTGGTAGTGTATTACAGGCTGGACGTGTTTGGCTGTGGGGGGTGGGTATACCTATTGGTACGAGACGTATATTGTTTGGGGCCTCTCAACCCCATTTATGGTGCATGTGGACATATATGATTTAGTTAATCTCCCATTGATATCTACACATGTACGTCCATATATACCTATATGGATATATATATTTGCTTACATATATATAACTATGTCCATATATACCTACACAGATATATATCTGCTGACATATATGTAAATTGCTGTGTATACGTAGACATATAGGTGTAGACATACATATGTGTTGATGTAGGCATTTTCATGTATATATGTTCATATATATTTATATATATATGTATATATCTACATATATAGATATGTTGCATCTGTTTAGATATTAATATATTTACACACACACATACATCTAAATGTTGGAATACATTCTCTGTACTGTTTAATGACTGGGCTGGATGATATGTGTTTGAAAACATCAGGGTTCTATATAACTGGCATGGCTTAGTAGAAAATCACTTTGTTTATGGTGTGCAGGGTCCTGGGTTTGAGCCTTGCAGAGGCTGTTTATTTTGTTGCTGGGCAGAATATGGGCCACTGGATACAGAGTTATTAAGGCACTTTAAAGCAGTTGTAAGCAGGTCTGTGTGTGTTTGCGCAAAGGTAAGCACTGCTAACTTCCGGTTACAGTTTCTTATGCTCAGCTTCTAAATTGATTAACCAGTGTAGGCATTGCTTACCCCCGCACAAACAGGCTTAGACCTGATTACTGCTGCTTAAAAGTGCTTACTCCCGCTTACCCTGTGCTAATTTCTTTCAAAGAAAAGAAAAAAGGGTTGATAGGAAAGTGGTGAAAAAGGGGTACAAAGAGGGAAAGACAGTAGGGAAAATAGCTAGGGATGTGCAGGAAGGGTGTAGGGAAGATCCATAGCTACCCATTTCTTCTATAGCAACAGCTGTGCATATACACTGAATTTGGAGGTAGATTTGGACACTCAAACCCCTGGGAGAGGGGTGAGGACAACAATAATAAGTTGTGATGGCGTAGAAGATCACCAAACTGCTCATTGATCGCTCTACATACCACAACCCCGACCTGGCAACAGGTGACAGGTGCCTGTCCACACCCACTCCCAGGGGGGAGTTGAGCCCCATCCCCTGAGGCAGTTCCACTCGAAGCTGGTGCAGGACCAACGGACAGGGAAGTCCGGGGTTGGGCCCTAGACATGCTGGTGCCACGGCCAGTTGAGGTGGGACAGGCGGGTCCACTGGGACCGGCCTTCTCAAGCATGCTATAATGTTTAGAGTTCATCATCCTATATGAGTTAGTAATAGTCAACACATTCCAGGGTTAGGCATAACAGCATGCATAGATATTCCCATTAACCCAGATACCAGATACGGAACAGTTGCACTGCAAACAGAACACATGCATATATGGGACCACAGTGATAATAAGAACAGCATGCAGGTATGTTGATGGCACCATGCCACCAATGTTGGAATAATTCAATATCGCACATGCATGGGAACCAAGCCACGGTGGTGCAGCAGTAGCGGTGTCACCTCACAGCAAGAGGTTCTCCCGTTTGATTCTTGGCTGGAGCACCTTCTGTGTGGAGTCTGCATATCCTCCCCGAGGTCGAGTGGCATTCAAAAGACATGCGTAAATGGGCATGCCTTCATTGAAGGTTGGGTATTGAGCTGCCACCTTGGCACCATAAAAATCTACTGCCAATCATTAGTGGACCAGAGTTCCACTGTGGCGACCCCTAACCGGGAAAAGCCGAAAGAAGATCAACATGCATGGGAACCATTAATATATTTATCAAACAACTGGACATTATCAGAGTCAATACATACCAGTTGGGGTGGTTATGTTGACTTTTGTTAGAAATATGGTGAGGGGAGAGAAAGATGTCAATTAGCAACTAGTATATTCCTGTAGTACACATTACTTTCATAGTCAGTGCTGTTATCTGTACCGTAAAAGTCTTACTACACTACCCTATAGTCTTACTTTGGACAGTGATATGGCTGTCGCCATCATTACACATGATCCTGTTTTACCTGGAGTACACACCTCTTACCTGGTATACATGTGGAGGGAATGTTTGTTAACACTAACTGTTTCTACACATACTCCCAGATTCTGGGTTGTTGTTTTGCACATAGCTATCCAACTCTTTCTGCACAGACTCTGGCCATGTGTTGACCACATGCTGGTGTGCCTGGACATATCTAGAATATTGCCATCTTCCACCTTTAGTGACCTGATACACACATATACATGCTTTCCTACACAGTTATATTATGTAGCACAGTGTGGGTGACAGTGACCAGTGATACTTTATTATTCGGGGAAACTGCAACACTCACAATTCCCTACAATACCAAAGTGAACAGTACCAGTACAGGTTATAATGGCCTGTATTTCTCAGCACAGTGTTCGTATCCAACATACCTGTGGGAGCAATGTTTGTTAGCACTACCTGACTGTTGCCACACAAAGTTCCAGATTACACATTAGTATTATGCACATACATCTCACTCTGTTACTGTACACACTCTGGTCACAGCTTGATGGCATGGGAGTGTAAATGGGACATACTTGAAATATTACTCTCCTAACAGTTTCAGGGGTTGCTACAGTGATAGGTGTGTTCTCATGATGTTTGACAATCACTTGCATTCCCTATTTGCTGGCTATACATCTGGGATCATCCCACAGACTTACCAGGGGGATAGGCAGCTGATATGGGCACATATACTGGGCATTCTGGCCTCATCTGTACAGTTGTGGGGTATGCATCTGTATGCAGCCTAATTCCACTCCCAAGATTCAGACCATGGCTGTGTCTGCAACAACTTAAACACTGTCCATCACAGTTGTGTCTGCTATATAGCTATTGCTGTATATCTCCAATCTGCTTTCTGTCTTATTAATCCCCTGTGCTTATGCATTCTGACCTTGTATTACAACACTCATATGCAGTTTCCTAGACAGTTATATGTTGTTGGACAGTGTGGGTGACAGTGATGTGTAATACCTCATTATTCAGAGTACATGCTTATCATTCTTGTATTTCTGGCCACAGTGTTGGTATCTGACAGACCTGTGGGAGAAATGTTTATTAGCACTACCTGAATATTCCCACAAACAGTACCAGATCCCACATTACTATTATGCACATACATCTCACTCTGTTACTGTACACACTCTGACCACAGCTTGACAAGTTGGGGTGTAAATGGGACATACGTGGTATGTTAGTCACATAAGGTATTGGGGAGTTGCTTGTGTGCCTGCTTTGTTCTCATAACTGTGTGTCAATCAGTTGTATTTCCTGTTAGCTGCCTATACGTCTGGGATCATCCCACTGATTTCCCAGGGGGACAGGTTGATAGGCAATAGATATGGGCCTCTTTAATTGACATTCTGGACATATCTGTACAGTTGTGGGGTATGATTCTGTATGCAAACTACTATCACTGGCAGGATTCGAACCATGTCTGTGTGTGCTAAAAAAAACAGTTCATATCTCAGTTGCATGTGCTATTCCATTTTTGTCTGAATTTTCCCTGTTTACTATGTGTCTCTCAGTTGTACTAAATGGCCTCTGGGGATTACACCTGTCATATACAGGCATTCCTACACATTCAATTTATGGTGCACGGTGTGGGTGACAGTGCTTAATACTACAGTATTATTACATTGCATATCTACATTACTGTATAATACCAGGATATACACATGCGGTCCAGCAGTTAAACCTGTTTTGTCAGGTTATTACACTTTTATTGACTTACAAACAATATGAGACTCTTCCTGCCATATTCTCTAGTGTATGCAGTACTTGCCTTGAACAATACAGGTTTTATACAAGCAATTAATTTACTACTGCTTTTATTTTTATTTCCTATGACTGTAACTGCATGAATATTACTGACCTGCTTCACGTCGCAACCTCGCCAGGCAACTGATGTGGGCCTCCTGGTTCGCGGCCCACTCCATTGCAGCTGTGGGGGACATTAGAGGAATATTTAGCCATACCTATCCATGATACACCTAAGCTGGCAATTATTACACACATACTGGGGTGATACACACGGCTGGAATATCCCCTAATGCTCTAGCTTCTTGGAGCCACTCCTCCAAGAGGTTTCCCTTATGCTGCTTCAAGTCGGCATAGTGGTGTCTGACCTGCTCACCAGTTCGGGGTATGCCAGTGGCACTGGTGAGGTCATGGGCAAGATGGTCCCAGGACTCCGCCTTATATTGGGAGCCCTGGTACTGGTCCTGCAGTAGTCTCTGAGCATGGTCTTTAACTAGGAGTCCTGCCATGACCTTGGACTCCTGGATGCACCAGCGCTGCACCCAGAAGCGCACACCTTCTCCTCTTACTGCCATAGTGCCTGCAAGGGGAAGCTACAACCAGTTATGAAATGTATTCCTGCCTCTTGGGTTTAAGTAGGGCCGATTTCCTGCACTTTTCCGTGATTGGCTGGTTTTGAAAAGACTAAGCTATGGGCAAACCTGCTTACCTAGGGTTGGCATTGTTTAAACGGGTATACCACTGGGCACAATGAGTTAGCTGGTCTACACATTGCTCACACCTCCTAAGCTGGCCTATGCAATGCTTAGCATTGCTTACATTAGACTTTGCATTATACTGCCTTTTTGGCATTGGGTTATTAATCATTACACCTTATATGTATGTCTGGTATCCATGATTAATGCGTATGTACACTCTGTGGGGTCCTTGTGTTTTATTGGGGACTTCAACATTCTATTACAATTACACCTCACTTCTGGGCTTACTGCTGTACTCCACTTCACATGTTTATGTTATGTAGTGGGTTATGGAACATATGACAGTATACTGATTCCTTTCACAGGTTCTGTTTGATTTTACTATAGTGAGGGACTTGTTTGTTGATACCTCATTCTTCTGTACTGCTGTGATGGCTTGGTGGTTAACTACTATGACTATAGTGTATAGGATCATGGGTTCAAAACCTGCAAGTCTGTTTATTTTGCTGATGAGCAGAACAAGGGCCTTGGATACAGAGTGATTAAAGTACTTTTGAGCAATTGTAAGCAGGTTTGCATGAGGGTAAGCAATGCTAACCTCTGGTTAAATATGCTTACAGAGAGTCAGCTTCTAAATTGCTTAACCTGTGTGCGCATTGCTTACCCCCGCACAAACAGGCTTTAACTAGCTTACTAGTGCTTAAATATGCTTACTACTGCTTACTGGTGCTTACACTTGCTTACTAGTTCTTACTCTCACTTACAATTTCAATGATATAGACAGTAATATCTAATGGTTTTTGGGAAGGTGAGGGATTTGAAAGCTGAATGGAGTTGTCATTTATTACACATTCTACCTTCCATCTGTATCCATGACTCCTGTGTACATCTACTGTATGGGGCACATGTGCTTATCTGGAGACTTTGCAACATTATGACACTGACACCTCACATGTGAATTTAATGCAGCACTCTAGTTCACAAATATATGCTATTTAGTAGGTTATACAGCAAAACAATGTTCATAAACTGATTTCACATGGAAAATGGAATGTGATGCAGTGGGAATGGAACCGGGAATGCCTGCTCGTAAGGCAAATGCTCTGCCCACTACACTATTGCTATATTGCTTCATTTGCATATATATTCATTGTTATCCTCTTCAGCCATTTAAGCTGCATTAACTGTAGCTAAGCGATGGGCACACCCGCACACCTATAGTTAGCTTTAATCGGAATTAAAAAAATAAATAAAAAGGGTTTATTCATTTTATTTATACATGCTGTTGCTACTGTACACAAGGGGACTGTTGGTGGGGATATGTGGTCACCTGTGAGCGATCTTGCTCATTGCATACCCCTTTCTGCTGTTCTACATTGCGGGGGCATGTTTATTCTGAGAGCTCTGCTCTCAGACATGCCCCCTGCACTCTTACATGCTCTGTGTAAGCCTAGGAGCTCGGGCAGCGTGCCTCATTAATATATTGGCGCGCTGCCGTCCTGCTCCTAAATGGTTGCTTCCATGCAGGACTTAGCTAGTCCCGCACAGAAGATTAGTAAATCCAGGGGATTGAGATTTGATTAGCACACACACACGCCCACACACACACACACACACACACACACACACACACACACACACACACACACACACACCTGGGAAAGGCTGGCACAGATTCACCTGGTACATTTCCTTCTGCCCAGACTATAAGATAGTTATCAATGCCACCAGAACTCCTGCCAGCTGCTTTAAGGCTCTTACAAGGTTACCCAATTATACTGTGTACAATTAATATCAATACAAATGGTAATGCTGACCAAACAGCAAGACTTCAGGAGTGGCTAGAGCTGTCAACAAATAAATATATGCAAATATTCTCAAAGCTTAAATATTTTCTAAAAAAAAAAAAAACAGGACTGTCCACAATGAAAAGTTTAAATCTATTTAATAATAAACAATAAAAGGACATGAAAATACTCAATATCTATTTACGGTAAACAGAGTTTTAGTCACATGGAATATTAAAAATAACACAGATGGAAAGCTTCACACAGTTATAGAAAAAAATAGTATTTAGCTAGTCTCACTATCTATTCCTGATTCACTAAAAGTATTGCTCCTACTTACTGAATAGTGTAAGGCAAGATGGATGAGTGGTCCCTGTTAACGAAATACAGTAATAAAACTGTCACGTAAACCAAGATGTAAAAGTCCTGAACGCTAGTTTATTTAGTAACGTTTTCGCCTTGCAAACAAGCTTGGCTTCATCAGAGAACATGTAAAAAACACAAAGTGTGACTTTTATACAAATCAATAAAGGAAGTGATGTCAGTCAATAATATCAGCAAGTTAATTCATCTTAGCAAGTCAAATATAGGCAATTAATTAGGGTGTTATTAAAAAGCAATTTTAAAAAAAGACAATTCTTTTATTAACTTAAAAACAAATAACATATTTACAAAAATCTATGCAATATGTTTCATAAAAGTATGTATATATGTATATGAATGTATAAGGAAATTTATACATTCATATACATATATACATACTTTTATGAAACATATTGCATAGATTTTTGTAAATATGTTATTTGTTTAAGTTAATAAAGAATTGTCTTTAAAATTGCTTTTTAATAACACCCTAATTAATTGCCTATATTTGACTTGCTAAGATGAATTAACTTGCTGATATTATTGACTGACATCACTTCCTTTATTGATTTGTATAAAAGTCACACTTTGTGTTTTTTACATGTTCTCTGATGAAGCCAAGCTTGTTTGCAAGGCGAAAACGTTACTAAATAAACTAGCGTTCAGGACTTTTACATCTTGGTTTACGTGACAGTTTTATTACTGTATTTCGTTGGCTGGTGCAAGGTTTCCGTGCCTCTTTCATTGTTGTTTAGTTTGTTTTTTCACTTTTTCAGTTTTTGAGTGGTCCCTGTTGTCAGATCCAAGCCAGAATGCTGCTGAGACTTAATTCTCCTCTAATATTAAAACATTATTTCTGTACAGAATGACATCACATTCATCGGGTCATCTGACACTGTTCCCCGCATTATCCCCGTCATTAGAAGTTTCCAGAGTTTAGCACCTATGTGCTACAATACACACAGATAGAGCATTGCTCAGATGTGGTGCAACTGCTGGAAGTCATAAAACCACTCCACTCTTCCTACAGGAGCTACAACCTATACTCTAGCACAGACATTGTGTCTCTGGTTTCATTCAAAACCATGGGATAACATATATATGGCTTAACTCATAATGTAAGCTAATTTCAAGACTACTTTTTCCAAAGTCAGGCAGATTAACCTCTTCCCTTCCCATATATGCTATTACAATGTATACATTTAATTCAGTTGCAGTAATACATGCACATTTCTTTTCCTTCCAGCAGGGCATACTGTTGATACATTTTAACACAAGCAAACCTTACAAATACATTTTCAGCAAAAGCATCTATACAAATCAGTTTGATATACAAATGGCATATAATTATTTACAAAATTCCAGCTAGCTGTGCTGGCACAAGTTATACATCCTCTGCCCTACTTCTCTTGGCATGGCTGGCAATACCTTCTATCATCACAACCAGAACTAAGATTGACAGAAGATACTGAAAAATAGATTGCTCTACGGTGTATATGGATAGAGTGTATATGGAGTTTATTAATGAAAGCAGACAACCTGAGATAAAGAATTATAAATTAGGATGTCCATGGAAACTATTACAAGGAATGTCTTAGAACAGCATTACAAAATGATCATATGTATTATTAACAAAGCTAGAGGGTTTGGCTTTATTGGCCTGAAATTGTCCATAAATAGACTTAAAAGTAAAACACAAAGTCATGGACATTCAGAATTGCCATTTAGCTGAAACACCTGATATCCTTAATTTGCATATATCCCATGTTACCTCTGATACAAGAAATTGAAGGCATCACACAGCAGAAAGTCTAGCTTTGCTAGATTTTTCTTTTTGCATTTTTTGACATATTATTAACAAAGCAGTAACCAAACCACTGAGCACCATATTTTTATTGTAACAAAGTTTCTCATTTCATTAATTACTGTTGGTTCAAAAATGTCCAAAGTGCCATAAGTAAGGCTATAACAAAACAGATATATAAATGAGCCTTTTCCATTGGTGTAGAGAGGTAGAGTCCTGGTACCAGAGTTGAAATAACAGCTCAAGCACTGGCCAGAGTAATAAACTAGAAATGAGGCTTTGGCTGCTTATATCTCTTCAAGGAGGGAGCGAGGGTTGTTGATGATGTATTGGAGGGAGGCAAGCTGCTCTTGGAAACAGTTGCTCAGTGTGACAACTGGGCTAGATGTATGGGTGAGAGGTGTCCCGCTTCCTTCGGCATGAGGCAGAATGTTCCTGGAGCACATGGCATTGCACTGCAGACTGGGGCTATAACTATATCTCCAGTATGCAAGAAGAATGTAGAGTGGTAATATAACAAACCCAATACCTCTGCTTGTGTCTGTGTTGGTTCTCTAGCCCCTTCACCCCCAATACAATCATGGTCACCAGCTTTTAGGCTTGAAACCTCCACCATGGAGGAGTTAAATTGTTTAGGATATGTGCATGAGTTAGTGTTGGAGATAGGTTCATGGAGAGATGCTGTGGCACCGAAGATGAAGTACACCCCCAGTAGGGCCATTGTCCACTATAAATTTAAAAAAAGTTATGTAAATGAAGATTGATAAACATTAATGCAAAATAATATGCATACAATAATTTTAACATATAGACAGTTTAAACAGTACTCCTTGCAACATGTAATTAATGAAGATTATGAGATCAAGCATAATCTGACAACAAATCATTACATATGCATATAAGTCACTAATAAGAGTTCAAGGAGTAAGACAGAAGACTGACCTAGATAGAAGGACAGACATGTTTCTGTGAATGGTTATGAAAATTATTAATGCATTTCCTGGTAGCACAAACAGATGCTCAGTTTAGAACAATATCTGGTACCAAATTTACGCACATGGGTAAAATTAATGTTTCAGAAATGCATCTAGATAATACACAAATCATACACCTTAAAGTATGTGGTCAAGCAGAAGCACCCTTAATTTGTAGAGTATCGATATGACATTGGGCAGTGAGTTTATACTTTACCCCAGGTTTGTGGAGAAAATCACTGTCACAAAAGGGCATAATGATAAGTATTCTTGGTCACACAGCAACCAACACAGTATTACTAGTTATCACATCAGAAGACAAGAGCGTAAGGTCCAGACAAATGCAACTAACTTTGAATTTTTTCTCTTGCAAGAATATACAAATATTAGATATAAACATACCAAAGAATTACAGAAGAAAACTTGATTATAAGCCCTAGTGGCACAGAAAAGCTATGTAAATTTCTGATGTTTGAAAGGTACGAAGTTTAAATTAAGGCAAAAATTGTTAAGTACCCTGTTAGATCAAAGCAGATGACTGGAAAAGGGCAAATGCTTGGAATTGTGAAGAACTGGCAGCCAGTTATTTGGTTATGGTGTGAGTCATAGGGCAAAATGTTTGTGGGCTTGACTGAGAGAGATTCTTACTAGCATTTAAAGGAAAGCTCCACCTTAAAACTACAAAAATCTATTTTCACTCTGTTTTCTGAGTTATTTTAACACCTCAAAATCACTCTGACTGCTTCATATAAAATTTTAATATGTTTTCTGCAAAATGATAGTCAATGGGGCTTGCTATATCAATGTGATCTTATTTTTCTTCAAGCCTTTCTCTTTCCAATAATCCATTTCAAGTCTGCTTTATATGAGTCATGCCATATGGCCATATGAGTCATGCTAGACATAAGGAAGTAGCAGTGTATTCCCATGCCATTGACATATAATGCTATTAGTGTCAGTCACTGTCATATTATATACCATCTGTAACAGGACTGCTATTTTTATTCCTTGAAAGGCCCTCATTTGTGTGTGTCTCAGGGCTTGTTTTACAGTCTACTAAGGAATCATACAGCTGCAATGAAAATAGTTGTTAAATTGCAGGCATTTGTTGAAAGTATCTTTTTGTAGTCCAAGATGAATCGACAGCCCCTCCCCCCTACACTTTGGTAAATGTGCTGATACTTTACAAGAATTACAAGAAAATATATTTTCTGACTTTTCTCTAAATGTCACAGACATCTTTAATACTACAGCCAAGTCATCTTAAAATGTAAAGTAGTATAAACAACAACCATTTAAAGTTTAAAGCTTAGCATTTCAATACTGTGATGCTGCTTATGTAAATTTGTCAAAAGAGGTGACAACTGCCGTTGAACCACTGACTGATCTAATTGCTCTGTTTTGTTATGAAAGGCATGGCTACATTAGAAGCAGCTGTGAATCAGTGTAAGTTCTTTCTCTCTCTCTCTCTGCAATAAAGACAATGGAAAACAGTTTCACACCTCTCTGTCTTGTTTAGAGCAGCTGAGCTCCTGATGACAAAATTCTCTCTGTCTGTGGCATGTCATGCAAGTGTAGACAAATTCCCCTGCAACTTATATGAGAAGTTAAGCTTTAAAAAAAAGTGGGTGGACTTTCTCTTCCTTTGATGCCAATGTGAGGAAATTAAAGTTTTATAAAGTACAAGCAGGTTTCAGGTACCTACACAGTACAGGAATCATGCTGTAGGGAGAAAAGCAACCTAACAGTTGAGTTAAACTGTAGGAGAAAATGGAGTTTTCCTTTAAAGGAGCAGCTTGCAGACTGTCTGTAGGTTTGCTTTAGGTACTGCTGTAGTAACATACGGCTGTGACTGGCACATCTGACAATGACAGCTACTTTAGTCCTGTTGGCCGCAAGCTTCAAGAACTAGAAGCATTTCAGTGGTAACAGAGCTAGTTGTGTTTGTATATGGTAAAAGACTGCAGGAAATTATGTTACACTCTTTTTGAAAAAGCTTTTTCATGTTAGCCTTTCGAAAGCATTTATACAAGAAAGAGTACAATTTCTACCCGAGTAATATTTTTGTGATTTTTATATAGTCTTTCCCCTTTTTTCTATTTCTCTGAATATTTAGGGGGTTTTCATATTATGACAGTAAAGGACTTCATTCATAAATCAGGGCATAGTTAAAGTTGACTTAAAGGTCATGTGTATTAATGTGCATTTAATAAAGTTAAGGCTGCAAAAATAGTTCATTGAGTATAGTCAGTCTTACAATGAGAAGTGTTAGTTTTTCCAAACTGAAATACATATTCCAAGATAGAATGGGGTCCCATATTGGTGGTCTAAATAGAAATGTGTCCATCAGGAAAGCTTTCCAGACCCATAATTGAATCCAGGGAATGGGATGTCTCTCCAACATTGAAATATGAGTTGTCTGCCTTGTGAGTTTTGAACAAGGAAAACTAATATTGAATATCTCAGACAAGTAAGCCAGGGTCAGGACCATCTTGTGTGGAGATGAGTAGAGGTCTATGCCATGACTGATAGCCTGAGTAAAGGATGTCATCTGTTTGTGCAATTAGCATTCACACACACACACACACACACACACACACACACACACACACACACACACACACACACACACACACACACACATATATATATATATATATATATATATATATATATACACATATATATATATATATATATATATATATATATATATATATATATATATATATATATATATATATATATTTGGGGGGGGATTGGAGGACATTGGGCTGATGACAAAATAGACACCACTGTTTGGCAAGTCACCAGACCTAATAATCAAATGAATTAGTGCATCTATGTTTTCAGCTTGACAGCATGTAGGCTGAGTTGGTTCCTGTGTGAGGGATGCAACAGCAGCTGGGAATGCTTAGGTTCATAGGTGGGTACTAGGCTATCTGTCCGAAGGCATTTATAAGCCTAGCCAGAATGTGTTGACTTTCGCCGCCCCCTTAGATTAGTCCCCTGTGCCTCTGTCCAGCAGAGCCACTGAAGTGATCCCCAAGGTAAACTTTCTGTTTCCCATCCACTTGTCAAGGTTTCTTTTGAAGAGTGTTAATGAGGAGCTCTGCCTAATGTAGATTGGGATCTTGTTCCAAAGCATGGGAAGTCTCTGGGACAGGAATCTATCCCTCCAGCACGTCCTATTTATTGTTGTGGTGAAGTTTAAATCCCTAGAGCGTGTGGCTCGAGGGGACAAGGTTTTCTTTAGGTGGAGCATGTCCATCAATTCTGGGTTGGACATGGCCTTGTATGTCAGGCAGAGATCGCCTCTGAGTAGGTGGTATTCAACTGAGTACAACTGTAGTTTCTTCAGTCGAGCTGCATAGGACATCTGTTTGAGGCCATTGATGCTCTTGGTGAGGTACTTCTGTGGTCTTTCCAGCTGTTGTAGGTGTCTTGTAAGGTACATCCCAAATGGGGTGTTGTACTCTAAGATGGGTCTGATGAGTAGAGGGGCACAATGACCTCTTTTGATCTGGATGCAAACCCTTTTGTGATTAGGTGGGTCACATTGAAGGATTTTCTAACCACTTTGGCAATGTGATTATCAAAGGTGAGATTACTATCTACTTGGGTCCCCTGATCCCTTATTACGTCTTCCGTATTTAGGGGACTACCATCTATGTGGTAGTTTGTGGGTACTTTGTTTTTTCCAAAGGGGATGACTATGCACTTTTTGGCATTTAGCTTGAGGCCATGATTTTGACACCAGGTATCTGTCTCAGTGAGACCCTTTTGGAGGATGTCTGTGTCAGCCGGAGAGTCAATTATAGCCCCTAGTTTGCAGTCGTCTGTGAACTTGGTCAGTCATAGTCCTCCTGTGCTTGCCTGTACCTCTGAGAAGTATACGCCAAGCAGGAGGGGTCTTAGGACTGAGCCCTGGGGAATGCCACTTGTAACTGGTTTAGAGTCGGACCTAGCTCCTGCAACTCTCACTATGTGGGTTCTGCCTGTGAGCAAGTTGGCAACCCATCTTATGACATAGGGGTTTATGTTCAGGCTGGTGAGCTTGTCTATAATACCAGAATGGGGAATGGTGTTGAAGGCCTTAGCGAGGTCTAGGTAGGCTGTGTGTACCACCTTTCCCTCGTCTATAGCCTTGGTAACTGTCTCAAAGAAGTCCACCAGGTTTAGGAGGCATGATCTGCCCTTAACAAAGCCAAACTGGGTAGGGTCCAGTGTTTGCAGGTTCCCAATGTCTCTGTTAATGAGTTCCATGATGATGTGCTCCATAGCCTTGCAGACCAGGCTAGTCAGGCTTATAGGGTGATAGTTCCTGGGGTCTGTTGTGGCTCCACCTTTGTGGAGCAGAATAACTGTTGCCGTGTGCCACTCTATGGGTATGCAGCCTGTGAAGAGGCTGAGTTTGAACAGTGTGTTTAGGTGAGGGGTTAGTTCATCTTTGAGCTCATGTAGGACGCAGCCTGGGACACCGTCCGGTCCCACTGATGCTGTGTTTTTGACTTTGGAGAGGGCTGTTTTAACCTGAGTGTCTGTGATTTCAGGGACTCTGCATTCTTCTGGTATGGTTATGGGCCCTTTTGGGGGTGAGAGGGGGTGAAGTTTGCACTGAACCTGTCTGCCAGGATGTTGGCAATATCGGTTGGTTCAGTGTATTTTGTGCCATTCTGCACTAACTCAGAGCAGATCTGAGCATTGCCACTTAGATTCTTGACATAGTTAAAGAATGCCTTGTGGTTATCTTTGGAGTCCATGGCAATTTTTCTTTCAAAGCTCGCCTTGGATGATTTTATGAGGGATCGTAGTTTCTTGCTGATATTGATCAGGGATGTCTTCCCTTCTTGGGATTTTACTCTTTTCTGTACTAGTTTCCTCCTTCTATTGTATAGCTTGTTTATGGTAGGAGTCCACCAGACTGGTTTCCTTTTCTTGGAGGAGTGAGTCTTGGTTTTGCTTGGGATGGCACGATCCATGCATTCTTGTAGCTGCCCGTAGAATGCATTAGCTTGGACAGTGTTATCCTTCAGCATGGAGGATTTGAAACTTTTCACCTCGGTCTTAAGTAATGTGAAGGTTGCTTTTGAAAAGTTTTTCCCGGTGGCTTTGTCAGGGGGTGGGGGCGGAATATGGATATCCAAAGTGATTTGTTTATGGTCAGATCTAACCAGCGAGGGGTTGACCTCTGGTGTGGAACACCGGTCGCCCATGTTGGTGATGATCAGGTCCAATATGTTGTCACCTCTGGTGGGAGTGTTGACCAGTTGAACCAGTGTGTTTGAGTTTATAAATTCTAGGAAAAGTTGGGCAAGGGGAGTTAGTACTTGAGTAGTTCTCCCAGTTAATGTTTGGGTAATTGAAATCACCCAATATTAGGGTGTTTGGTTTGACCTTTATGTTTCCTAGTGTTTCCAGAAATGCGGAATGGGGGTCCTGGGACATGGTGGGTGATATGTAGCAACTACAACTTGAATTGCAGTTTTGCCCATTGTTAGTTGCACATGGATGATCTCTGAAGCATTGTGCTGTGCCACTAACCTGGAGGTGTGGGTATCCTTGATGAATATGGATACGCCCCCACCTTTTGTATTTCCGGTTTGGGTCCTGTGGCCGAAATGTATGGTATGAATTGTAGCCGGGTAGTGCTGGGGTGCTCTCTGGAGCCTTAAACCAGATTTCTGTTCCTGCACATATATAGATTTTCTCCATACTGAGGAGTGCCTTGAGTGCGTGCATTTTGAGGTTTAGACTTCTGGCATTGAGTAGCATTACCCTCAGTTTTTTTGTAGGCAAAGTGAAGGGAGATAATGTGTAGGCAAAGTGGAGGGAGATAATATCAAGTTGACAAAGAAAGAATCACTTTTATCTGGGCCACTAAGGAGAACCAGAATGATCTTGGAACTAGATTGTTTTACCTTTAGGAAAATTTTCAAGGGATGGATGCATTCAAGAGACCTATGGGATAACAATGTATACATTGCTTCTTCCACACAGGTGGTGTGATTAGGAGTCAGAGAGATGGAATGGCAATATCTGGCACTGGATGGTGAAACAAATTGGTCATAAGCTAGGTGCTCCCACTTCAGAAAGCTGTTCTAGACATTTGAAAGGCTTAAAGATCATGTACATGATATCTTCATGCATCTGCTACGACCAGCATGCTCATGTATCTGCTATGAGTAGGGGGTTGGTCTCCCCCAGAACAGAGACCACTGAAAGAAGCCATTTGTTTTTAGAGGCACACCCCATCACTCTTATGGCTTCTCTGCAATGAACAAAAGAGGTAAAAATGTCTTCCCTCAGTTAACTGATGTAAAACATGACTGCCATATTATCTGAATGGACTAAAATATGATGTGTGCAAAGAAGTGAGAGCAGTGCCTAAAGAGAAAAGAGTACTGTTCACATCTCAGAAACACTGATATGTAGCCTGGATTCCAAATACAGGAAGAATTTCTGGAGTGCGCAACTTTGGACATTGTCACAACATCCTATAGTTGGCAGATTTGTCATTAGCATTTTCACAGACTGAGGTTCCACAAAAGGCTAACTTCCTAATATATTGGAAGGAGAGGTCTATCAGACTAAATAATTCTTGAATAAATGCAATATCATGAATTGGGTGTATAACATGTCTGCTTTTAGTAGTTATTGCATTCATAGACTCTACTTGTATCTGGTTTGGAGGACCATGACAATGGAAGCAGCCATCAGACTCAAGAGATTGAGAACTTCATTGGTTGTTAATGTGGGGGATGAATGAAGGTGGTGGATCACTGACCGCAAATGTTATAACCTTTTGAATGGTAAAGAGGCATGGGAGGCCCAAATATCTAAGAAACAACCTTTAAAAGTCAGCTACTGAGATTAGGCAGGACATTAGAATCCATAAGAGATTTAATTAAACAGACATTCCCTTTGGTATATGTGACTGTTCTAGCAGTTGAGCATGAGCAACCAGTTGTCTAGGTAGGGGAACACACAAGATCTCTATGACCTTAGATGTGCTTCTACAATGGATAAAAATGTGGTGACTAACCTTGGGTAGTTATGAAATTGAATAAAATGTTTCAAACTGGTAGGGCTGAATTTTGTGTAAATATTCAGAAAACATCTGGATTGGTTCCTTGCCTTGATGAGAAGCTAAGTTGGAGTAGTCCCAGAGACAGCAAATCTAGTTTCCTGTGGATGGACATGGAAGGTGCAACTAAACCATGACTAAGTAAACAGACTCCATGGGAATAAAGTTAATGAGGCTGATCAAGTATAGGATGGGCCTGAGATCTCTTGACTTCCTTAATATCAAATGGAATATGGAACAGTAACCAGATGTTTGCTAATGTTATAGGACCTTCTGGATGGGTGTTCTTTCAAGGTGTTTTAGAACCTCTTTTATTGCATGGTCTTTCTGATATACAATATGCAAGAGATTCCATGAAACTAGGGGAAAAACAAAAGAAGATCCTGTGGCAATCTTGGACACTTACACACTTGCCCTTTCATCTGAAGTGATGGAGAAGAAAGGCATTTTCTTTCAGAGATGTCAGGATGATGAGTGAGGCTTGCTGTGTGCCATGATGCAGTTGCCTGTAGCCCCCACTGAAACTGTTAGACACTTTTGCCTGTAGCTCAGTGCCATGACTGAGTCTCAGTGGTAACTTAGAACCAGGAACCAGTGAAATCTCACTGTTGGGGCTTTATGTTTCAGCACAACTATGATCGTCACCAACACAGCTGCATCATAGTAGAAGTGAATTATAAAGGGTAGAATCTCAAGTCAATAGCTGTAAGGGTCTGGCACTTCTACTCTGTGATTTTTAAAGTTTCATGAGGTGTTGGACCAAGCAAGCCCACTATGACCATATATTTGTTGACTATCATTGCTGTTGAGGTCTGAGTCTCAAACATATCTTTCAAGGAACCATTAGGCCCTCATCTCTAACATGATGCACTTCAATTAACAAGCCCCTTTGAAAAGTATGTGTGATAAGTAGTTTAGCACCCTCAAAAATGAGATGAAAGATGTGAACATGCACTTTCCAAACCAGTCCATAGCCCTATTGGGGCTGGATGACTTGAGTTTCAGGAGAATGATTCCTCTTCAGAGCTCCTGTCAAAACCATCATATATGGTTTGGGAAATGTGACTCATTGGCTATATTCCTTGAGAGAATGAAAAATCAGCCCACCTTCCTAGATGCTAGAACAGCAGTGTCTGAGTATGCCATGTATCCCTCAATATGTCCAATGAAGGTGGTACCACATACTAAGATTGCTATGTTGTCCTGCAACCCTTCTGAAAATGCCACAGGCTTGAGGAGAATGCCTCCAATGGTTATCATCCCTTTTGCTGCACATACAGAATATCTGGTAGCTAGCTGCTGTAGCATGCAGGGATAACACATTGCCCCAATATTCTGAGTTCAGTTAGCAGCTCATGTGTCTAGTAGGGCTAGCTAGGGAGAATGGAAGTGAGCAGTTGCTGCTGGCCTGCCTATTCAGGGGAGAAAGAGGCAGCTCTGGCTCACTACTTGGACATGTACTGGGAGTACTAGGTATTACTTGTGTGCAACATTAGCTTAGGAGCATGCACTGTCATTGTGCATACTATACAGCCAAGTGAGCATGCAGAGGCATGCTATCTGTAAAAGGCAGTACTTAGCAATGCTCAGTGATCTGCCACAAAGGAGATGGTGCTCCACTGGGGAGAAATATGGTGCTCCACAGAACCAGCAAGCTGGCCCACTCTCTATCACCTGATTCTCACTGTGGGGATGAAAGGGCCAATTAAGCAATCCTGGAAAGAATGAATAGGCTGTAGAGCTCTATCATAAGCCAGGTATACCCAAACTCTCACCTCTGCAGAATGAATAAGATGATAGGATACAGACAGAAAAAAAAAATATTCTGTAAGAATTACAGTACTCAAGAGGGGATCTAGGTGAAAGATCATCTTCCTCCTCAGATATTGTCTGCATCTCATCTGTGGGCTCGGTGTGCCTTGTTTTGGTTGTGATGGTATTCTTTTTTTTTTTTCTGTTCTGGGGAAACAGAGACAGAGAGAGATGATTGTGTTGGTTGTTTGCACCTACCACTTAGCTAGAGACTGGACAGGCTGAAGGCTGAACTATACCGAGGGGCACAGCAAGATTGTGGAGATGATAAAACCATTGGCAAGAAGACCTTGCCAATCTGTCTGCATCTCTCTCTCTCTCTCTCTGTCTTTCTCTCCCTCTCTCTCTATCTAAATATGGTGGATATTGGATTTGTAAAGCCAGTACCTGACATACCATAATTTTGCTGGAGCTGAGGGAACTACTGGTTGAATAGCAGATGTCTGATAACCCAGCCTCTGTGAAACCAGTGCTGGATATGTTGATGTCACGTAAGCTGACTTTAGATAGCCTGACATTTGAGTACACTGACAGACTAAGAGAGGATAAGCTGTCATTGAAGAAAGTGATGCTGAGAAGGGTAGGGTGGTGTTGGGTAGACTGACACCAGTAGTCCAATCATCAGGTAGAGCACCACTGAGGAGCAAACATCTGATGCACCAGAGCTGGCGGATCACATGACAAGGAACTCTGTTGCATCAGAGCTGTAACAGCTGATGTCATGTGCCTAGCTTCAGATGAAACTGGAGTTGGGGCTGTAAAATGTATACTTCCCTTGACGTTTTAATGGTAGCAACCAATAAACATGCTCTATAACCAGTGGTCCTTTTGTCTTCCTCAAAGGAGGGAAGGGAGAAGGCAAAAGCTGAACTGGTAAATGGGAAGAAAATGCAGGTTCCACTGAAAGAGATGGAGCATTTACAGCTGTGGTATAAGGCACCATAGTGATGAGTGTGGGTAACTTTGCTTCATTTTCTCTTTCCTAATCCTTTATTGTCTTAAATTTTGAATGAGCAAGAGGAAGATGACTGACTCCCCAAAGTTTTGGAATGATTGAATGACCTATTTGATTCTTATTCCTGCACTTAGAAGGCTTATTTACAGAGAAACGCTTGCCCTTAGAATATACTGGATAACGTAAATGGACATTTGGAGTTCTTGTGGCCTTGGCTCCAACAGTGCAATTTCAATGTGATCAGATGGTTTTCTAATGCCTTCTTGTTATGGCTTGGTGGGTGTGGTGTCACTGAATTTAACAAAAATTCTGTAGGTAATAATATTTATGTCCCATTGTAAACAATTAGACAATTGTGTATCAATCCCTTAAGTTTTTTTTTTTTTTTTACAACAAATGCACCTTAGCCAGGACTGTAGTAACCAATGAGAAGAAAAAAAGCTCATGAACTGGCTCATAAAATGGGAAAAAAATACTTGACTGAGGGGATAAAGTAAATGCTGTCACCACTTTCTGAATTAAAAAAAGGAAAAAAGGAGATGGAGGCCACTTCTTATACCAAATAACTTTTGCAATGGAAAATAACTTAGTAGATAGGAGAATGCTAAGTAAAGTGGGATATAGTGAGTGCTTGGCAGTCTGGAAAGGTTCTTTGTATTGAGTAGTCTTAATGCCTGTGAATAAGTCTTACTATTTCATTCTGCATGAATCCTATGATATCAGATGACATAGCATGTGCTATCTTCATCAGCACCAGTAATATAAGTAAGGTGGGAGGAGGTATACCATATGCAGGATCAGGAATTCAGGATTATATGTGCATGTTTGCACAAGTACCTAGCTACAATTCACCTTTTTGTAGCATTTGAGCAGCAGTAATCAACATGTGACTTTATTATCTGGTGTTTTTACTCACAGTTATGTTGTTCCTGTTTATCATAAGATCTGATATAACAGCATCTACTGAACCACCTTAATATATATTTTGGTGAACTTCTTCATGGTATGCTATTAATCTGTAACCTCCAATATACTTCTATCCTAATCATTAATACTTCAGACCACATTGAATATTATCTAAATAACTGCAGTGCTTCATGAGGTTATACCTTATATCAGTACAGTAGCTCAGTGGGTAAATATTTACCTTTTTCAATTCCAGGCTAAGAGGTTCATTTTTAATCACTGATTACTACCTGAGTATAGTCTGCAAGTTCCCTCATTTTTGCAAGGGTTTTCTCGAGTTGCTCGTGTCCTCCCGTCTCCCCAAAAAAGAAGTTATGTCTTACCACAACATTCCATCTGTGTTGTTGATCTTCGTTCATTCATTCATTACTGATGGGTTGTCGGTTCCATTCTCGGAACCGAGCCGGCCAATATCAAGCTCGCGTCAGCCAAAAACTCTCGAGCCAAGGTCCTACCCAGAATGCTCTGCTCCGTTACCTCAGATCGAGTTTGCAAGCTGATAGATAAAAGTAGAGGCTACCTCTGGTCATAACAGACCTACCAGAAAGGAGTATATAAGATCAACCAAGAACCTCTGGATGGTGAACGGAGGGTGGGAAGTAATGAATGAACAAAGATCAACAACACGGATGGAACATTATAGTAAGACATAACTTCTTTATCTGATGTTGTTAATCTTCGTTCATTCCCTACTGATGGGACAGAGTCCCCAGCTACCTGTATTCCTGGGTGGCCCTCATGGAAGGACATTCCTGAGCACCATGGAACCAAAAGAAGCTCTACCTCTGGAGGCCAAGTCCAATTTGTAATGAAGAATAAAGGTATGAGGTTTGGCCCAAGTTGCAGCTAAGCAAATATCATTGAGGGAAGCCTTAGCATGGAAAGCTGCTGAAGTTGCCATAGATCTTGTAGAATGTGCTTTGACTCTATGAGGCAAGGTAAGATTGTTTTTGTTGTAGATAAAAGTGATAAAATTTCTCAACCATGAAACCAATGTAACTTTTGATACAGGATGACCCATTTAGGTCCAGAAAAAGCCAGAAAGAGTTGGTCTGATTTACGGGTAGATTTTGTTCTGTCCAGATAAAAACGTAATTGCCTATGAACATCCAAGGAGTGCAGGCAATACTCTCCCTTGTTAGAATGGTTAGGAAAGAACACTGGGAGATCAATAGACTGGTTGATAGATCGCTGTGACACCACGTTTGGTAAAAAAGTAGAGTTGGTTCTCACTGATACCCTGTCCTTATGGAAGATAGGATAGGGAGGTTTGATGCATAAGGCCTGAAGTTCTGACAATCGTCTGGTCGATGTGATTTCAATCAGAAACAAAGTTTTCCAAGAGAGATATTTTACATCACAAGAAGACGCAGGTTCAAAGGGTGGAGCTGTTAAAGCTTGCAGAACCAAAGCCAAACCCAAAGGTTGTACAGGTTCTCTAAAGGGAGATTTTAGGTGAATAACTCCTTTCAAAAAGTCTTACAGAGTCTGTGTGACATAAGTGAAGAGTCTTGAAATCCAATATGAAAATCTGAGATGGCAGCCAAATGTACACGGATAGTAGAGGCAGACACCCCAGAGTGGAAAAGATGTGATAAGTAATCCAATACCACCGAGACCGGGGCTGACAAGGGGTCTATTTGCTTATCTGCTGCCCATATAGAAAACCTCTTTCATTTGTTAAGACTGATTAGTCTGGTGGACGATTTATGAGATGCAATAAGAATATTGTGCACAGGGGACGAAAGGTTTTCATGCCTGGCAATCATAGGAAGTGGAGAAACCAAGCCGTCAGTTTCAGGGTTGTTAGATTGGGGTGAATCAGGCCCTGTGGATGAAAGATCAATGATGGGGATGGATTGAGGATCCACGGCTGATCTAGCAGGTGAGGCCAGAGGAAGGGAAACCAGACTTGTCAAGGCCAATATGGAGCAATGAGGATCACTTTGCTCTTCAAATGTTGTGCTTTCTATAGAAATCGGGAGATGAGGGGAAGAGGAGGATAGGCATAAAGAACACCCGAGGGCCAAGCGTGGACTAGAGCATCCCTTGGTGACTGTCCCTGAGGGGGAATCAGGGCAAAGTAGTTGCTGCACTTGTAGTTGGTTGGGGAGGGAAATAGGCCGCAGCAAGGCTGGCCCCAGTGGTGGAAGATTTTTGCTGCTATCAGGGACCACTCATGAGGTTGCAGAATGCACCTGCTCAATTTGTCCACTATCGCGTTGGAGCTCCTGGGAATATGCATTGCAATCAGAAAGCAGTTGTGAGCTATCGCCCATTGCCATATTCTCCAGTCCTCTCAGCATAATGGGTAAGATCTGGTGCCCCCTTGTTTGTTGATGTACCAGACCACTGACATGTCTGATAGGATTGCAATAGTCCCTGATGGAAGGATGGAGTTAAATGCTTGCAATGCTAGAAGCACCGCCTTCAGTTCCAGGACACTGATATGCAAAAGAGTCTCTGTCTCTGACCAAGTGCCTTGGACAGAGTTTCCCTGACATAGCCCCCCACCCCATCAGGGAGGCGTCCGTGGTCACCGTGGCTATTGGCTGATGGAGGTGAAAGCGTGAGACCATTGTTGGGGATTTTGAGACGTCCACCAAAGTAAATCCTGCTTGCATCTCTGAGTCACACTTATTTGAAAAGACAAAGGGTGTTGTAGAGGGTACCACTGAGTGAGAAGTAACCACAGAAGAAGTCTCATGTGGAATCTGACTAGGGGAACAATGGTAATCGAAGCAGCCATTGACTCCAACAGCTGAAGTACAGATCGAGCTGGGGATTTGTGGTGACAGAGCAGTGGTTGAACTTGTTGTCTTATTCTCTGAAGTCTGTGTTCTGGAAGGGATGCTGTGCAATTTCTCGTGTCCAACAGTACTCCTAAGAATTCCAAAGTCTGAGTTGGGGTTGTGTTGGATTTCTCCCAGTTTATAGTGATTCCCAGGCTTCAAGCTGTTAAGAGAGTATACTGCAGGGCTTATTCCAGTAGACGCTTGGTGGGGGCGGTAAGGAGCCAGTCATCTAGATATGGAAACACCTGGAATCCTTGAAGTCACAAGTGAGTGATAACCACTGCCATGCATTCTGTGAACATTCTGGGGGCTCTAGAGAGACTGAAGGGCAGGTCTCGAAACTGGTAGTGACTGGCTCCTATATGGAAGCTGAGGTATCTTCTTGAGCATTTGTCCATTTTCATGTGGTAATACGTATCTTGAAGATCTACTGAGCACATCCAATAGTCTTCTTCCAGAAGAGGAAGGATAGACTGAACCATGACCATCTGAAATTTCTCTGTTTTTACAAATTTGTTTAGTATACTGAGATCCAGAATTGGTCTTAAGTCCCCTGTCTTTTTTGGCACTAAAAAGAACCTTGTGTAAAATCCGGATCCTATCTGGTCTGGGCCTGGATGACTCTTTTTTGTAGCAGCTTTTTGCTTTTGTATGCTGCTGTTTCCCTTTGACTGGGTGGGATGTCGGGTAACACTCTTGATGAGACTGGGAAAAGATGGAAGGGGATGTGATAGCCTCTGGATATAATCCATTGTATCCAAGAGTCAGTTGTTATGTTTTGCCAGGTAGCAGGGTACAAGGAGAAACAACCCCGACCATTTCCAGAGGCGAGCAGTTGGGCAACGCTTCAGGAGTGCTGATAGAGTTGGCAAGAGAAAAAATCTCTGAAACCCCGGTTTCGCGGACCTCCTCTGCCCTGAAAGGGGCGACTTCCATTGGAGTTTCCCCCTCTGCCTCTAGGGGGAAAACTCAGCATGTGCATTCCATAAAGAATCCTGTGATTTCTTGTACCTTATCTTTCCACTCCTCTGATTTCTAGAGTAGAATCGCTGAGGGGTGGAGTGTCTGACACCAATGGCAGACAAGGTCTTGCCATCTTGTTCACACTGTGCCAGCGTATCCTTGACTTTAGTGACAAAGAAATGGCCTCTATAAGGGCATTCATGAAGGGAGCCTTAAAGGAGTCCGCAAAGTCACAAAGACACATCCAAGCATGCTGTCTGGTGACTATACCTGTGCCTGCTGCTTTAGCTGCCCCTTCCATTGCGTGAGAAATAAGACACATGGAAGAGTTGGAAATGGACTCTAGGGTGGCTATATGAGAAGCCATATTATCACGGACTTCGTCAGAAACAGCTGCTGCCAAGGTTTCAGACAGCTGGTTGATAAGATCTCGCTGAAGCCTGGTAAAATGTGCCAAATAATTCAAAGACCTTGCGGTGAAGGTCAATGAAGCAAATACATGCTTCCCTAATCTGTCAGTCGCCCGGAACTCCTTGTTGGGCGGATTGACAGTTTGGCTGTCTTCTGCCAAATCCTTCTTAATAGCAGCTGCCACCACCACAGCATCTACTGGGAGACCACGTGACCAGTGGGAGTGCTCGGCGGGGGGCGATAATATTTTATCTGGCCTCTTAGGTATTGCTTCCATGCATGGTGAGCTGGACGAGCTCATCAGCAGGCGGGGTAACCCAGGAGGTAGGGGGCCAGGCACGAAACGCCTGCAGGAATACGGATTCCTCACAGGAAGGATTAGAGGGCTTCCAGTCACCCCTCTAAGAATCTCGAGGATGTCTTCAAAGGACACCTCATCAGAGGGTGATCATGGGGACCCTTCCCCATCATCAAAATCCATATCTTCAGTGAATGAATCCTCAGTGGCATCCATGTGTTTCCTCTTACATGATGCTTTGCGGGGTGCTTCCTCAGTGGGAGGTTCTGGGGAAGACTGCAAAAAGGGGATCTCCTCAGGAGGAGAGACCTGAGGCTCTTGTGCCCGGTGCACAACAACATCGATACTGGGGTCACACCCAGCCCTGATGAGCCTGCCCCCAGACCAGGTGTCTCAAGTGGACCGTGAACCATAAGAGAGAGAGCATCCCTGGAAAGTGCCATAGAAAAAATCATCATGGAGCCAGGAATGCCCTCCCCAACGGCACAGCCACTGGCCTGACAAGAGCCTGATGCCCAGTGCACCAAAGGCCACAAGGACAACTCTGGGTCCAAAGTGAGATCCACTATTGTAGTGGGAGGGAGGGAAGCTGCTGTCGGAGTAATAGGCTTCGAGACTTGAGTGGAAGTCGAAGGAGAAGTATACATTGGGATTTGAGGCAAAATACCTGAATGAGGGAACGTGGATGGTTTAGAAAGACCTCTGGCCACAAGCAACTGGCCAAAAGCCACAACACATCCTGCTCAGAAAGACTCTTAGTTGATCTCATGCAGAAAGTTGATAGCGATTCTGACATTTCCAGGAAAGGACTATACTGGCTGCTTGCAAAAGGATCCAATGAAGGGGAATATTTGGTCCTTGTTAATTCAATAGGTGCAGAGCTCAGAGCCAAGGAAGTCTGCACCAAAGAAAATGGTGTGGAAAAGGTCTGCATCGAAGATGTCAGCACTGTGGTAGTTGAAGGTGTCTGCACCGTAAAGGCAAAGGTCTACCCTGAATAGTACGGTGCCTTAGTGGAAAGTGTCTGCACTAGCAATAAGGACGGTGCCAAGAAGGACTGCACCGAAGTGCATGTCAGTGCTGAAAAAGTCTGCGCCATGGAGTACAGTAGAGTCATACTTGGAGCCGGAGGTGACTGTACCAATGGTGCAGAAGGGGACTGAACCTGTATTGATGGTGCCATTAGAGGTGGCGACAGAACTGTCGGAACTGTAGTTGTCTGCACCGGGAACTCTGGTGCCGTTATCGGTAAAGGAGACATGGCTCATTTGGGGGCGGTGCCGAGCCTGGAGCCGACAGGGTCATAGGTGGCAGTGCCACAGTAGTAATCAATTTCACATTCTTGTGAGTCGACTCCCTATGATCTCCAGAGGGAGAAGAAAGGAGTGACTTTGATGAAGAAGAGAAAGAACGCCTCTTGTGGGGTTTAACAGGAGGGGGTGAGCTCTCCGACCCAGAAATAGCCTCAGAGAAAGGAGACTTGAGAAGACTTTTCAAAATTAACTTATTCTTCCTCTCATTGAGAATCCTGGTAGAGAAGTTTTTACAGATCCCACATGGAGGATCTACAGTCAAGTGAGAGACATTAAGATAGTAAACACATAAGTCATGACCATCGAAAAGCGGTAACTTATGGCCGCAATCCTTGCACTGCTTGAAACCAAATGATTTTTCTTATCTGACATAGCTGTTGTGGAGAAGAAGCATAGTAGCAAAAGGAAGAATAACGGCTACCCAAGAAAAGGGTAAAGGTGAAAAGGAAGGATTACCAATGATGGCAATGGGGAATTACCACAAGGTAAGAAAAGAGGGTAGTAAAGGGAAAGGACTAAAGGGAGAGAGTCTAAAGTGTGCGATAGGGTAGGAAAATATTAGAATAAACTTTTGAGAAAATTTTAGAGTAATAACAATATAGAAACTGTCAAAAATTAGACACTTAGCTGAGAGAGTGGCTTGACATGGCTGTTCAGCAATGCGTCAAATGAGATCTGAGGTAACAGGGAGCAGAGCATTCTGGGTAGGATGTTGCCTCTAGTAGAAATTCAACAGTCCTCTGTAGCTGTGCCATTATAGTCTAACCATATGAGACATGGAGTTAGGAAAGCTATGCACCAAATTATCCAAGATACAGTCAAATCATCCACTTAATAGTTAGAAACTATTAATTAAGTTTAGCTTTGTAAAAAGCAGTTTTCCAGGGAATGTTAACACTAACATCTCATGTGCAGTACCAGCTATTGAAAGGCCAATAAAATTTGGGTTGCATATTGTAATTCTAAGACCTGTTAACCTGAGACCCAGAATTATGAAGAATAAGCATCACAACTAAAGGAGAGGAAGGAATGTCAACAATCACTGGTCTCCTTATCCCCGTACCCCCACACCTACATTACTTACATAAGAAGAGATTGCAATACCTTAGAAAAAAGGGTATACTCAGAATATTCTTAGATACAGTGATCTCATACTTAGTATAAGTCCCCATTCTTATATGACTACAAATGTGTATGTGTATGTATGTGTATGAACATATGTGTGTGTGTGCGTATATATATATATATATATATATATATATATATATATATATGTGTGTGTGTGTGTGTGTGTGTGTGTGTGTGTGTGTGTGTGTACATATATATATATATATATATATATATATATATATATATATATATATGTATGTGTGCATATATATATATATATATATATATATATATATATATATATATATATATATATATGTGTGTGTGTATAAATATATATATATATATATATATATATATATATATATATATATATATATATATATTATGATATTCAAGACCATGCCATCAAGTAAATGATTAGATATAAGCAAGATAAGCTTTATTTCTATCAGTGTTTCCTTAACTGGGACATAGAATGGAAGAGTTGTTCCAATACCTCACCTAGAACAGCCTCTAGGCATTACATGGTGGTTTGGCTCTAAACTACCTTTACTAAGGTAAGCTAAAATTATACTGTAAAATGTGACTCATCTAATTCCACCAACAAAACCTTGGAACTTCAGTCACAGTGATACATACTGTAACAGTGGCAAGAGGATAAGAACAGCAAGTTAGCAGCAAAAAGATAATAAAGCAGCAATGATAATGTAGATGCATATAAGGCCAAAAGGGGTAAGAAGAAACAAAACAGGGCAGAACATCAATGCATACAGCTAAGGGAAAATGCTGTGTGAAGTTGGAGCTTTAACGGCAGAACAATATCTTATTACTGGAGAAATAAAAGAAACAGAGCTGGATTAAATACACTCAGATAAAACACTGTTTATAGGAAAGAAAGAAAAAAACAGATAATACAGAAACAAACCCCAGGATTCAGCAAGCTCTGCACGGCGTGCAGGAATAGTGCAGGAGCTTCTGGAGGAAATATGGCTGCTGTGCAATCCAGGAATAAGCTCCCAGGATGTGCACAAGCTCTCCTGCACTATTCCTGCATGGACACAGCTCCTGTATACAAATCACCCCATTTGCAGGTGAAAACCATGCAAATGAGGTGAATTTGTGATCCAGGAAGCTGGCATCCGGCCGTACAGGACTAGTGTAGTCTGCAGAAATGTACTCGGTTAGTAACCGAGTACATTTCTGCAAACTAGAAAATGGAACCATGACAGCTCCAAATAAAGGGTGCATATAATGTGGAAAGCACACAAATGGCCAAATATACGGCCATTGGCATGGAAAATAGTTGCAAAAATAAAAAAAATATTTTTTATTTGTTTTTAGCCGATTTCGGCTGTTTAAGCGTAGGGCAGTGGTGCGCAAATGGGATCGGGCTGAAAATAAAAAAAAACTTGAAATAAGCATTCCATCCAAAATCACAATTTTGCCATTATACTCAATGGCAGGCAGAAGACACATGGCTAGTGAATAGTGGTTACTAAGGGGGAAGGCTCAGTGGGGACTTGTAACTAGACATTAGCAGGCAATCCTATGCAAATCAGGGGAATGATACTGAATCCTAGATTCCCCCCTCATGGCTAGCCTGCACTCAACCGTGGTGCAGGAAGACCATGGTGCAAGCCTAAGAGCTAGCTGACATCATAGAGGGGTGTGTCAGGCATGCTGTAAGCTCATTGGAGCCCTGTGGCTCGGGTTTCCCTTAGCCTGGCAGAGCTAAGCAAGGTGGTATGTCTGAGGCTGCCTAGCACTCTTTACATTGCCTAAATGAGTGTGCGCGCCATGCACCATGTTTTAAAGGAAAAAAAAACAGTAAACCAGGAAATAGCACCTCCGTGCACATCTGAGCACTGTGTTTGCACGGTGCACCCCTGAGCTTAAACAGGAAGGCAATGGGAAGGGAAAACAGCAGTAGGAAGGTAATCAAGGAGAACTAGCATAGCTGGCAGGTGAAATGTATCAGAATCCGCCAATTACACAGGCAGCAGCCCAGCCCAGCCCAGCACACCACTATAAACTATGCAAACACCTTTCTCTCTGGTTTTTAACCCATAAATTCTACACCAATAAACTCTACAACACCGGTATACACAAGTGGGGAAACTTTACCAAACAAAAGCAACAAAATGATAGGGGCTGCAGCAGCTATCATAAATCAACATGTGGAAGAGGCTGAGGGTGGTGAGGATGAGAATGCTGACAACCAACATACAGTGAAGAGAAGGAGAAGAGTGTACAGGTCCAATTTAACCTACCAGGGGCTACATGAGCTAGAGATAGTGGAGTGCTATAGGGTGGGCAGGGACCTCCTACAGCAAATTGTTGAGCTGTGCCGGCCACACCTCACACACAGAGCCAACAGAGGGGAACCTATCCCAGTGGATACCAAGGTATGTGTAGGCCTAAGAATACTAGCCACAGATACCTTCCACAGGTCAACTGGGGATATCATGGGGATCTCACAGGCATCAGCATCCAGGGTACTCCACCAGTTCCTGGATGCCATATCAGCACATGCCGGTGAACACGTACATTTCCACAACAGCCGTGAGGCGTTGACCAGCAATATGCGTTTTTTTCCACCAAATAGCAGAATACCTTGAGGTAGTGGGTGCTACAGACAGCATGCACATATGCATCAAAGTGCCACCCGGCAAGCGGGGTAGGGTCTGCATCAACTGTAAGGGCTTCCCCTCCATCTAACACCAGGTCGTGTGTGCCCTGGAAGCTATCACGACTCCCACATCTGGCATATGATGCAGCTGTACCAGAGATTTGCCAATGGGGACATCCCTTACAGCTACCTAGTGGGGGATGCTGGTTACTGGAGCCGTGGCTGATGACACCCATCAGAAATGCACACACACCCGAACAAGAACTCCGTAATGAGGCACACGCAGAGACCAGAATCATAATAGAGCATGTGTTTGGGATGTTCAAGTCACAGTTCCAGTGCCTGGACACATCCGGTTTAGCCTTGCAGTACTCACCAGCTACATGTACCCAAATTGTCATCATATGTGCAATGCTACATAATATGATCCTGCAGAAACAACTGCAGTAGGAACAGCACGGGGCAGGGACACAGAGCTTCCCACCATTGCCAAGGCCTGCACAGGCACAGAGTGACTCGGAGGAGGAACGATCTGAGCTTGCCCCAGTAGGCAGAAAGAGGCATGCCCAGAATGCCCAGGCCATGGCAAAGAGGCAACACACTGACACGGTAGGAACCCAGGGAATGACACCTCTCTCTGACTCGCACATACAGTAAAGGGATGCCAAACATGACACTACCTGTGCTTAACCGTGTACAGGGAGTGTACTATGTGCATCCGACACAGTCAGCCCTCCAGCACCATCCTCAATACTGGCACAGACACAAGGTAAGTCACTCTCCCTATCAATTGCCGAATGGAGTAGTATGTTTTGCTACTTGTATCTATGGTATGGATGCGAGCATGCAAGGGAATTGGGTGGCTGAATGGGATGCCAGCAGATAGTAGACACCTATAGTTGCAGCATGAGATTTGTAACAAATACTGGTGTCACCATAATAGCCAGTACTAGACAAGGTGAGAAAACTCACTGCTGGAAATGTGGTGGGCCACATGTGAGTCCATAGGACACATACATGTCAGTCAGGGAGGCTCGCATACCCAACAACAGTCTCAGCCAGCAGGACATGTATAGACAAACACAAACAAAGGCTGTGCTAAGGCCTCTGATTGATGGCTATGGAGAACAGCCCCCCTCCAGACCTACACAGACAGACTACAACAGATCAGGCAGTGGGATGTTAGTTCTGAATGGTAAGAAGTCAGAAACTGAAATGTAGGTAAATCAAACCT
Organism: Protopterus annectens; assembly: GCF_019279795.1. NCBI lineage: Eukaryota > Metazoa > Chordata > Ceratodontiformes > Protopteridae > Protopterus > Protopterus annectens. Next base: position 1,087,083,289 of record NC_056744.1, on the reverse strand, counting down.
AAGACCTGTAGTACACTGATATGCCTCTAGTCAGCATGATAGGTCAGAATACAGAATTAAATGGAGTACCTGAAATACCAGTACAGTAATAGCAAATGTGTACAAGTGCCAGGTGTGCCCCCCCATCCTATGTAGAAATGTAGTAACAGTCAGGTGTGCTCCCCCAATCCTATGTAGAAATGTAGTAACATGCATGTGTAGGTATAATAACAGTGGGGAACAGATTACCTGAGCTGGACAAGGTAGCAGGATAGATTGTAGCACGTGTACAATATGCAGGGCTGTGTGTGTTAGGTTGCTGTGTGTTGCATATTGTGTAAGAGTGGTCGGTATGTATGCATGGTGAGGTTTGTCCTGGTGGCCACTGGCCAGTACTGCTGATGACAGGGCCAAGTTCTCACAACTGCAGTGTCAAAAGCAATGCTTCCCAGCAAAACACATTCCAGCAGTAAGCCATAGTAAATGTTTGGAAGTAATATGTGTCACCATCTAAAAGATGGACATGGCATGAATGTGGGCCCAGCCATACAAGCAGTACACTGGGGGAAGTACCCCAGACAGACAGTGTATAATATGTAACTGTCCAATGGACACACCCTTGGAATTGTACATACAGGTTAGCAGCACATTATTTGGGCTTCTAGAAGGGAATACCAATGCTGTCTGGCTAAACACTGGCAGACCACTAAGGTCATAGGAATGAAGTATTGAGAAACAGCTGATGTCCCTGCACAAGCCAGCATAAGTGGAATGCCCCATGCATATATGTGAGTCAGATGCAAGTAGTGTCCATAGCACACATGCACCCAGCTCGCCCCATCATAACCCACAGGTACCTCTCCGGTCTTATCCCTGCTGTTGGGAATGAGTACAATATGACCCCCACCTCTGTATGGCAATAGCTAAAGAATGCAGCATGCAGAACAGGTGTCCCATGCAGGTGTGTCCCTAGCCGTAGGCAGCACCCTGCCAGCACTCACACCACTGGATCAATAATGACAGAAAGTATTGGCATGAACACCTTGCACACCTGCCCTGTCACCCCAGGGGAATATAGTGTATTGCAGTCTGGGACTGTAGGAGTGACAGAATTCAATGGCCTGCTACAGCTGGCCTGCATCACTATCAAATGGCCTACAATCCTCGGCCAAATGCCTGTGTCTCACACGTACTGCCAATGTATGTTATGTCATGGACTCCCAAATAACATACAATCCACAGAACCCAAATGCAAGGCCATATGGACAAATCCCAGTAACGTGTCCTACTGCATGAACTGTGGACCAACACCAAATTATTGCTGGGATGAGGTGATAACTATAGGGAACATATCAGATAATGTTTGCATAACATTTGGAAGAGGATAGAATAATAGAGGGGGGTAGGAGCATGGGAGCATGGAGTGTATGAAGTCCAAAACTCAGCTGTGTACACATACTATCCCTGGCTGAAAACACAAGAATGGGTGGCTACAAACCTGCTTGTAAACCACAATGTGAAGAGGTAATGTCCAGAATTATGACCCCTGCCTCTGGGTAACCTGTGTGAATATGTACAGCTGTGAGGTATGGCCACAGCAGGATATGGCCATACTGCCACGTCGATGGATGTACAAGCATGGGATTCTCAGCCACTACTGTACCAAGGTGCTGAACCATTTACACAGACCCGGCAGCAACTGTCTGCAGCTTCCCCTCCAGAATGACATGATTGTGCAAGAATATGAAGGCTGCTGACCACAATACTGGACACAGCTGCATTCAGCCTGTGTTCCCCAGGACATCACTGCAAGCAAATATGTATACCTGACAGTACTTGATGACATAAAACATCCCAGCGTAAAACAGTAAAGATGTCTGAATATCTCTGCTAACACCAAGACCATGTAGCAGAAGCAGCACAGACACAATTACCTACAGTAACCCACTATCCTTTGCCCATTTTACCCCATACTGTGAACCGATCTACAGATATGCCGCAGGGACAGGTTGCTAGCTGTAGGTGTAGAACACAAAAGCCTTACATTGGAGTGCAATCTACCTGGAACGGATTCACACATTCAATACAGAAGGTCATACTGGGCATGCTCCCACACTTAGAGAAATGAAGCCCATGTCTGGCAACAACAGTGGACCATACATATCTGACAGCTGCAGATGTTAGTGCACACACTCCTCCGTACACACCAGTCATGCTTTGCACACACATTGAGTAGGAATACACACATATATCCAAGAACAACACACTATAATAGGCCAAAATTACACATACATAGATATGTGTACAAGAGTGACTGACAGTGACAAAGAGCCTCCCATCATGAGGCCTGTCCCACCCAGCATACATCCAATTGGTTAAAACTGCATGATTTGCAAATGTCAATCACTGTAGACATTTGCCTCTGGTATCCCTCAGCACTATAGTGTCTGTGGTGCTTGTGCTACTGTGTAACATGACTGTACAAGTCAGTAGTCATCTTGCAGTTGTATACACATACCTGTGGAATATAAACCTGTGTGTGCCTGAGTGTTGTGTCTGCCTCTAGATGAATGGGTTATGGCCCATGCACACACACTGCACTCCCCATTGTCCTACTATGGCAAGCCTGCTAATGTCTTCACCTTGAAGTACACCTTTGGGGAAGTAGCAGCCCAGTAATCTTTGTGGTGTGTCCTATAACTGTGTAATGCTATAGTGTGATGTACTAGTTAGGTAGGAGTTCTAATCCTAGACATGGCAACTGTGTGCGTGTGTTTGTCTGTGTAGGGATCAATGCTTTTTAGCCCATTCACACTCACTACAATTTCAAATGCCCTACTTTGGCAGGGCTGCTGATGTCACTCACTTTGAAATACACCTTTGGGGAAGGAGAAGCCCAGTATTCTCTGTGGTGTGTCCTATAACTGTGTAATGCTGTAGTGCAATGTACTAGTTAGGTAGGAGCTCTAATCCCAGACATGGCAACTGTGTGTGTGTGTGTGTGTGTGTGTGTGTGTGTGTGTGTGTGTGTGTGTGTGTGTGTGTGTGTGTGTGTGTGTGTGTGTGTGTGTGTGTGTGTGTGTGTGTGTGTGTGTGTGTGTGTGTCTGTGTAGGGATCGATGCTTTTCAGGCCATTCACACTCACTATAATTCAAATGCCCAACTTTGGCAGGGCTGCTGAAGTCATTCACTTTGAAAATACACCTTTGGGGAAGAGTAGCCCAGTAAGCTTTGTGGTGTGTGCGCTATAACTGTGTAATGCTGTAGTGTGATATACTAGGTAGGTAGGAGTTCTTTGCCCAGACATGGCAACTGTGTCTGGGTAGGGATCAATTTTTGTTGGCCATTCACAGTCACTATGCACACCTAAAAATGGAGAACATCGATAACTGTACAGTAACAGAGACCTGATCCAAGGCTCCAGAGAGCACCCCTGCAATACCAGGTACAGCTCTCATCAAACCTGTTGGCCACCAAACCAAGACCAAAACAATAAAGGTGGAGTGTCCATATTCACCAAGGATATTCACACCACCGGGCTACTTGCCCAACAGAATGTGTCTGAAATACCTCTGGTGCAACTAACAGTAGGTTAGACTGCATTCCAAATTGTATAGCTTGCTACAGATCCCCTCACCATGCCCCATGATTCCCACTACAGCTTTTGAAACATACTGTGAAATATTATGATACAAGCAAACACCCTAATACTGGGTAACTTGCACTACCTTGCCATTAACTGGGAAAACTACTTGTGTACCAACACATGTGCCCAACGGGTCTTGGAAGTCATAATTCCCAATGTCCTGGATCAAGTAACCCATAGTCCTACCAGAGGCTCAAATATCCTAGACCTGGTTATTACCAACATGGAAAATCAATGGTCACCCCATCGGTGGTCAGGTCTGCCCATGAGCTAATCACCCTTAACATCAACATCCATACCCCAAACCCCAGTAAGGAAACCTCCGTAACACACATCTCCAAAGCCAACGTCATGCTACATACCAGACGTGACTAACGTCATGACACCCATGCAGATGGGAACTGAAAGGATGACTGCTGAATCCTACATGAAGGCACTGTATGAGCACATCCACTCGTGCATGAATCATGCCATCCAATATAGAACCAAGATGATCCCCACCAAGAAAAGGAAGCCAATGTGGTGGCCCCCTGCCATAAACAAACATACTGTACAACAAAAGGAGGAAACTATTGCAGAAATGGGGGAATTTCCAGGATGTAAAATACTCCCTTAATAGCCACAGTAAGAAGCAGAGATCCCTCATAACATCCACCAAATCTAATTACAAACATAATATAGCCAAATATGTCAAAGACAACTGCAAGCCGTTCCACAGCTATGGGAGGAATCTAAATGGCAATGCTCAGATCTGCTCTGAGTTAAAACAGGGTGGTATTAAATATACTGCTCCCAGGGATATTGCCAATATCCTGACAGATTGATTCAGCGCCAACTACACCCACCTCCCACCACCCAAAGGGCCCATCTCAACAGTGAAAGCTTGCCAGATTCTGGCACTAATGGCCACTTAGGTAAAAAAACACACTCTCCAGAGCTATGACAACAGCAGTCATGGGACCAGTCAACATCCAGGGCTGTGTATTACATGAGCTACAAACTGAACTGGCACCTCACCTAAGTGCCATGTCTAATCATAGCCACACCTAAGCCTTCGTGCCCACAGTGTGACACACATCTAGAGTTATCCCAGTCCACAAGGGGGGAATCCACCTTGGATCCTGGGAACTACAGCCCCAGCAGTATGGTGTGCCTGATCTGCAAGGCGATGGAATGTATTATCATGGAAAGTAAAATGAAGACATTGGAAACTTGCAAACAGTGGTCCCCAAAACCAGGTTGTGTTTGTGAAGGGCCGATCATGTCACTTCAACCTGACTGACAACTGTGAATCCATCTTCAGAGCTGTGGATGAGGGTAAGGTGGTTCACACAGCATATCAGGCCCTCGCCAAGGCCTTTGACACCATCCACTAGTCTGGAATCATAGATAAATGTATCAAGCTGGCCATTAATCCCTATGTCACCCGATGGGCTGCCAACTCCTGTACTGACAGAACCCACACTGTAAATGTAGGTGACACCAACCCCAGCCCTAGACAAGTGACATTTGGAGTACCTTAGGGTTCAGTTCTGGCACTACCCTTGTTTGGCATCTACTGCTCTGAAGTACAGTCCAACAGTAAGGGACTCTGGCAAACAAAGGTTGCAGATGACTGCACACTGGGAACCAATATTGAATCCCCACATGATGTGGATATTCTACAGAAGGGTCTTACAGAAAGACATGTTTGTTTCCTGAGCCATGGCCTCAAGATCAATGCCAAGAAATATATAGTCATCCCCTTTGGGAAGGGACATGTACCTGTGAAGTACCACATAGGTGGCAGTACAATAAACATCTAAAGTGTGATAACAGACTTAGGGACACAGGTGGACAGTGGTCTCACCTTTGATAACCACATCACAACAGTCAGGAAACCCACCTGTGTGGCACACCTCACCACTAAGGGCTTTACATCCAGGAAAAGGAGGCCATTGTCCCACTATAGTCATCTCTCAGCAGACCCAGTACAGACTATAGTGGCTCGTTATGTATGTAGCTCACAAGACATCTGCAACAACTAGAAAGGCTGCAGACATACCTCATGAAATGAATCACAGGCCTAAACCAGATGCCCTATGCTGACCATCTGAAAATCATCCAGCTATACACTGTCACATATTGTGTTCTCAGAGGCGATCTCTGCCTAACATACCATACCTTGTCAAACCCACTTCTGTTGGACATGGTACACTTAAAGAATTCCAAACCCTCACAGCCACATGCTCCAGGGATCCAAATCTTGCCATAACAATGAACAATACATGATGCAGGGATGTGTTCCTGACCCACAGACTCCCCAGACTATGGAATAGACTGCCCATAAATGTCAAGCAGAGTGCCTCTTTGGCCCTCATTAAAAGGAACCTGGACGATTGGATGGGTGATAAGAAATTGATCCCGAGGATCATGTCAGCTGCCCTGTTAGATAGGGGTCCAGGGAAGTAAATATTTGGGGAAGACATAGCCAGAGAATTGTCATGTCTAGGCATGTGTAGGCCCTAGGGCTGATAGCCTAGTATAAACCTATGAACGTATGAACCTATAAACTACACTTTCCATTGCCCACCTTGGCAAGGTTGCTGATGTCATTCACTTTGAAATACACCTTTGGGGAAAAAGTAGCCCAGTAATCTTTGTGGTGTGTCCTACAACAGTGTAGTAATGTAGAGTGATGTACTAGTTAGGTAGGAGTTCTATTCCCAGACATGGCAAGTATAAAAGTTTGTGTGTTTGTTTGTGTAGGGATCAATGCTTTTGAGGACATTCACAGTCACTATAACTTCCAATGCCCTACTTTGGCAAGCCTGCTGATGTCATTCACTTTGAAATGCACCTTTGGGGAAGGGGTAGCCCAATAATCTCTGTGGTGCATCCTATAGCTGCATAATGCTGTAGTGTGATATGCTAGTTAGATTGGAGTTCTATTCCCAGACATGGCAAGTGTAAAAGTTTGTGTTTTTGTTTGCCTATGTAGGGAGCAATGCTTTTGAGGCCATTCACAGTCACTACAACTTCCATTGCCTTATTTTGGCAAGCTTGCTGATGCCACTGACTTTGAAATACATCTTTAAGGAAAGAGTAGGCCAGTAATCTCCGTGGCGTGTGCTATAACTGCGTAATACTGTAGTGTGATGCACTAGTTAGGCAGGAATTCTAATCCCAGACATGGCAACCGTGTGTGTCTATGTAGGGATCAATGCTTTTGAGGCCATTCACACTCACTACAATTTCAAATGCCCTACTTTGGCAGGGCTGCTGATGTCATTCACTTTGAAATACACCTTTGGGGAAAGAGTAGCCCAGTAAGCTCTGTGGCACGTGCTATAACTGCGTAATGCTGTAGTATGATATACTAGGTAGGTAGGAGTTCTATTCCCAAACATGGCAACTGTGTGTGTGTGTGTGTAGGGATCAATTTTTTTGGCCATTCACAGTCACTACGCACACCTAAAAATGGAGAACATCGATAACTGTGCAGTAACAGAGACCTGATCCAAGGCTCCAGAGAGCACCCCTGCAATATCAGGTACAGCTCTCACCACACATGTTGGCCACCAAACTAGGACCAAAACAATAAAGGTGGAGGAGTGTCCATATTCACCAAGGATATTCACACCACCAGGCTACTTGCCCAACAGAATGTGTCTGAAATACCCCTTGCAACTAACAGTAGGTTAGACTGCATTCCAAATTGTATAGCTTGCTACAGATCCCCCACCATGTCCCATGATTCCCACTACAGCTTTTGAAACATACTGTGAAATATGATACAAGCAAACACCCTAATACTGGGTGACTTACACTACTCTGCCATTAACTGGAAAAAGTACTTGTGTACCAACATGTGCCCAATGGTTCTTAGAAGTCATAATTCCCAATACCCTGGATCAAGTAACCCATAGTCCCACCAGGGGCTAAAATATCCTAGACATGGTCATTACTAACATGGGAAATCAATGCTCCACACCTATGGTCACCCCATCGGTGGTCAGGTCTGCAAATGAGCTTACCACCCTTAACATCAACATCCCTCCCCCACGCTCCAGTAAAGAAACCTCCATAACACACATCTCCAAAGCCAACAGCATGCTACACATGTCAGATGTGACTAATGTCATGACACCCATGCAGATGGGAACTGAAAGGATGACTGCTGAATCCTACATGAAGGCACTGTATGAGCACATCCACACGTGCATGAATCATGCCATCCAATATAGAACCAAGATGCTCCCCACCAAAAAAAGGAAGCCAGTGTGGTGGCCCCCTGCCATAAACATACTGTACAACAAAAGGAGGAAATTGTTGCAGAAATGAGGGAATTTCCAGAATGCAAAATACTCCCTTACAAGCCACAGTAAGTAGCAGAGATCCCTCATAACTTCCACCAAAGCTAGTTATGAACATAATATAGCCAAAGCTGTCAAAGACAACTGCAAGCCATTCCATAGCTATGTGAGGAATCTAAACGGCAATGCTTAGATCTGCTCTGAGCAAAAACAGAATAGTACTAAATATACTGCTCCCAGGGATATTGCCAATATCCAGGCAGACTGATTCAGTGCCAAATGCACCCTCCTTCCCACCTCCCAAAGGGCCTATCTTATCACAGAAGGCTTGACAGATTCTGGTAATAACGGACACATAGGTAAATACCACACTCTCCAGAGCTATGACAACAGCAGCCATGGGACCAGTCAACATCCCAGGCTGTGTACTATATGAGCTACAAACTGAACTGGCACCTCACCTACATGCTATGACTAATCATAGCCACACCTCAGGCTTCATACCCACTGTGTGGCGCACAGCTACAGTTATCCCAGTCCACAAGGGGGGATCCACCTTGGATCCTGGGAACTACAGCCCCAGCAGTATGGTCTACCTGATCTGCAAGGCTATGGAATGTATTATCATGGAAATTAAAACAAAGACATTGGCAACCTGCAACAACTGGACCCCAACCAGGTTGGGTTTGTAAAGGGTCAATCATGTCACCTCAACCTAACGGACAACTGTGAATCTGTCTCCAGAGCTGTGGAAGTAGGGTAAGGTGGTTCACACAGCATATCGGGACCTTGCCAAGGCCTCTGACACCATCCCCAGTCTGGAATCATAGATAAATGTATTGAGCTGGCCATTAATCCCTATGTTACCCGGTGGGCTGCCAACTGCTGTACTGACAGAACCCACACTGTAAATGTAGCTGACACCAACCCCAGCCCTAGACAAGTGACAGTTGGAGTACCTTAGGGTTCAGTCCTGGCACCGCCCTTGTTTGGCATCTACTGCTCTGAAGTACAGTCCAACAGTAAGGGACTCCGGCAAAGGTTGCAGATGACTGCACACTGGGAACCGATACTGAATCACCACATGATGCGGATATTCTACAGAAGGTCCTTACAGAAAGACATGCTTGCTGCCTCAAGATCAATGCCAAGAAATATATAGTTATCCCCTTTGGGAAGGGACATGTACTTGTGAAGTACCACACAGGTGGTAGTACACTAAACACCTAAAGTGTGATAACAGACTTACGGACACAGGTGGACAGTGGTCTCACCTTTGATAACCACATCGCTACAACAGTCAGGAAACCCACCTATGTGGCACACCTCACCACTGTGGGCTTTATATCCAAGAAAAGGAGGCTATTGTCCCACTGTAGTCATCTTTCAGATGACCCAGTACAGACTACAACGGCCCGTTACGTATGTAGCTCACAAGACATCTGCAACAACTAGAAAGACTGCAGACACAGCTCACGGAATGAATCACAGGCCTAAACCAGATGCCCTATGCTCACCATCTGAAAATCATCCAGCTACACTCTGTCACATATTGTGTTCTCAGAGGTGATCTCTGCTGAACATACCATGCCATGTCAAACCCACATCTGTTGGACATGCTACACTTAAAGAATTCCAAACCCTCACAGCCACATGCTCCAGGGAACCAAATCTTGTCATAACAATGAACAATACACGATGGAGGTATGTGTTCCTGACCCACAGACTCCCCAGACTATGGAATAGACTGCCCATACATGTCAAGCAGAGTGCCTCTTTGGCCCTCATCAAAAGGAACCTGGAAGATTGGATGGGTGATAAGAAACTGATCCTGAGGAACATGCCAGCTGCCCTGCTAGATAGGGGTCCAGGGAAGTAAATATTTGAGGAAGACATGGCCAGGAAATTGTCATGTCTAGGCATGTATAGGCCCTAGGGCCAATAGCCTAGTATCAACCTATGAAACTATAAACTACACTTTCCACTGCCTAAACTTGTCAAGGTTGCTGACGTCATTCACTTTGAAATGCACCTTTGGGGAAAGAGTAGCCCAGTAATCTCTGTGGTGTGTCCTACAGCTGCATAATGCTGTAGCATGATGTGCTAGTTAGGTAGGAGTTCTATTTCCAAACATGGCAAGTGCAAATGTTTGTGTGTTTGTCTCTGTAGGGATCAATGCTTTTGAGGCCATTCACAGTCACTACAACTTCCATTGCCCTACTTTGGCACACCTGCTGATGTCATTCACTTTGAAATACACCTTTGGGGAAAGAATAGCCCAGTAATCTCTGTGGTGATTGCTATAACTGTGTAATGATGTAGTGTGATGTACTAGTTAGGCAGGAGTTTTAATCCCAAACACGGCAAGTGTAAAGGTTTGTGTGTGTGTTTGTCTGTGTAGGGAACAATGCTTTTGAGGCCATTCACAGTCACTACAACTTCCATTGCCCTACTTTGGCAAGCCTGCTGTCATTCACTTTGAAATACACCTTTGTGGAAGGGGTAGCCCAATAATCTCTGTGGCACGTCCTACAACTGCGTAATGCTGTAGTGTGATATACTAGTTAAGAAAGAGTTCTGTTCACAGACATGGCAAGTGTAAAAGTTTGTGTATTTGTTTGTGCAGGGATCAATGCTTTTGAGGCCATTCACAGTCACTACAACTTCCATTGCCCTACTTTGGCAAGCCTGCTGATGTCATTCACCTTGAAATACACCTCTGGGGAAGGGATAGCCCAGCAATCTCTGTGGTGCATCCTATAACTGCGTAATACTGTAGTGTGATATACTAGTTAGGTAGGAGTTCTATTCCCAGACATGGCAAGTGTAAATGTTTATGTGTTTGTCTGTGTAGGGAGCAATGTGTTTGAGGCCATTCACAGTCACTACAACTTCCATTGTCCTACTTTGGCAAGCTTGCTGATGTCATTCACTTTGATATACACCTTTGGGGAAAGAGTAGCCTAATAATCTCTGTGGTGCATGCTGTAACTGCGTAATGCTGTAGTGTGATGGACTAGTTAGGTAGGAGTTGTAATCCCAGACATGGCAACTGTGAGACTTGGTGTGTTTGTCATTCGTATCCTGTTGGAGGTATATGTGAGTGTGTAACAAATGGACTCATTGTGGAGCGGGTTTTGCTAATTTCTTATATGGTGGGTCTATTATATGTCACAATGTCCACCTTACAAGGATAACAGATGTCAAACAGACAGCAGAGAGGCTGTGGTAGACTTTCCATACCCCTACATGTGACATTATGGCTTGGCGAACAATATAGGCAATCCTTGTATTACCCAGAGTACACTCTCCAGCCATGTCTCATACACAAATACACTTGGCTAGGCAACAACCACTATGTTGGTAGTTCCCTGCATATTGCCCACAGATAGTAACCATGGCGTGATTGCAGTGGACTACAGAGACCATTCCTACTATAGGCAAATCATTGCATACAGTGCTCCTTCACTATGTTCCCCACTGGATGTCTGCAAGAACTGTAGAGACAGCAAATGTAACCCACAAAGGAAATACCATGCCTTATACACATGCCCTGTATGGACAGATGCCACTGACAACAGGGAATACCTGTATCATGCTGTCAATGTAGGTGCAGGGTCAACTCAGTGTTCATTGCCGGTTTTCACCACATGAGGCTAGGAATAGCACATCTGATAATCTGTCTACACAACATGCCCTAGACACCCAATGAACACTTCTACATGTCACAGAACATGCATGCGGGACGTCTGCACATCCCACACACCGTCCATGTCATAGATATAGAACACATACATGGCAAGCATCGCACAGCACTGGCTACCCACAATAGTAACCCAGATGACTGGATGGTGAATACAATACCCACCTGTCTGGGTCAATCCAGACACTACACCCCTGAGCCACACTGCAGACCAGTGTTATGTGGCCTGATGCAAAGGTATACCCTTTACCTAGCCTTGTTCAGCCTTCTAGCACAGTCAACCACTACACACCTGTGAAGCAATGCACCCATGCATGTATGTACTGGCAACCTGTGTCTGTGTTTGTGTGGAGTATAATGATTTGGATGCCTTTCACACTCACTACACCTCCCATTGACCTACTGAAGCATGCCTTCTGATGTCAGACATCTTGACATACCCTTTGCTCATACATCATCCTGATACCCCTGTGGTGCATATAACTGCGTATTACTGTATTGTGGAAAACTAGCTAGTTAGAAAGTCTAATCCTGACCCTGCCAACTGTGATAATGTGTGTGAGTCCCTGAGAGAGTGTGGCTGTGTTGACCTTGACACCTGTTCATGTGGACAGGCATGTGCACTACACTTAACCTCATCCCTCCTTTATCCCTGCTGCAAATGTCACTCACCATCAAATATACCTTTGGACAACTCCCCAACATATAAGCTCTGTGGCACATGCAATAACTGCATAAACATGTGATAGTAATGCATAATTAGGCAAGGGTTTGAAACCCTATCCTGAGAAGTGTGAGACACAGACAGGCTTAGGTTTTACTCTCCCACCCCACCCCCCGTCTTACTTTGTCTCTGTCTGTCTCTCTCACTCCCTTTCTGGTGGATGTGGAGAAGTACACCTGCTTTGCCTAGGCAGCAGCTTGTGTTTTGTAAGTGATGCTCATGATCAGCTGATGGCCTCTGCATGAATTGCAGTACTCCACTAGCTGACTGCATGTGGAACAGCTGTGGTAACATTCCTATAGCCAATTACATGGAAACACACTCCTATAACTAGGATCATCATGTGGATGTTGGCCCTCTTCATTCACTGTGAGCAGGACTTCATGTCAGTGTTTGGCAAACATCATCACAGATGGTAGTGGGATATACCTCTAACAACATACACTGTGGAGGCAGGCCAAACAGGAGGGGGATGTTCCAGACATGACTACAGAATGTAAGTGTTGCTTACTATTATATTGGTTTAACAGGGTTTGTGTGGATATGGCTGATCTACATGACTGAATACCTGTAATGACAGTGTTATGTGTTTGAGTAAAACTCACACCTGTAGGGTTATCTGCAGACTGGCCAGTGTTTGGAGTCTTATGTTTCTTGTGTTACTCACAGATGACCTATTTTAGAACTGCAGAAGCATAATCTGAGGATTGGAGTCAGTTCATCGTGACAGCCATGAGAGTTACTGACTTCATATCCCTCATAGGACATATGTCACACCAATCCCTGTTACAACAGTAAATGTATGAGGGTATCACAGCAACATGCCACTATTGGCCCAGTGTTTGTGGCTCCAGCCACAAGTCTGTCAACCTTTGTACATATGTCATGGAGTAAGAGGTGCATATGTTCTGTACACCACTATTTATTGACATCATACCAGATAACAAGCCAGCCAGATATCAGACTGCTAGACATGTTATGTATAGTAGGGGTTATTTCTGAGGACATAACCTGGGCATTCTGTGGTTGTCTGTACAGTAGTGGGGTCTGTGTACTTATGGTGATTGTCGACAGTATGTGTATTGTGAATACGTACCTTGGCCTGTGTACAGACTGTGGTAAATGTCATTGTTCTTGGTTTGTTCTATCTGATGTTGCATGCTGCTTCAGTGTATGGTACCCTATCGGCTCACATGTTTGTAGGGCCAAATACACACGCGTCCCATACCACAGACAGGCATTGGACCACACTGTGTCGTGACCCAGTATATGTAGGATTAGTGTGTGAGTGGCACATATGAGGCTAGTGTTGATCAGACAGTCTATCTAGTGTAATATTAAGCTTGCGTATCATATGTGGCTGTGCCTGTGTTCACATTGGTTGTGGGTATGCACCTTCACACAGGTGTATGTTACTCTGTGCTGTGACATGACGGTAGAGCCAGCTAAATTTGCAGGTACATGTGTATTCCCCCATACGAAATGTAGGCCAGTGTTGTGGCAGTCTGCCTATAGTTTGCACAGTGCTTTGTTACATGCCTAGCAGTTTAGTGTAATTACCCAGTGTGATGTTATGTCCAGATATTTGCAAGATGTACTACTGCCGGGCCACCATAACTTGTGTGTATTTCTGATAAAGCAGTGGGATGCTGTACAGATGTATGTAACTAACTACTGGGTAGCATGTGGCCATGTGACCTCTGCACCACCAGTTATTATGTGTCAGGACAGACAGGAGTGTGTGAATGCATAAACTGTGCAGGCATATGTAGTCCAGTATTTACGTGATATACCCATGTACATGGCTGTTAACATCCACATTGTCAGGTTTAGTCCACATGTCTTGCACTAAGGGGATCTGTGTATACCTCTGGACTAACCAGAGTGTGCCAGACTGTCCACATATATTGGTCATATATCTGCTGTAGTCCAGAGGATCGTTACTGTGCTATCAGTGGTACTATACTATGATGGCCTTAGGATGTCTGTCAGAAACTGATAGCGTACATGTCAATAGCAGATATGACCTCCCACACACATCTCTGTTAAGACAACCCCTGTTACAGCAGCAACAGTCTACATATATACCTGCAATACATACATGACATCCCCTTGCACTAAGAGGTTGTGACTGTTGGTGCTGATGTATGACTCCACTCCATGTTCTGGACATATGGTAAACATATACACATATATATATATATATATATATATATATATATATATATATATATATATATAGATATATATATATATATATAGATATATACACATATACATATCTACATACATATATGCATATATATATATATATATATATATATATATATATATATATATATATATATATACATATACATACACGCACACACACACAGACACATACACACACACACACACACACACACACACACACATATATATATATATATATATATATATATATACATACACACACACACACACACATATATATATATATATATATATATATATATATAGATATATGATGTACATATACAAGTACGCACATTATATATATATATATATATATATATACATACAGAGATCTATACATGGGCATATATATGATGCACAATACAGATGTGTATAAATACATATATATGAATATATATGTGTATGTACATGTAGACATATATCTACATATGTATATGTATATATCCATATCATTGTCATGTGTAAACATTACTGTTGTGTATACCTTCCCAGATGTATCACACCGTATGTATCTGATATGTGTATATTTAGATATAACAACATATGTGATGCAACAGTAATACCACTAACAAGTACTATACAATTGTAGAAGTCACAGCAATTGTTCAATACTATTCAATATGTGTACTGACAGATATATTGGAAAAACAACAACTGTCTTCACAACTGTCATGGTGTAGTGGTTAACTGTTGTGACTATAGTGTACAGTGTCCTGGGTTCAAGCCCTGCAAGGGCTGTTTATTTTGTAAGTGGTGCTAACGTATGGTTACACTTATGGGCGCTTACACAGTGTAGGCTTCGTTTACCAGTGCGCAAATGTGGTTAGCTGTAATATTGCAGCAATGCCGAAACCTGCTAAGCGTAGCTCAGTCCTGGTAACCAGTGCTCACATCCCAGTCTGATAACATAGCAAGGTAATGACATCTATAATAAGTGTATGTAATGTCATGTACATAACATGCGTCTATGTGCTGTCATTACAGTAGCAAGCAGTTTGAGTCTCCTGTTTGGGACACTTGTGTATATATGACTTGTACAACACTCTTATCCGTGTGAATGTGTTACATAGAAGGGTAGTGTCCCAGGTTATATGCAGTCACACTGGCATGTAGTGTATCATTATGTTACTACTGTTGACAGTTCTTTCCCAAGCAAGAGTAAATTGCTAATTGTAGCACTGGAAACAAACAATACTCCATGCACAGATGCACTCTGAGTCCTCACTGTCGTGTTCCTGGTGTGTGAGCTGTGTCACATTATATATTTCCTACTTGATAATGATCTGACGTGGAAAATAACTGTAGACTACTGTCTGTATAGCACGTCAGTGAAGGCTGCCATCATGTATTAATGGCACACCTATCAGTGTCAGATGTCTATCTGTCAACACATTCATCCTACTGCATAGCTAGTTGGTGAGCTGATGTCTGTCAGTCCCTGTACAGATGTGTAGATGTCAGGTATCAGTCTTGGATACGTACAAGCAATCTATGCTTCACTGACACTGACATGTTTGCCCAGCTGTGTTATACATGGCACAGATAGGACTCAACACCCTGTACGCACCACATGCCACAGATACCTCCACTACACTACCACAGTCAACAGAACATGCTTGGGTACAGGTATCCAAGACACTAATCATGGTATGTAATACATGTTGCATGCATGTCAACTGGAGCACCTCATCAGCCCTCGGAGGAGGCACCCAGAGGATTGGCTGATGCATGTCACTCTCACCCTGAGGGTCACCACAGTAGTGTCTGTTGATAGATGGCCTGCTGGCACATGGCATGATACCACTGTACACACATTCCCTACACTTCCCATCTCAACATGGACAATAGCCATGTACACACCTATGAACACTTGCACCGATGCACCCCAGTACTGACAAATGTGTACGTGTGCATTACTGAGAATATCAGTGTCTGTGTGTTAGTAGACCTGTAGCTGGGAATATCCTGAGGCCCTTCACACTCACCGCACCACCCACTGCCATAGTTAGATGTGGCTGCTGCTGTACCGGACATTACATGTACCTTGTTACGCTCCTCTCCCTAAGGGATACCTGGGCCTTGCAGCACCAGCACAACACTGTTGCACAAATGGGTTGACAGGCATGGGATACCCACTGAGTTCTGGTACATGTGTGTATACATGTAGGGTACAGCATTCCGAGGCCACATACTCCTATTACAATATGCATTCCCACACAGTATTAGGGATAGTGATATTGCTGCCCATACAAGAGGCATGACAATACATCACCCTACTATGCCTGTGGCAAGTTCATTAGATGCATATCCCTGTAGTAGCACTCTTGGGATGGCAAGGGGCTGTATTTCAGTCCCGGCCAATGTGTGATGGTGGGTATGTCCGAGTGTCATCATGGGTTCCAGTGCATACAACATCCATAATGGGGTGTGGGTGCTGGGTATACTGTCATTACACCATGGTACCCCAGGTACATGTCCCATGTACCACTGAATGGTGACCACTGTCACCATCAACCATACAGGTAACTGATAACACTATCCAGCCCAGTTATGCATGTGCTGTGTGCAGCCTACCTGTAACACATTGGACACACTGACAAGGTAGTTAGCACTGATAGGCCCAGGTCTCTCGGATGTGTGTCTGTGTTTGTCAATGTGTATATGATGGTATGTCACACTATGTATTGTCCATATACAACCATTACATTCCCCATTACCATACTGTACATGCCCGGGGATGTTCTGCATGTAACATGTACCATGGAACACACCTTATCCTAAAAGCTGTGTGGTGTGTGCAACTACAGCCACACACATCAGTAGCACTACATACCTAGGTAGGGATCTAGTCCCAGTGTTAGCAAGTAAGCATGTGCATGTATGTGGAGGGATCTACTTCATGTTGCTGAATATACATGTTCCAGGGGGTCATCTGTCCAAGAACTGCGTGGCATATGCTAACAGGTCACAGGTATCATCCTGTGGACATACATTCCATTACAACTACTGTTAGCTGTGTAAATGGCCTCTTCCCCACTGTATAGGTATGCAGAGATACTGGGGTCGGTATATATAGCTGGGTGTGGCTGTTGTGGACACAGCCAACATCATTGCAGTTACTGTTGAATGTGTCCCCCCATGTAGCTGGCCATAATACTTTAAGTTCATGTTAACAGGTTATGTATTTGTCTGTCACACTATTTGTGGTTATACAGCACCTCTCACCTTCCAAAGGGTAGGGGTGTGCCACCCACACCAGCAGACATATGTTTACCATGTTGAGGATTGCACTACATTGGGAAGGGGACATATACCCTGTCGGTACCATTGTCAATGAACTCAAACTAGGGGACTGCTTATTCTACAATGTGGTGTTCTGCATAGTCTGGCTTGGTGGAATTACACAGGCTACGATGGGTTCCTTGCACAAGTACATACATCCATGTGTACAGTATTCTCTGTGTAGTGCATCAACACCTATGCCTCTGTGTGTGTTATACACAAACGTGTGTACCACCCAGTACAACCATTGTCCACTGTAGAAGGGCTGCTAACAGCAGCCACAGTGCACTCACCTGCATACACCACCCCTAGACCTATTGGCCATGTGGCACAGGCAGTAACTGTGATACAGACCTGTGATGTGTTCAACTTTACCCAGGATATGGCACAGCCATGGTGTCACCACAGTGCCATACCCCTTGTGAGAAATTACAGCAGACCATCCTCCTGCTGACACATGGACACCTACAACACAAATGGATAAATTTATGGGGACCACAATCACTCAGTGTTACTAACAGCTACAATACATCATGGCTGGACAACTACACTACCTGACACGTAAGCATTAAACATTACTGCTGACAACATGTTACGTACAGTCACCATGTGCATCAGTACCATATTAGCCTGTCCCTGCATCGATGTTATGAATGACAGGGATGTGGCACAGGTATCATCATATGCACTGGGTGTGTTGGTTTGTCAGAGACCTAGGGTGGGCCATACATTTGACACCAAGTGTGTGAGTGAAGGGTTTAAATTACTGATACAGCCATGGTGATGTGGTGTGTGTAGGTATGGGTTTGCCCTAGGTGTGTCTGTATTGTGTGTGGGTATGCATGCACACAGTTCTGTCATGTAGCTGCCCTATACAGGTGTTTGTTGGACAGCTGCAGACCATACCTGGCAAGGTGTGCAGCAACGGACACAAGAACTGTGCCTGCCAGGGGTTCCACGGGCACGTCAAGTTACAAGCCTCGATGTGCTACTTTCCCCTGATGACATATGTCCGCTGGAACCAGGTCCTCCTGGGACTAGCCAGGGCCATGTGCACATAGCCTGCTGTAGTGTGGTGTGGACAGTGTCCAGTGCTGGGGCTGGTACTGCCACTATGGGAGCGGCTTGGTGTCCTTGCTCATCCACGTCGACCTCCAGATGTTGGTGTTGCTGGCCTACATACACATGGCCGTCGCACCACTCCCATGACATGCTCTAGCACGAACAATCCACTGTCGAAGAGGCCCACCATCTCACCTCACTGTCTATCCATGACCTCTGTATAATAACGGAGGGCACCTGCAAGATCACGGACGTTGTCACAGCTGAAAAAGCAGCCCTCTCCAGCCTCAGACCCTGTCTGGTGTGCCGTTCCATATGTGCCTGCACCTCCATGACAGCCTGAAACATGCATCTGGTGGTACCAGATGTGGCACTTCTGCCAGGGGCACGATGATCAGTGGCCCTCCTACAAGCATCCCTGTACATTTTCCTATGCGGTACCCTGCCGGACATCTGGTTATGACTGCTGTGTCCAGACACAGCAGCCACAGATACCCACACTGTCCCATGCACTGCCACCAACCGCCAACTGTCCCTCTGCTACGGCCACTGGTGATGGAGTATATACAGGCACTGTGACTGTGTGCGGGGATGGGGTGGATAACAGGAGGATGTCAAATGATGGCACAGTTTCAGTCTCTAACAACCCCTCCTATGCTTCAACACACCTATCATTTTCAGTGTTTGTATGGACACCAACATCAGACTGCATGCAGGAGGGACCCTGACCCACCTCGCCACCTGTGAGGGGAAAACAAGAAACGCACTTTAAGACTCGTACATCACTGCTTAACAGTACACACACACACACACACACACACACACACACACACACACACACACACACACACACACACCCTGATATTCCACCATAATACCTACCTGTCCCTGAGTTTACAGACTGTCCCAAGTTTATTCTCTTAAGTTCCCCATCCTGTATCACACTTGGAAACTTACACTCATTAATACCAATCATTAATGTATCATTCTTCTAATTGCCTAGACAAGTGACCACAAAACATGACCTGTTACTCCATTACCTCTTTGACTTGATTGGAGTCGGTTTTACAAGGACTCACTGCTGTCATCCAGTGTTCACCCTGGGTTTGTCTAGACATCATGAGCATGGCCCCCATCTCTTAAGGGCTACTACAGTCAATAATGTCATGCACTGGAATGTCATACATAACTATTGCTCAATAGATGCAAGATCTGTTGCTCTATTTACTTATTATGTAGACAAAAGTAATATTTGGATACACTCACTGGTGTTGTCTAGTAATCCCCCAATGAATATGTAGTGCTGCATACATGGGCATTTATTCACCTTTCTGCTGATTGCAGTTTTAACAGTATACCTGGTGTCTAATTTCCCTCCCAATGCATGTTCCATGCTACAGACCGTATTATACTATTAGCTGTCCTGATATTTACATATCAGACAAGTATTCCTGGTGTCTCGTGTCAGTCCATGTCTATGTACTGCACAAATCCAAAGGGAAGTTGACACATATGAACAACCCCACATTCACATATGTGCATACAAGGACACACACAATCACATACACACACATCCTACATGCATCAACCCCCCTCCATTCCACTAGATTGCACTTAGAGACAGAATAACGCCCCCCCCCACATACAAACACACATACACACACAGGTTGAGGTTGCATGAAGATATTACACACAGACCTCCCATTAACCATCTGTCAACATGCATAACATATGGTAATCAACATCATGCAGTGCAGCTATAGTCAATCTATGCTAGCAACAGTATACATGCGTGTGGTGCATGGGCTGTGTTAGTAGATGATGCCCCTTGCCCTGGAAAACACTGCACCCATGCACACAGTATTGCTGTGCACCTGTTCAGCACCCTGTCATGTACTGTGCACCATAACTTACAAGTGTACACACCATTACTGAATGTGTATTACTGTGTCAGTTATGTCTGCTTTGTTGCTCACAGCCCCTATGTGTTTCTCCGACACATACCTGGGATGATAAGTGGACAGATGTCATTTGTAAATGCCTGCTGTCTGATTTACAGATGTCATCATCAGTGGTGCATATATGACCAAAATGTTACAATTACACTGACAAACATCAATCCTTACCATGGCTATGGGGAATGTATACACCCGTATTGATATGATGCCCCCTTCCTTGATATGTCATGGGACCACATTACTGCATATGTTAACATTACATGAGCCTGATATGTGACATATGTCCTGTACAATCAAATGCAGTGTCAAATGTGTTATTTGTAATTATGCTGATTGAGATGCATACACTTCATGGGTTCGTATGTGTGCACGCCCTTATCATGATGGTTTCTTGCACCTACTGTTATGTCTACTATAGCAGTCACTATTCCTGGCAGGGGTATACTAGCATGGGCCATCTGCATTTGCCAGTATATGGTCGGTCTGCCCTACACATGTCCCCCAACTTTGCATGATTGCAAGGTCAACTCATGTGCACATCCCTTGGTGTTCACACGCTGCCGTCACTACTGCTGTGTAGTCAGGGTTATGTCTGCCACAGTTCATGACCCTGACTGTGTGCAGATACAGCCATTCGTAGCATCCTTTGGTTCCCTGCTACAGTGCACTGCTGTGTCATGATGACACCCCCTCCCCACCTTCAGCCTTTTTACATATGCTTGACAACTACGGCCTACATGTGTGTCAGTTTGCAGTGTCCCAAACACTGAACACCACGTGTAACAGCCTAGTCCCAACTAATGAATGGCAAACATACAGGTGTGCATTGCCACTGGCATGGTACAGATGGGGATGGTGGGCCTGAGGTGGGGTGAGGTGTTGGTTGTGCAGCGCATGTATCGTACATGATACTGTCAGTAGGTTTCCAACGTGGTCTTGGTACACCAGTACACATTGCAACGCATGTCTTTTGGGGACCTCTTCTGTTATGCATACGCTACCTGTAGAGAGGCCTGGCTGATGTTTCATGTGGTACAACTGCCACATCTGATTACCCTAACCCATGGGTACACACATTTGCAGAGTCCAGGCAATTGCTGACACGGGTACTGCACAGCCAGTACTTGCTAGACATTCCTGCAACCCCTTCAGTGTTGTGGCGTGTTACTAGGCAACCTGCATGACCGGTTTGCTACATGTGACATCATCTGTCTTGGATGGCCACTTGTTATTTCCTACATTATTCCTGTCCCATACATCCTCGTCACATACATGACTGTCTGCACTGTTTGCCATGGTATATGCAATGGTGAGGTATGGCTACATGTCCAACTCATGGGTGCTACCTGTTGGGTATGGGGCCCATACCATGGCATGTCAGATGCGTGCAAGCCACGGCTGCCTCTGTTGAAGGTAAGTGTGCACAATTGATATCCAAATGTCTTGGACAGCAGACCAATTCTTGGTGTGACATCGGGGACATGTACTTGCTCGAAGGTGTATTTCCATGACAAATGCATGCAGTCAGTACCTCAACAGCTGCTTCCACTATATTTTATCTGGAGTGTGTGCACATATATGCTTCCAGTGTTTGTGAAGGTATGTATTCCCTATATTTGCTGTCCTAACATACGATTCCATATTACACACTCATTGCTCATGTTAGGACCACATTGCAGGTTGTAAGGGTTGTGGACCGTAGTATTGTGATATGCTGTAGTGCAGATCTGTAACAGTTGCCATTGTAATACTGGTATATACACTGTTGTAGCACTGTATAAGGATGATGTTTCACACATATCCCTACTTTAGGCCATTTGTTCCACCATTATGTTCATCTCTGTGCACGCATTTTGCAATGATAGGATGTTACTTATATTGCAGGAGTCTGACATACTCTCCAGACCCACCATCATGGTGACCACTGTGGTGCAGTGCAGTTAACAGCAATAATATGTGAAGTACGGCATACATTATGGGTAGGTGTGGTAAATGTGTGCATGAAATATACCATAGCCATAACATGACCGGTGTATTGGCAAACCTGAACAAACACCATACTCACCAGCTACAGGTTGCTGCCTTGGAGGTATACCAGAGGGACCTACATAAGTGTGTGAGAGATGTGATGTCAGTAGCCACAGCTGTGCTACTGGTACAGGATGGGTGCAGCATTAGAGTACATCAACAGTACAAGCCCACTGTACTACAGCCTATGCACATCTGTTTATTACCACTATGCAGCAACAGACTATATATGTGTCATCACACATATGCCTGATCTAACTATACAGATACGGATGGATACACAACAGTGGTCTACTGATGTGTCCTGTGGCCTTACCTGCATGCTCCTCTGCTATTGTGTGGGTAGCACCCACCTCCACTATGCTCTCCACCAGGTGTTGTGTGTGCACCCCCCCCCATTGCAAGCTGATCTCCCCTGACTGCAGCATCATGACAATGGGCATTGCGAAGTAGGTCAGTGCAATGATGCCGGACCTGCTCATAACTGCGGTTATGCAGGCTGACATAATTTACCCTGTGAACAAGATCATTCCACAGGGTGGTCCGCTCCTGCTGCTCATGGGCTGTTCTGCCAAACACCTGGTAGTGCTGCAACAGGTGTGTGATGATGACCTCATTTTCATCCGCTGTACAAACAGGAAGCCTCTCATGGGACATCTTGCCTGAAAGACATAAAGATGGAAACAGGTCTGCGCAACTCATACAGCAAGGTTATCATAGTTCTTAATAAGCATCTGTCTCCCCCCATCATATCTGCAACAACAATCTGATCATACAACTCAACAGGTATGTTTACAGAATACCTACCATTGGGACATATTACTGTACCACTTTGTGCAATGTTTTTGTAGCTACGTTCCCTGTGGGGACACTATCATTGCGGGCCTGTTATGGACAATGTCACCTGCATGCCATTGTAAGGGCCACTATGGTTCCATATATGCATGTGGTCTGTTTGCTATGTGACTGCTGTACATCTGTTGTTATGTGTTATTGGGGATATCTATGCATGCTGTTGGACATGATCCGGGAATGTGTGGACTACTACTACCCACATATGTTCTATAACAGTGAAACAATAGCATGTTTAGAGAGCTGTTGCCAGCAGAACCACCTCTCCCACCTCATCCGGCCATGTTACCAGGCCACATCACATGTGGGACCCACCCTGGGGCCTCCTCATCTACTGGTCCCGCACTACCTTCAGGTGGAACCACCTCAAGGGAGCACACACAGACATGATCCTGTCACCCGAGGTCAGGACCTGGGTCTGGTGCATAGGGAGCTCCACAGAGACTTGGGAGATGTGCTACAGCAAACATGTAGAAAAATGTAGAAATTAACCGGACTTCAACGTGAATAAAATACTATTATTTTTATTAATTAAAACATATCACATAAGTGCTTTCATCTCTCATGGAGACTTCTTCAGATAAAATACACTCACATTCATCATCTTATTTATAAACTAGCTGAAGTTCATCAACCAATCATGAAATGCTACTAGTTAAAAAAATTCCCTGTCTTAAAGGTTCATAGGTTGGTACTAGGCTTTGGCTCTAAGGCCTATGCAAGCCTAGCCATAACAATTCCCTGGATATTTCATCCCACAATATTTACTTCTCTGGTCCCCTGTCTAGCAGGGCGACTGACATGATCCCCAGGGTGAATTTCCTATCTCCCATCCAATCATCAAGGTTCCCTTTGAAGAGGGCCAATGAGGCGCTCTGCTTGACATGTATGGGCAGTCTATTCCAGAGTATGGGGAGTCTCTGGGTCAGGAACCTATCCCTCCAGCATGCTTTGTTCATTGCAATGATAAGGTTTAGATCCCTGGAGCGTGTGGCTCTGAGGGATTGGTATTTCTTTTTAAGTGGAGCATGTCCAACAGCTCAGGGTTTGACATGGCCTTGTATGTTAAGCAGAGACTGACTCTGAGTAAACGATATGCCACAGAGTATAGCTGGAGTTTTTTTAGACAGTCAGCATATGCCATCGCATCTGCTTTAGGCCTGTGATTCTTTTAGTGAGGTATTTCTGTGGCCTTTCCAGCTGTTGCAGATGTCTTGTGAGGTACATACCAAACGGGGCATTATACTCTATAATGGGTCCAATGAAGGATGAGTACAGTGGGACAATGACCTCCTTTTTTCTGGATGAAAGGCACCTATCCCAATCACAAGTACTTGCAAGAACATTTTTCAAAATAAAATAAACTACAAAACTTAAATAAAAAAATACATAAAAATCATATTAAGTTCCTTTGAAATTTATATTAACAAATCTGCTTTTTCACTCAGTATGGGTTTGAGAGATACTTGGTCGTTCAGAACTGGGGGGGATGATGCATTTAGTTGCAACTGCCAGACAAGTTCTCTTTCCAACAAATGTCTTTGCCAATCACCACCCCTAGAATGAATCTGCACTTTTTCCAGTATACCAAAGCTAAACTTAACAAAAGTTACTACACACAACATAGTGCCTGTAAAATGCATTAACTTCCTTTTTCTTCCTGATCTCATAAAGGTGCTCATAAATTCTTGATTTCAAAGCTCTCTCTGTCTTTCCAACATAGTATCCTGAGCAACTGTCACATTTAGCAAGGTACACTAGTTTGTTGGTATTACAATTCCCTTTTACAAAGGAAACATTGGTGTGCAGAACATTGTCCAAAAAAGAAGTTATGTCTTACCATAACGTTCAGTCTGTGTTGTTGATCTTCATTCATTCATTACTGATGGGTTATCGGTTCTGTCCTCGGAACCGAGCTGGCCAAATATCAAGCTTGCATCAGCCAAAAACTCTCGAGCCAAGATCCTACCCAGAATGATCTGCTCCCTGTTACCTCAGATCGAGTTTGCAAGTTGATAGATAAAAGTAGAGGCTACCTCTGGTCATAACAGACCTACCAGAAAGGAGTATATAAGATCAACCAAGAACCTCAGGATGGAGGATGGAGGGTGGAAAGTAATGAATGAATGAAGATCAGCAACACAGATGGAACGTTATGGTAAGACATAACTTCTTTATCTGATGTTGTTAATCTTTGTTCATTCCTTACTGATGGGACAGAGTCTCCAGCTACCTGTATCCCTGGGTGGCCCTCATGGAAGGACATTCCTGAGCACCATGGAGCTAAACGAAGCTCTACCTCTGGGGGCCAAGTCCAATTTGTAATTAAGAATAAAGGTATGAGGTTTGGCACAAGCCACAGCTGAGCAAATATCATTGAGGGAAGCCTTAGCATGGAAAGCTGCTGAAGTTGCCATAGACCTTGTAGAATGTGCTTTCACTCTGTGAGGCAAAGACACCTTGTTTTTGTTGTAGATAAAGGTAATACAATTTCTCAACCATGAAGCCAATGTAACTTTTGAGACAGGGTGACCTCATCTTGGTCTAGAAAAAGCCAGGAATAGTTGGTCTGATTTGCAGGTAGATTTTGTTCTGTCCAGATAAAATCGTATTTGCCTATGAACATCCAAGGAGTGCAGGCAATACTCTCCCTTCTTAGAGTGGTTAGGAAAGAATACTGGTAGGTCAATAAATTGGTTGATAGACCACTCTGACACCACTTTTGGTAAAAAGGTAGAATTAGTTATCAGTGATACCCTATCCTTATGAAAGATAAGATAGGGAGGTTTGATGCATAAGGCTTGAAGTTCTGACAAGCATCTGGCCGATATAATTGCAATCACAAACAAAGTTTTCCAAGAGACAGAGATTTTACATCACATGAAGATGAAGGTTCAAAGGGGGAGCTGCCAGAGCTTGCAGAACCAAGGCCAAATCCCAAGGTTGTACTGGTTCTCTAAAGTGAGGTTTTAAGTGGAGAAACCCCTTCAAGAAAGTTTTACAGAGTCTATGTGACAAGTGAAGCATCCTGAAAACCAATGTGGAAATTTG
This sequence comes from Protopterus annectens, assembly GCF_019279795.1. Lineage (NCBI taxonomy): Eukaryota > Metazoa > Chordata > Ceratodontiformes > Protopteridae > Protopterus > Protopterus annectens. The sequence continues at coordinate 1,087,056,471 of NC_056744.1, read as the reverse complement.
AGATGGCAGCTAAATGCACATGAATAGTAAAGGCAGACATCCCAGAGTGGAAAAAATGTGATAAGTAATCCAAAACCACTGAAACTGGGGCTGATAAGTGGTCTAATTGTTTATTTGCTGCCCATAAAGAAAACCTTTTCCATTTAAGATAGATTAGTCTGGTGGACAATTTATGGGATGCAATAAGAATATTGTGCACAGGGGATGATAGGTTTTCATGCCTGGCAATCATTGGAAGTGGAGAAACCGAGCTGTCAGTTTCAGGGATGTTAGATTGGGGTGAGTCAGACCCTGTGGATGGGAGATCAACGTTGGGGATGGATTGAGGATCCACATTTGATCTAGCAGGTGAGGCCAGAGGAAGGGAAACAAGACTTGTAGAGACCAATATGGAGGAGCGAGGATCACTTTGCTCTTCAACTGTCGTGCTTTCTTCAGAAATTGGGAGACAAGGGGGAAAAGGAGGATAAGCATAAAGTTAGACCCGAGGGCCAAGTGTAGACTACAACATCTCTCGGTGACTGTCTCTGAGGGGGGATTAGGGCAAAAATAGTTGCTGCACTTGTAGTTGGTTGGGAAGGCAAATATGTCACAGCAAGGCTGGCCCCAGTGATTGAAGATTCTTGCTGCTATCATAGGACTGAGGGACCACTTGTGAGGTTTCAGAATGCACCTGCTCAATTTGTCCACTATCGCACTGGAGCTCCCGGGAATGTGCGTCACAATTAGAAAGCAGTTGGAAGCTATCACCCATTGCCATATGCTCAAGGCCTCTCAGCATAATGAGTAAGATTTGGTGCCCCTTGTTTGATAATGTACCAGATCACTGACATGTTGTCTGATTGGATCGCAATAGTCCCTGACGGAATGATGGAATGAAATGCTTGCAATGCTAGCAGCACTGTCCTTACTTCTAGGACAGTGAAATGCAAAAGGGCCTCTGTCTCTGAACAGGTGCCTTGGACAGAGTTTCCCTGACATAGCCCCCCCACCCTATCAGGGGAAGCATCCGTGGTCACCGTGGTTATCAGTTGATGGGGTTGAAGGGGCGAGACCATTGTTGAGGATTTTGAGACGTCCACCAGAGTAAATCTTGCTTGCATCTCTGAGTTACACTTATCTGAAAAGACAAATGATGTTGTAGAGGGTACCACTGAGTGAGAAGTAGCCACTGAAGGAGCCTCATGTGCAATCTGGCTAGAGTAACAATGGTGATCGAGGCTGCCATTGACCCCAAGAGTTGAAGCATAGATCGAGCGGGAGATTTGTGGTGACAGAGCAGTGGTTGAACCTGCTGACTTATTCTTTGAAGCCTGTGGTCTAGAAAGGATGTTGTGCAATCTCTCGTGTCCAACAGTACTCCTATAAATTCCAAAGACTAAGCTGGGGTCCTGTTGGATTTCTCCCAGTTTATAGTGATTCCCAGGCTTTGAGCTGTTAGGAGAGTGCAGTGCAGGGTTTCTTCCAGTAGACGCTTAGTGGGGGCAGTCAGGAGCCAGTCATCTAGATATGGAAACGCCTGAAATCCTTGAAGTCGTAAGTGAGTGACAACCACTGCCATGCATTTGGTGAACACTCTGGGGGCTGTAGAGAGAACGAAGGGCAGAGCTCGAAATTGGTAGTGACTGGCTCCTATGTAGAAGCAGAGGTATCTTCTTGAGTGTTTGTCCATTTTTATGTGGTAATATGCATCCTGAAGATCTACAGAGCACATCTAATCATCTTCTTCCAGAAGAGAAACGGTAGACTGAACCGTGACCATCTGGAATTTCTCTGTTTTTACAAATTTGTTCAGTGTGCTGAGATCCAGAATTGGTCTTCAGTCCCGTCATTTTTGGCACTAAAAAGAACCTTGAGTAAAAAATGGATCCTGTCTGGTCTGGGGAGAATGTCTGGATGACTCTTTTTTGTAGCAGCTTTTGGATTTTGTGTGCTGCTGCTTCCCTTTGACTGGGTCGAATGTCGGGTAATAATCTGGATGAGATTGGACAAAGATGGAAGGGGATGAAATAGGCCCTGGATATTATCCGTTGTACCCAAGAGTCAGTGATTATATTTTGCCAGGCAGCGGGGTACAAGGAAAAATGACCCCCGACTGCTTCCAGAGGTGAGCAGTTGGGCAATGCTTCAGGAGCACTGATAGGGTTGGCCAGAGAAGGAATCTCTGGAACCTCAGTTTCGCAGACCTCCTCTGCCCCGAAAGGGGCGTTTTCCATTGGAGTTTTCCTCTCTGCCTCTAGGGGAGAACACTGCACATGCATTACGGAAAGAGCCCTGTGAATTCCTGTGCCACATCTTCCTACTCCTCTGATTTCTGGAGTAGAATCACTGAAGAGTGGAGTATCTGACACCAATGGCAGACAGGGTCTTGCCATCTTGTTTGCACCTTGCCAGCTTATCTTTCACTTTAGGGCCAAACAAAGAAGTGGCGTCCATGGGGGTGTTCATAAAGGAAGCCCTAAAGGAGTCCACAAAGGTGCATCCAGGCATGTCATCTGGTGACTATTCCCACACCTACAGCTCTAGCCGCCCCTTCCACTGTGTGAGAAATAAGATGCATGGAAGAGTTGGAAATGGACTCCAGGGTTGCTATCTGAGAAGCCACGCTGTCACAGACCATGTCAGAAACAGCTCCTGCCAAGGTTTCAAAGAGCTGGTTGATAAGATCCCTCTGAAGCATGGTAAGGTGTGCCAAATAGTTCAAAGACCTTACGTCGAAGGTCGATGAAGCAAACACACGCTTCCCTAGTCTGTCTATTGCCCGGGACTCCTTGTTGGGCAGATGGACAGTTTGGCTCTCTTCTGCCAAATCCTTCTTAGTTGCAGCCACCACCATAGCATCTATTGGAAGACCTAGTGACCAATGTGGGTGCTCAACTGGAAGACCTCGTGACCAATGTGGGTGCTCAGCTGGGGGAGATAATATTTTATCTGGTCTCCTTGGTATCAATTCCAGGGTGTCAGGAGCCTTCCATGTGTGCTGGACAATGAGCTAACAAGCTCATCGGCCGGCGGGGTGACCCAGGAGGTAGGGGGCCAGGCAAGAAAAGCCTGCAGGAATACAGATTCCTCAGAGGAAGGATTAGAGGACTTCCAGTCACCCCTCTGTCTAAGGATCTCGTGGATGTCACCAAAGTAACCTCATCAGAGCATGACTATGGGGACCCGTCCCCGTCATCAAAATCCGTATCTTCAGTCGATGACTTCTCAGTGGAGTCCATGTGCTTCCACTTGCATGAAGCTTTGCAGGGTACTTCCTCAGTGAGAGGTTCTGGGGAAGACTGCAAACAGGGGGTCTCCTAAGGAGGAGAAACCGGAGGCCCTTGTGCCCGGTGTCCAGTGGTTGTGGCTTGTAACAGTTGCAGCACAGAGGGGGGAGAAGACTCTGTCATGTGGGGTTTGCTGGCAGAGGCAAGCACCCTCTCCATGGCCTGGAAGGCCGGCCCGCCCAAGGAGGGATGGGAGCCCGGAACCAAGCACGACAACCTCGGAACCGGGGTAACACCCAGCCACGACGAGCCTACCCCCAGACCAGGAGTCTTAAGGGGACCGTTAACCACGAGAGAGAGAAGATCCCTGGAGGGCGCAGTAGAAAAAATCGTCATAGAACCAGGAATGCCTTCCCCCATGGCACAGCCACTGGCCTGAGAAGAGCCCGATGCCTAGTGCATGGAGGGCCACAAGGATGACTCTGGTTCTTAAGTGAGATCCACTATTGGAATTGGCGGAAGGGAAGCTGCTGTTAGAGTAACAGGCTTCGAAACTTGGGTAGAAGTCAAAGGAGGAGTGTATGTTGGAGTTTGAGGAGATGTACGTTCACCTGAAGGTGGGAACATGGACTTTGATGGGTGAGAGAGACCTCTGGCCACAAGCAACTGGTCAACAAGCCGAAACACATCTTGCTCAGAGAGACTCTTGGTTGACCTCATGGAGAAAGCTGATGGTGATTCTGGCCTCTCTAGAAAAGGTCTATATTGACTACCAGCAAATGGATCCAAGGAAGGAGAATACTTCGTCCTTGCTAATTCAAGAGGTGCAGAGCCCAGAACCGAGGACATCTGCACCGAAGAAAATGGTGTGGACATAGTCTGCACAGAGGACGTCAGCGCCATAGTAGTTGAAGGTGTCTGCACCATAAAGGCAAAAGTTTGCCCCTATGGGTACGGTGCCATTGAGGAAAGTGTCTGCATCAGTAATAAGGATGGTGCAGAGAAGAACTGCACCGAAGAACATGTCAGTGCTTAAAATGTCTGTGCCGTGGAATACAGAAAAGTCATTCTCGAAGCCGAAGGGGATTGTACCAACAATGCTGAATGGGATTGTACCTGCATGGACGGTGCCGTAAGGGCTGTGACTGAACTGTCAGAGCCATAGTTGTCTGCATCAGGAACTCTGGTGCCAGTGTCAATAAGGAAGACATGGCTGGCACCAGAATCATTTGGGGCGGTGCTGAGCCTGCAGACAACAGGGTCACAGGTGGCAGCACGAAAGTAGTAATGAATTTCACCTTCTTATGAGTCAACTCCCTACGATCTCCAGAAGGAGAAGGGAGCGACTTCGATGATTAAGAGGAAGAATGCCTCTTATGGGGTTTAACAGGACGGGATGAGCCCTCTGACCCAGAAATAGCCTCATAGAAAAAAGATTTGAGAAGACCTTTCAATATTTTCTTCCTCTCATTAAGAGTCCTGGTTGAAAAATTTTTACAAATCCCACATGGGGGATCCACAGTAAGGTGGGATACATTCAGACAGTAGACACATAAGTCATGGCCATCAGAAAGCAGTAACTTACGACAGCAATCCTTACACTGCTTTAAACCAACGCTACTTTTCTTATCTGACATAATGATGTGGAGAAGAAGAACAGTACCAAAAGGAAGAGGAAAATCTACCCAAAAGGGTAAGAAGAGAAAATGAAGGATTACCAACGATGGTAATGAAGAATTACCTCAAAGGTAAGAAGAAGGGTAATAAAGGGAAATGACTAAAAGGAGAGAATCTAAAGTATACTATAGGGTAGGGAAATAGTAGAAACTATTTGAAAATATTTAAAGTAAGAAGAATGTATAAAACTTTCAAAAATTAGACACTTAGATGAGAGAGTGGCTTGAAACGGCTGTACAGCAACATGGCAAATGAGATCTGAGGTGACAGGGAGCAGAGCATTCTTGGTAGGACTTGAGAGTTTTTGGCTGATGCAAGCTTGATATTTGGTCGGCTCGGTTCCGAGGACAGAACCGATAACCCGTCAATAAGGAATAAACAAAGATTAACAACATCAGATACATTGTTTTCTCTTTCATAATGTACATACAACATGCACAACAACCACAAGATGTGGTACCACTACCAACATTTTTATCTGTTTGTTTAACATTTTCTAAGATATGTTTAAAGTTCCTACCAGTTTTGCTTACAAAAAGGGGTTCAGGCCCAACCAACTGGGAAACTTCATTATTAACCTTAAGAATACTCCAGTTCTTCATTATAACTTCCCTAATCTCTTGGGAATAAAAAAGAAGTTATGTCTTACCATACCGTTCCATCTGTATTGTTGATCCTCGTTCAGTCATTATGTATGGGTATCAGTTCCGACCTCAGAACTGAGCTGGCCATCTTCCAAGCTCGTGTCAGCTACAAACTCTCGAGCTAAACTCTTACCCAGAATTCCCCTCTCCCTGTTACCTTAGATTGAGTTTGCAAGTCAAAAGAAGGTAAAGGCTACCTCTGGTCAAATGACCTAAAAGAACCGGATGGTGAGATCCACTAGAAGCCCCATGAGGGGGATGGAGGGAGGGTCGTAATGACTGAACGAGGATCATACAGATGGAACTTTATGGTAAGACATGACTTCTTTATCTGATATTGTTAATCCTCGTTCATTCCTTACGTATGGAACAGAGTCCCAGCTACCTCTATTCCTGGGAGGCTCTCATAGAAGGACATTCCTGAGCACCATAAAACCAAAAGATGCTCTTCCCCTGGAGGCCAAATCCAATTTGTAATGATTGATGAAAGTATGAGGCGTAGCCCAAGTTGCAGCTGCACAGATGTCATGTAAAGAAGCTCTGGCATGGAAGGCAGCAGAAGTTGCCACCGACCTTGTAAAATGAGCTTTTATGGTAGTAGGCAATGGAATATTACGTTGAGTATAAATGAAGGTCACAAGGTCTTTCAACCATCTAGCCAATGTGACCTTAGCAACAGCACATCCTAATCTAGTTCCAGAATAGGCCAAAAATAACTGGTCTGATTTACGAAAAGCCTTAGTCCAGTTCAAGTAGAAGTGAATTTGCCTGTGAATATCTAGGGTATGTAGGCAATACTCTCCTTTGTTTGAATGATTGGGAAAGAAAACTGGCAATTCAGTGGTTTGATTAATGGACATTTCAGAGATCACTTTTGGCAGAAATGAAGGATTAGTTCTCAAAGACACTCTATCTCTATGAAAAATCAAGTATGGACTCTTGATGCATAAGGCTTGAAGCTCAGAGTTACATCTGGCAGAAGTAATGGCGACCAAAAACAAGGTTTTCCATGACAAATATTTGAGGTCGCAAAAAGAAGCTAGTTCGAAAGGTGGCATTGTCAGAGCTTGTAGAACTAATGACAGGTCCCATGGTTGAACAGGTTCTCTAAAAGGGGGGCTTCAGATGATTCACACCTTTTATGAAAGTCTTGCATAATTTGTGTGACATAAGAGAGGAGTCTTGGACATTAGACATTGCAGCCAAATGAACTCTAATGGTAGAGGCCGATAGACCCGATTGAAATAGGTCGGCCAGATACTCTAGTATTATCGACACTGGTGCTGAGACGCGATATACTTGTTTTTCTTTCAGCCAACAGGTAAATCTTTTCCACTTGCTTAGATAAGTAATTCGAGTGGAAGACTTATGAGATGCAATAAGAATGTCCCGTACTGGTAAAGAAAGATCATTCTGCCTGGCAATCAAGGGAATTGGAGGAGCCAAGCTGTGAGCCTCAGGCTGTCCAAGTTGGGATGAATCAGGTTCTGCGGATATGAGATCAACCCCGGGGTTGGATGGAGAATCCATGGTTGATCTAGCAGGTGAGGCCAAAGGAAGGGGAACCAAATCTGACAAGGCCAATATGGTGCTATGAGGATCACCTTGCTCTTCAACCAATGGTCTTTCTTCAGAAACTGTGGAATGAGGGGGAGAGGTGGGAATGCATAAAGACCCGAGGGCCAATCACGGACTACAGCGTCCCTAGGTGACTGTCCCAGAGGGGGAATCAGGACGAAGTAGTTGCTGCATTTGTAGTTGGTCGGGGTTGCAAAGAGGTCGCAGCAAGGACAGCCCCAGCGGTGGAACATCTCCTCCGTTATCAAGGGATTCAGGGACCACTCATGAGGTTGTAGAATGCACCAGCTGAATCTGTCTGCTATCACATTGGAACTCCCGGGAATGTGCATTGCTAGAAGAAAATGGTCGGTAGGCATCACCCACTGCCATATCCTCATGGCCTCTCGACAAAGGGGGTAAGATTTGGTTCCACCCTGTTTGTTGATGTACCAGACCACCGCCATGTTGTCTGATTGTATCGCAGTTATCCCAGACGGCAGCAGGGGATGGAATGCTTGCAACACCAGAAGCACCGCCCTCAGGTCTAGAACATTTATATGCAGTTGGGCCTCCAATTTGGACCAAGTGCCTTGGACTGTCTATCCCTGACATAGCCCCCCCACCCCATCAGGGAGGCGTCCATGGTCACTGTAGCCTTGGGCTGCTGGGGGGAGAAGGGGCAAGACAATTGTGACGGGTTGTGGATCATCCACCAATTTAAATCCTGTTTGCACCTGTGGGTTACTTGAATCTTGGCTGAAAGAGGATGCCGAAAAGGATACCATTGGGTGAGCAGTAGCCATTGTAGAAGCCTCATATGAAACCTGGCCAGGAGGACAATGGTGATGGAGGCTGCCATGGAACCCAACAGCTGTAGGACAGAGTGAGCTGTGGATTTCTCCCTTGAAAGGATTGTTATCAGTTGTTGCTTTATCCTTAGAATTCTGTGCTCTGGAATGGATGCTCAGCAATTCTTTGTATCCAAGATGACCCCTATGAATTCTGTGGACTGAGATGGGGTGAGATTGGATTTTTGCCAGTTTATGGTTATGCCTAGCCTTTGTGCAGTGAGGAGAGAGTATGCCAAGGCTTCTTCCAATAGATGTCTGGTGGGGGTGGAGATGAGCCAGTCATCTAGGTATGGAAACAACTGGAATCCTTGTAGTCGCAAGTGAGCTGTGACGACTGCCATGCACTTTGTGAACACTCTGGGGGATGTAGAGAGTCCGAAGGGCAGTACTCTGAACTGGTAGTGACTGGCTCTCGCACGGAAGCGCAGAAATCTTCTTGATGGCCTGTCCACTTTTATGTGGTAGTACGCATCTTGAAGATCTATCGAGCACATCCAATCATCTTCTTCCAAAAGTGGGAGGATAGACTGTATTGTGATCATCCGGAATTTTTGTAATCTTACAAACTTGTTCAATACACTGAGATCCAAAATTGGTCTCCAGTCCCCGGTTTTCTTTGGCACCAAAAATAGTCTTGAGTAGAATCCGTATCATATCTGGTCTGGAGGGACTATCTGGATGACTCTTTTTCTTAGCAGCTTTTCTATCTCTAGTGCTGCTTCTTCCCTTTGACTGGGTGGAACGTCTGATACGTTTTATGAAGGGACACGACAAAGATCAAAGGGGATATGATAACCTCTGGTTATAATCCTTTGTACCCAAGAATTGGTGATGATGGTCAGCCAGGCAGAAGGGTACAAGGAGAAATGACCCCCAACCACCTCCAGAGGAAAGGAGTTGGGCCGCTCTTCAGGAGTGCTGGTAGGATTGGCCGGGAAAAGAGTCCCTGGAACCCTGGTTACGCGGACCCCCTCTGCCCCAAAAGGGGCATCTTCCCTGTGAGTTTCCCCCTCTGCCTCTAGGGGAGAACTCAGCCTGTGTGTCATGGAAAGGACCCTGGGACTTCTTGAACCATATCTTCCCAATCTTTTGGTTTCGGGAGAAAGCACATTGAGGGGAAGAATAACGGACACCTACGGCAGAAAGGGTCTTACCGTCCTGTTCACATCTGGCCAGTGTGCTTTTAACTTTGGGTCCAAACAACGAAGGGGCTTCAATGGGAGCGTTAAGAAAGGAAGCCATAAAGGGTTGCACAAGCAAATCCAGGCTTGTCGTCTCAAGACCATAGCTGAACCCGCTGCTCTACCCACTCCTTCTGATGTGTGAGATATCAGTCGCATGGAGGAGTTAGATATTGACTCAATGGTGGCCAGCTGAGAGGCCACTTTGTCACGGACCTCCTCAGACATGGCACCAGCCAAGGTTTCAGAGAGCTCAGAAATTAGATCCCTTTGAAGCCTGGTAAAGTGTGCCATATAATTCAGGGACCTGATAGCAAAGGTCGCTGATGCAAACGTGCGCTTACCTATCCTGTCCAGGGCCCGGGACTCTTTGTTGGGCGGATGGACAGTCTGGCTTTCTTCTTCCACCAGATCCTTTTTGGTTGCGGCCACCACCACCACAGCATCGACAGGAAGACCTTTAGACCACTGGGGATCCGTAGCAGGAGGGGACAAATCTTATCTGGTCTCCGGGGAATAGCCTCGATGGTGTCAGCAGCCTTCCACGCACACTGCACAATAAGCCGGACCAGTTCATCAGCAGGTGGAGTAACCCAGGAGGTAGGAGGGCCGGAAGCAAAAAGCCTGCAGGAACACAGACTCCTCAGAGGTCGGATTAGAGGGCTGCCAGTCACCTCTCTGTTTAAAGATTTCGAGGATATCACCAAAGGATACCTCAGAGGGTGACCGAGGGGATCCTTCCCCATCATCAAAGTCTGTGCCTTCAGTGAAGGACTCCTCTGTGGAGTCCATGTGCTTCCTCTTGCACAAACTTTTCTGGTGGACTTCCTCAGAGGGGGAAACCGGGGAAGACAACTGAAAGGGGGTTTCCTGTGGGAATACGTCCTGAGGCCCTTGCGCCCAGTGTCCGCTAGGTGCGACCTGTGAACATAGCAGTCCAGAGGAGGGCAGGGAGATAGCACAGTATCGCCAGCAGAAGCCAGAGCCTTCTCCATCAGTTGGAAGGCTGGTCCACCTGAAGAGGGATGAGTGTCCAGGACAGGGGTCACCTCTCCCCGAAGTGGCTCAGCCTGCTAATCCAGATTCCCCGGATGGCTGTGAAACAACAAATTACGTGTGTCACAACTATCATCCTGGGTCGTAGCAAAACTCTCCTGCCACGAAGGAAACTGCGGTTCCTTAGTGAGGTCCACAAAGGGAACCATAAAGGGGGGAAGACTGTACTATATCAAGGGACTTCAAAGGCAATGAAGGAGGAGAATAAGAAGGGGTCTTTGGCTATGGGTGAGATAGGTCCTGGGGGGTGGGATACCTCTGGCCAGAAGCACTTGATCCACAAGACGCAAATTGTCGTGTTTAGAAAGGCTTCTGGTGGACCTTACAGACACAGATGAGGGAGAAACAGGTCTGTCCACAGAAGAGACAAGCTTGGCGCTCACCTCACCAATCCGCACTGAGAACAACGGTGCCGAGAGAGACTGGACTATGGGTGTCTACACTGAGGAAATCATTGGTGCCAAGGTCACAGTCTGCACTGACGAATAGATTGGTGCCGAAGTGGTTGCCAATACCGAAGCTGGAACCGACAAAATTGGTGTCAATAACTGAAGCATCGGTTCCGAGTAAGATGTTGGAGCCGACGTGGTCAAGGTCTGCGCCGACTGAAAAGTTGGTGCCGATGTAGTACTAGTAGTATGAACCGAGGAGCCCCTCGGTACCGATACAGTAAAGGCTACAGTAGACAGAGCAGAAATCACTGATGGCACAGAAGGCCTTGGTGCCAAAGGTCTAGACACCAAAAGTGCTGGGGCCGACAGAGTGAGCTCCAAAGCAGAAATCTTAGCCTTCTTAGGTCTTGGTTGGCGGGAGTCCCCAGCCAGGGACGAAGGCAGAGATTTGGCTTTTGTAGGATCATCCGATATTTTCTTATGGGCTCTAGGAGGGGTTGAAGCTTCCGACCCAGAAATAGCCTCTGAAAAGAGAGGTTTAAGAAGTCCCTTTAGCAACACCTTATTTTTCCTCTCAATCAAAGTTCTACTGGAAAAGTTCTTACAAATACCACAGGGCGGGTCAACAGATAAGTGAGACACACCAAGCAATAAACATACAGAGAGTGTGCATCTGATGTAGGTAATTTGTGTCCACAATCTGAACACCTTTTAAAACCTGGACTACCTTTTTTATCTGCCATGATAAAAAAGGAGAAAGAAGAAAGGGTACCAGCAATGGTATGAAAGAATACCCAACGGAAATGAAGAAAAAAAGGGTTTACCAACGATGGTAAGGGAGAAAATACCTCGCGGTAAAAAGTGCAGAGTAAAGAGAAGGAAACTCAAGGAAATATAGTCGCTAAATGCGATAAGGTAAGAGACAACAAATTGGAAACTTTTCTGACAGAAAAGGTTATATTAGACTAGTCTGACAACAAATATCTATACTTAGCTCAAGAGAAGCAGCTTGACACGACCAAATGGTGACGTGGCAAATGAAATCGGAGGTAACATGGAGAGGGGAACTCTGGAGAGTTTAGCTCGAGAGTTTGTAGCTGACGTGAGCTTGGAAGATGGTCGGCTCGATTCTGAGGTCGGAACCACTACCCATACGTAAGAAATGAACGAGGATTAACAATATCAGATCATTGTGTTCGAATACTAGGGCTTTTTTGTATTTGTTGTTTCCCTTATTCCTATTTTGATTAATAAAGTCCATCCCTAACATGGGTGGATACTTGGTACCCCAACCTTTCCTTACGTCTTCAAAAATACTATCCACCATCTTCTAGGGATATTTCCTTTCTATAAACATTTTCTTCAGTATGTCAAACTCCTGATCCAGTTCTTTAATGTCAGAGGTCATTCTTGCCACCCGTATGACCTGACCCTTTACCAATCCTTTCTTCTGATGGTATGGATGGTTGCTACTATAGTGCAGATATGCATTACAAAATGTTTCTTTCCTACAGAGGTTGGAAATTTATTTGTTGTGCCATTGGGAAATCTTAACATCCAAGTAACTAATACTCAGTAAGTCCCAAGAATGTGTAAACCTAAAGTAACCACTGCTACCATTCAAATGTTTCATAAACTCACTAATTTGGTCTACTGTACCATCCCACAGAATAAAAATATCATCCAAAAACCTCACAAAGATCTAGGTGCTTGGCAAAGGAACTCTTCAGAATAAATTCATCCTCCCATCCCAGCATGACAATGTTGGCATAGGTGGGGGCACAAGCTGCCCCATTCACAACTCCTCTGATTTGCTGGTAAAATTCACCTTCAAAATGGACATAATTATTGTCCAAAATGAGATCCATCAACTTGATTAAGAGCCTAACCCTGTCTTCTGAAAGGGAAGAAAATTGTCGCATGGAATTATAAAAAAGTTCCATCCCCTCAATTTTAGGAATACTAGTAAAGAGGTCCACTGCATCAATAGTGTGGAAAATAAGCCATTCCTTCCATAAATCCTGTTTTAATTTTCCTAAAAATTTCCAAAAGTCATTCAAGAGATGGGGGGTCTTGGTCACGACTTATTTGCACCATTTATCCACAAGAATGGCCAGGGGATGAGTCTTACTCCTCCTACTAGCCACAGCAGGCCTAAAAGGGGGTTTGTCAACGTTCTTGTGAACCTTTGATATACCGAAAATATTCGGTATCACTGGCTTTTTCTGTTGTAAACATTTGTAGGTGTCCACATCTATCTTATTTTCTAAAAAGTATTCTTCTAAGTAAAATTCCAACCTTTGATAGGCTATTGCAATCTCTTTTTTCGAAACAGGGGAATAGGTATCAGTATTGTAAAGGAGGGAGGTCATTTCATTCTTATAATCTTCAGTTTTAAAAATAACAGTCCCCCCTCCCTTGTCAGGTTTCATCACCCTTAAGTCAGTTCTGACCTTCTCACCTCCTGAAAACCCTGTACTTCTTCTAAAAAGGAATCAGGTTCCCCTACAGTGTTTCCAATTTCTTGTCTGTTAGGGTCAGGTTCAGTTTCCCATGATTGTGGCCTGTGTTGTCCTACCCCCACCCCTCAGGGTGCCTTCCTTTGTTAATAGGTTTGCTACAAGGAATCTTGTATGCCCTACTGTCTTGATATTGTTTTAATTTTGTTTCCGGAGGTGAGAAGGTCAAAACAACTAGCCAAAAAATGCAGCTGATGGTGGATTCGGGGGAACAGTCACACAACAAGCAGAGATGTGTCCACCACAACAAAGGGCAAACAATGATGAAATAATTAGGTTTCCTCAATGAGGGCCTCATTGGTATTCATCAGGACTTTAAAATTTATAACTATGCGGGTGTGCAGTTAACAAAAGACCATTTTGTGTTGTTGTTAAAGGAATACAAGTTTGTGCCCACTGGGCCAGTTAATATAGCTGACTCACTTATTGAACTAAAGTTATTTTTCAGGAAGATTAACTTTAGTTTATGGGTGGCCATGGTGGTGCAGCGGCAAGAGGTTCTCCAGTTCGATCCTCAGCTGGGGTGCCTTCTAGGCGAAGTCTGCATGTCCTCCCTGTGGTTGCGTGGGTTTCCTCCGGGTACTCTGGTTTTCTCCCACATCCCAAAGACATGCTGTAGGTGGATTGAACACTCTAAAATTGGCCCTAGGGGGTGTGTGTGTGTGTGTGTGTGTGTGTGTGTGTGTGTGTGTGTGTGTGTGTGTGTGTGTGTGTGTGTGCGCCTTCTATGGAAGGTTGGGTGCCGGGCTGGCAACTCTGCACTGTAAAACTCTACTGCCAATCATGAGTGGACAGGTGATCTGCTGTGGCGACCCCTAACCGGGAAAATAAAAAGAATTAACTTTAGTTTATATTTTAAAGACAAGGTTGTGAACAGTGAGACAAGTAACAAACAAAGTACACTTAAGGGGAATATCATTTTAACCCCACGTACACGCCTTAGTACAAGTTTTTGAGAAAGTGGTTACTAAAGATTTATATCAATTGTACGTCGAGAAAAGAAAGGGTGGTGTAATTTAACAAAAAAGGAGAAAGAAGTTTTGACCCAAATTAGACAGTGTAATGACTTAAGGGTGATGAAACCTGACAAGGGAGGGGGGACTGTTATTTTTAAAACTAAAGATTATAAGAATGAAATGACCTCCCTCCTCTACAATACTGATACCTATTCCCCTGTTTTGAAAAATGAGATTATGATAGCCTACCAAAGGTTGAATTTTTACTTAGAATAATACTTTTTAGAAAATAGGATAGATGTGGACACCTACAAATTTTTACAACAGAAAAAGACAGTGATACAGAATATTTCTGGTATACCAAAGGTTCACAAGAACGTTGACAAACCCCCTTTTAGGCCTATTGTGACTAGTAGGGGGAGTAAGACTCATCCCCTGGCCATTCTTGTGGATAAATGGTGGAAAGTAGTGACCAAGACCCCCCCCCCCATCTCCTGAAAGACTCTTGGGAATTTTTAGGAAAATTAAAACAGGTTTTATGGAAGGAAGGGCTTATTTTCCTCACAACTGATGTAGTGGACCTCTTTACTAGTATTCCTAAAATTGAGGGGATGGAACTTTTTATAATTCCAAGCGACAATTTTCTTCCCTTTCAGAAGACAGGATTAGGCTCTTAGTCGAGCTGATGGAACTCATTTTGGACCATAATTTTGTCCATTCTGAAGGTGAATTTTACCAACAAATCAGAGGACTTGCGATGGGGGCAGCTTGTGCCCCCACCTATGCCAACATTGTCATGCTGAGATGGGAGGATGAATTTATTCTGAAGGGTTCCTTTGCCTAGCACCTAGATCTTTATGTGAGGTTTTTGGATGATATTTTTATTCTGTGGGATGGTACAGTAGACCAAATTAGTGAGTTTATGAAACATCTGAATGGTAGCAGCGGTTACTTTAGGTTCACACATTCTTGGGACTTTCTGAGTGTTAGTTACTTGGATTTTAAGATTTCCCAACGGCACAACAAATTCATTTCCAACCTCTATAGGAAA